>NC_041396.2:6663374-7033543 GCF_900747795.2 Erpetoichthys calabaricus | reverse complement strand
TTGTGTGTCTGCTTATATCCCTTAAGCGATATCTTTTACAGGTAGGAAAACTTTACACTGGGTGTTACAGACTCAAATAAAAAGTATGTTTTTATAATGTAATATTAATAATAGTGGGACATCCTGAGGGTTCACGGGATCCCCTCAAGATTGCTGGATATCATGGCCGGCCTATACACTGGTACTGTGAGTGCTGTGCAAAAATGGAGGCAGAACCTCTCTATTTTTCCCAGTTGATTCTGGGGTTCATCAGCGGTGTGTTCTGATCCTACTCTGTTCAATGCTTACATGGACTGGGTATTGGGCAAGGTCGTGGGGTCCAGCGGCTGTGGGACATCTGTTAGTGAAGAAAGATTCACTGATCTTGACATTACTGACGATACTGTGATGTTCACTGAGTCAATGAAGGCTCTGATCAGGGCTGTCGAGAGACTGGCAAAAATGTCTTTTTTCTTATTAGTCATTCTGGGGTATTGGGTGTTGCTTGATGAATAAAAAATTAATTTAGATGATTTTAGCACAAGGCTTCAAAATAGCAAAATGTGAAAAAAGTGAAGGGGTCTGAATTCTTTCTGAATCCACTGTAGAAAGGTAATGTATTGACTTGGTGTTGATGATATTTAAGAGGTCTACATATCATTTAATTTTCAATATGTCAGCTTCTCCAGGAATTTCATTGTTTTTTCTTTTGGAAAGGGGAAATTGTTGTCTTTATGGAGCAGGTGGAGACATCCATTCTGTCAGTGAGGTCTACAAAATGTACGCAAAAATGCCAGCTAATTGATCACCATAGGCTTTTAAAATGCACTGCCACCAACCATGGAGTAGCTGCTCTCTTACAGATGTGAACATCTCTCAGTCATCTGAGTGCCCATTAGGGATTCTTTATTTTTAATTTATTTCATTTTTCATGTGAAGATATCATTGATATAGAAAACTGAAGTCCAATGCTTTACCTTTCTGATCAGTCAAATGTTTTTCTCTTTCAGGGAGCTCCGAGTGGAATGTGCTTTCCTAGTAAGTTTTCAAACATTATGAAATATGAACCTAATTCAAATTTGAACTTTACCTCGTTATTCAATATGATTTGTTCTGCTTGTTTATTCAGTGCTCTGCATAATGTTTGGGACAAAGACACATTTTTCTTTGATTTCCCCCTCTGATCCACAGTTTAAAATTGCAAATCAAACAAATCAGACGTGATTAAAGTGCACATCAGAGACTATCATGTTAGAGTGTATGCATACATTTCGGTCACATCATATAGAAATGACAACATTTTCTCTACATGGTCATGTATAATGCCTTCAGTAGAATTCACAATTAAAGAAGGCATGTGGACAACACTAGAAATGTGCGTATGCACAAAACAATTCAGATACATGAACCTGTGAGTAAGCAAAGTTCTATGCACTTCCCCATTATAAATCCCAACTAATAAAGATTTTAACAAACATGCAAGTGCCTACAACCCTCGAACTCCTCCCCATATTTTGCATATTTGAATATGCAAATTAACGTAAAAAGCCCCTTCCATTCAGTGTTTTGTTACAAGGCAATGGCAATAGCCAGATAGCAGTCTCCATTTTAATGTCTGTGACTCCTCTCACAGTTTCAGGAACGCCACAAGCAAACACTTCACTTTGCAGCAAAGCAGTAGTTGAACTAAAACTAAACTCAAAACTGAACTGAGACTCTTTTTGATAAATGTTCTAATAATGGGCAGCCTCTCCCCACTTCTCACCAAGAATGAGCATCAGGCTTTCTTCTGCTAGAAGATTCTCAAACCACAGGAATGTTGAATGAGAGTCAAACACTGCAATAAGCTGCAAACAGACTGCCTGTACAAAACATTCTAAGTTCCTGCTTTGCCTTTCAGCTTTCCCATAATACACTTCACTCCTGTCCATCTTGACGAAAGTTTCAGGCCTCAGTTGTTGACCTGTCTGTTAGCTGAAAAGGTGGCACCCCATATAGGCCATTTGTAATTTCTGTTCTCCAATAATGCTAAATTTTTTATGATTTCTCCTTATTTTCTGTCTTCTTCATCCTCTTCATCTTTTCCTACTTCTTTGTGTGGTTGGTGTACTTGATCAACTTTCTCCATACAGCTTAGGCCTGCATCTCCTCTTTAGTCAGACTCTGTTCCTTCAGATCTTCTTTTACTTTATCCATCCTCCTCCACTTCGGCAACCCTCATTTTCTTTTCCATTCCCATCTCTCTTTTGCCCACGTATTCATTGTCTCTCCTCGTCACATGTCCATACCACTTCAGCCATCTTTCTTATACTTTCGTAGATATCTCTCCCATGTTTGTTGTAACCTCAGATTATCTAATTTCTTATTCTGTCCTTCTTTGTAACTCCACATAAACATCTCAACAATCTCATTTCTGCCACATCTAATGACTTCTCCTTCTGTGCTCCCTTAACTGCCCAGTCCTCACATACAGTACTTCTCTGGTACTCCATTGCTTCTCATGCACCACCACAACTCTTGCCATGGCACCTTCTCCAAATCAATAAACTTCATATGCGAACCTTCATGTGTTTCCATGCTTCTCTATGAGCTTCTCAATGCAAAGACTCCATTAGTTGTTCCTCACCCTGGCATAAAACCACATGCTCCTCCCCTATTGAGGTCTCACCCCTAAGCCTTCTCTCTTTAACCCTTTCCCAAATTTTTATTGTGTGTGGCATTAGCTTTATTCCTCTATATTTTCTACAATACTGAATATCTCCTTCTCCTTATACATGGGTACAGTTACGCTGTTCCTACACTCCTCTGATATTCTCTCCTTTTCAGATCTTCTACATTATATTCCACAACACATCCAGTCCTTTTTCTCCTAACCTCTTCCACATTTCTGCTGGCATTTCATCCAGTCCTGTTGCTTTCCATTTTCCATTCTTTTTAGTGCCTCCTTTACTTCTGCCCACCTTATTCTTGGTACTGGTACTTCATTTGAGACTCCAACCCCAAATACCACAATTTGATTGTCTTCATTCTTCTTCTTTTCACAGTACCTCTTCCAGCTATTTTTCATCCTATCATTCTCATTTAAGACCGCACCTTGCTTATCTTTTATCTGCTTTATCTGACTAAAATCCTTCCCAGCGTTGTTCCTCATCTTCACTATTCTAAAGGTCCTTCTCTTTGTCCCTCTTTTGTCTCCAATTTTTCATACACCTTCTCCAAACCTGTCCCCGGGCCACTGCCTTCTTTGCTTCCTTGTTTGTTATACAATACATTTCTTTATCTTCCACACTCCCTGATTGGTACCATGTTTTATATGCCTCCTTCTTAGCCTTTATCATATCCTGCACACTTTGAAATTCATCTTCCACCATTCCTCCACATATTCTCTTTCTCTTTCAGTCTGTTCATAAGCTTCTTGATCTTTAAATCTCCACCACTTTATCCATGGTGTTGTTTGCTCTGGTTTTGCTCTCCTGCTGATTCTGATGTTCCAATCCATCACCACCACTTTATGCTGCACTGTCACACATTTATCATTTCTGACTTTACAAATCTTCTACACTTTAGAAAGTCTATTTGTTTTTCCAAAATCAGCTTTCACAAGTTGATTTAGTTTGTTTTCAAAGAATGTGTTAACTATTACCAAAGAAGATGCCATGGCAAAAGCTACTATCCGTTCCCCTTCCCCATTTCTCTCCCCTACTTTCCACAGTCCATGTCTACTCTTCATCATCTCTCTACTGTTACCAACAAGCCCATTTAGATCACCACCAACAATCACCTTTTCCTCCTTTTGTACTGTGCTAAGCTCTTCATCCATTTGTGCCCAGAAAATATCCTTATTCTCTTCCTCACAGCCCACTTGAGGAGTATATGCACAAATTACATGAACTACAGTCTCACCAAGGCCTCATCCTATCGATTCTCCTATTCACACACACAAGACTATCTTTTAGTTGGATACTACTAGACCTGAAACATTTTTTCCTTGTTCATTTGCTCCACTGTACAACAATTTAAAGCTTCTTCACAATCCTGCACAGCTCTCAGGTGAGCTTTGTCCGTCCTCCACACCCATCTCTGACTTGCTAGGATGAGGTTGAGCTGCTCCTTTCATCTTAGACACGGAAGTACTTCCAGCGCCAGGGCAGAACCTGTTGGAAGCATTTTTAGGTCATATATCTGAGCAGGATTCCCTGGTGGCCCGACAGAACCCAGAAAGGCTTCTCTACTTGATTGCAGTTCCCAACATGCCTTGCGGGTGTCTATACAAGAAGCATCTCCCAGTGATCCTGGTACCAAGCAAATTGGGGGAACGTATATTCTTAATACGTTGTCTCCACCTGTTCTTGCATTATACTTGCCCATGTGAGCAATTCGTCACACCATCAAATCTGCCAAATGTCTTTCTCATCCCAGTCACTGTCTAAACATTCAGTGTTCCGACTCTTATCTTTAACTTACCCTTTTCTTTCCCGTCCCCAGTCTTCTTCTTTTGCTTTTTCTTCACTAAATTCTTTCTCTGGTCCCACCAATGGCCCAATAGCTCTGTTTTAAATTCAGTTCAATGTCATTACGGCATAACTGAGCAGTTTTGTTATTCTGCACTAAACTGCAAAATTACAGTGGTAAGAAAAGATAATACAATACAGTTCAAAAAGTATGTGGGGTGCAAGGCAGAAATAGTATAATATCTGTGTGTATAATTATCAGGACACACAGAGGATATGAGTTTCTCTTTGAAGAAGCCAACGGAAAATACAAAACTGTGAGCTTCTGCAGTCAGTGATAGCAGCGATGATTTGTCCAATGCTGTAAAAATGACAGCTGAGACATAAAATCGAGGTCCTGACTCTCTGTGCTCATAACAGATCCTTCGTAAAGAGCAGGGTGTATCACAATGTCCAGGCTAAATTGCCCACCATGGCCTAGTCAGTCTGATCCCCTCATCATCCCCTGTCTCTGATTGGCTAAGTATCTCTCACCCCTTCACCACGTTACAGTTAATGTGTGATGAGCATACTGCTACAAAAATGGCTGCTGTTCTACCATCCAGGTGGATGCTACACATTGGTGGTAGTTGTAGCTCCCCACTCACTATGTAAAGTTGAATAATGAGGAAAGTGCTATGTAAATATAAAGAATTGTTCTTTTACTTATTCTTCTTCTTATTATTATTAGTAGTAGTATTTGTGGTTGATGAATTTCCTGGGTCTCCTTCTTTGAGTCCACTTGAAATGTAAATGTTTAAGTGAGATATCTTTGATTTATTTGTGTTTATTTTATTCCTTAGTAGAATGTTGGTCATTTGTTTTTCAGAGTATTTCATTTTAATGCTTGACTTCTCTTACAGTGTTTGGAATGCCATGTCATTAACATTAAAGGTAAGGCACTGAGTGTGAAAGTACCATATGAGTCTGTCATTGTGTTTGCTCTGTCTGTGTCCCAATCAACTTTGGGTAACCTCCCTAGTGTGACAACAATGGGCAAAAAAGTTTGAGTTTTATTTTCTATAAAAAATGTAATCATGTGTAACAGAAACACGTGAATGCCCAACTGTTAACAGAATCGCAGTAGAAGAGATAAGTCACATGTCCACTGAGGTACTGGTTCAGATTTAGTGCACGTCCTTTGTGAAATTTGTTTAGTAACAGTTGCCAACTCACATAGGCACTGTTCAAACAAATGTCAAAAGATTTATTTTGTAATATTTTTATGTTGCCTGTGCCTGACAGTATCACTTTCACCATTCAGTGTTTGGTTAAAAGACAATGGCAAAAGTACATGAAAAAAAGAATTTCAGCGAATGTGAAGTGGAAGCCTGGAAAAATTTACTATTTATTGTCTTAAGCAGTGGTAAAAACAACAAAAGGAAGTTGATCAAGTGATAGCATAGCAACGCTGGAAAAAGTCCAGAGAAGAGCAACTAGGATGATTCCAGGGATACAAAGGATAAGGAAAGATTAAAAGAGCTGAGCCTTTTCAGTTGAAGCACAAGGAGATGAAGAGGAGACATGATTGAATTTTTTACATTATGAAGGGAATTAGTCCCAAGGATTGAGACTGTGACTTTAGAATGGCTTCATCAAAAACATGGGTGCACAAGTTGGAAAATTGTTAATGGTAAATTTTGCACAAACATTAAGATGTTTTTCTTCACATGGCGACCCACAGATACATTGAATAAGCAGTGTGCAGCAGTGAGGTAGACAGTAGGACTTTAAGGACCTTCAAAACTTGACATGCTATTATTTTGAAAGAATTCAGTGGATAGAACTGGTGAGCTTTATTGGGCTGAATGGCTTGCTCTCATCCAGATTATTCTAATGTGATGTTCTGTTTCCTAGACAGCCTTCCATCGTAACCTACATGTGTTTTGTCAATACTTAAGTCACAATCGGGAACATAACTCTTTTGCATATTTTTGATGATCACCTCATACACATCCCACAGTATGTACAGTTTTGCTTCTGGATGATTAACTTCATCATAGTCATCATGATTAGTGAAATGTAGGTATTTCGTAACGAGCGAGAAACGATATTCACTCTTAACTTCATCAAAGATGGGTATCAATTAGTTAGTGGACCAGCACCATCTCTGGACTGGCTTTCCCACTATGAACTGCTGTATCAGGAGATTGAAAAACACTCACATGTCATCTGCAGAGACAGTCTGTCTGCAACTGTGACAAGCAAATGGTTTACTGTGACTTTTCCGACACTGCTCAGTATACCGGTTTATTTCAGCATCTATTTTGTCCTCTAAACTGTCATCGACAAATCATAAATAGTCCTGATAATCATGATCTACAGATAGTTGGGTTACTCATAAATGGACAAGAGACTCAGCAGGATTGTCTGCAGTTGTAAGAAGAATACTCCAAACACGAACACCACCGAAACAAGGCAGGATGGGATCTACCAGACAGGTGTTAGTTTCACTATCCATGTCAATGTTTGGTGATCAATTCACATCATCGTCACTACTGTACAATTCTAGCAATGGTTCAGTTTCAGTTTGTTCTAAAATATGCTGTAGGGCATTTCATTTGCCATTGTGTTTTTGGATGAAGGCTCTGCTCCAGTCATGAATACTGAAGAATTACAAAAGAGTTACCATGAAGTGGTAGAACGTATAGAAAAATTATTTTTTGTACCATGATGTTATTTCATCCACTAGATGGCAGCAGAATACTGTCCCTTGAGTTATTTGGGCTTAACAGTGTAAAGTGGATCATTACATGTTACCCTGAGTCTGCCATGGGCTTAACTGTTGTAATGAAAAAATCAACAAGCATAAAGAGTTGGGGCACCTGCAGGCAAAACACATATAAATGAAAAACTAACGTGAAGTATCACGAGTATCAAGAGTGACTGATGCAATATGGCGACATTTCCGATTAAGTACAGGCCAGGCAAGAAGAGGCAGGTCCAGGTGGACAGACACCAGAAGTGATGTCAGAGGTGGTAGGGTTGTCAATCATTTTTTCTGTAGAGGGAAGAACAAAAGAGATGCAAGTAAACAGCACCAAACTTCAGATCGGTGAGGAATTACCACCACCAGAGCATTGAAGCTGTCCCCAAGGCGTATGTGTGTGACAACATAGTTACATAAAATTCTGAGCCCAAGTCATTCTCAGAGTTATACATCAACTTTAGTTCTTTTCAGTTTGTTATTTCATGTTTCACAAATATCTTTGCTTTGTCTCTGTTAGTCATTGGTTCACATTTCAAATTTTTTTTCTGCTTTTCTTACTTCAAAATCTTACAGGCAGTACGTTTCAGTCTAAAAATGAAACAACTGTTTTCTGATGAGAATTGAGGGTCTTACATTATCTTAAGCAGGTAATCGGACTTCTTCACTTTCTTCAAAATGTATTGTTTTGTAGATTTAATTTTAAAATTGATAAATTTACCAATTTCCCCGTCAGTCTACACTCAATTACCCATAATGAGAAAACACAAGCATGTTTTCAGAAAGGTTTGAAAATATACTCAAAATCAAAAACTGAAACTTTTCCTTCATAGACGTGTCCTGACCCTTAATGCAGGTACTTTTTAAAAGCGCCTTTGGTCGGTTTCATTGGTAAGTCTTTACAAGCTTGCAACATCTGGATTTTGGCAGTTTATCCTATTGATCCTGATAGATCTCCTCAAGCTTCGTTAGACTGAATGGAAAGCATCTGTAAACTTCTATCTTCTATGTTCTGCGAGATTTAAGTCTGTGCTTTTGATGGATCAATCAATCAATCACACTTGTCCTGAAGCCACTCCAGCTTTGTTTTGGCTGTACAATTCAGTCATTGTAATGCTGAAAGGTGAACCGTAACCCCAGTCTGAGGTGGCATGCATTCAGGATCAGGTTTTCTTCAAGGACCTCTCTATATTTGGCTACATTAATCTTTACCTCAGTTCTAACCTGTCTCCCTGTCCCTGTCCTTGTCTTTGAGAAGCATCCCCATAGCATGATGCTACTACCACCATGTTTCACCTTAGGGACGGTATTAGGCAGAAGCAAAGAATTACATTTTTGTCTCATCATACAAGAGAATCTTTTTCCTAAAGCTCTAAGGGTCCTTTAAACTGTTGTATGCCTTCAACTTCTGTCAAGCCTCTCTACCATAAATGCCTGATTGATGAAGTGCTGACAAGATGGTGTCCTTCTGACAGGTTCTCATATCGTAGCAGATGACAATTGGGTTTTTGTTGCCTTTCTGTCTAATTTCCTTAATGCCTGGTAACTCCATGTGGCCGGATGGCCAGCTTTAGGATGAGTCCTGTAGGGATATCACGGTGCTTTGATCAGGTGGTGGCGCAGATCGCCACCACTGAAAACCAGAAAAAGAACAGCAGAGAAAGTAGGAGTGAGAACGGATTGTGGAGATTTGAAAAAAATGATAATTCAATGCATATACAGAATATTAGGGTTAAACTAAGATGAAGCTGTGAGAAAGCCATGTTAAAATAATGAGTTTTCAGCAGTTTTTTAAAGTGCTCCACCATATTAGCCTTGCGAATTTCTATTGGTCAGCTATTCCAGATTTTAGGCACATAACAGCCGAAGGCCGCCTCACCAATTCTTTTAAGTTTAGCTCTTGGAATTATAAGCAGACACTCATTTGAAGATCTAAGGTTACGATTTGGAGTTTAAGGTGAAAGTCATTCTGAAATAGAGGATGGAGCAGATTATTGAAGGCTTTGTAAACCATAAGCAGTATTTGAAAGTCATATTCTAAATGGCACAGGTCACCAGTGTAGTGACATCAGAACTGGAGAGATGTCCTCAGATTTTCTTATTCTAGTTAAGATTCTAGCAGCTGCATTCTGCACTCGTTATAATCCATTGATGTATTTTTTGGGTGGTCCTGAGAGGAGTGCATTACAGTAATCTTGCCGACTGAAAACAAAAGCGTGAACTAATTTCTCAGCATCTTGCAAAGTTATTCTGGATCTAACTAAAGCAAACAGGATGAACCTGACCACGATGTGGAGTGACACAGCAAACTGTCTGAGTACTTCTAGGAATATATGAGAGATTTCAGTTTTAGATTTTTAACAATTTACAAACTGCTCTGAGAAATATGTTCTTATGTTGTCATTTTGTGTTATTGAGTGTAGACTGATGGACAAAAATTGACCATTTTCCTTTGAAAATGAAATCTACAACTCCATACAATGGGTGGATAGTGAAGGTGACTGAATACTTTCTCAATCCAGCACATTTCATAGGGAGTTGGAGCAGCTTAGCAATGAGCTAAACAAACGGGCTTGATGGACTAAGTTGTCTCATCTCGTTTGTGAAATTTCTTATGCGTCTAATGTTCTCTACAAATCCTATTTTATGTGAATCGTTTCACTCATGTTTACTTAAGTTTGTTTAAAATCTTCTGTTGTTTGTTGTAACCCACTTTGGCTCCTTAGTCTCATCCCCTGTGTTGACAACTGGCCTTCTTGTCCATTTGTTATCCTGCAGTCCTTTGACTGAATGCTTAATTGTTACATTTTCTGTAATCTGCTTATTCATCTTTGTTTCTCCTTTATCCTCAGATGAAGAGACATCAAGCATCCACTGAAGGCTTTAATCACTACAAATTCTGTGTAGTCAATGAATAAAGTAGTCATGCATACCTATTCCTTGTGTCTTCGATTGTTAATCCAGATTCATACATAGATTTTTGCCATGATGGCTCTCTTTGATTCTTTTGATTGCAGACAATTTCCTGTGAAGAGTCAAGTTTGATGACTGTTATTGAACTACTACAAGTACCCTGTGTTTATGTACCTTAATGAGATATCCAGTCCCCTTTATTGATGACTCATTTGGTATTTATTCATTGATTTTCCACTGCTTCTCTGAAGTGAAGTGAGGTCCATACTTCAATTTCCCAGCCACACTTTCCAACACATACAGTGGGATTCCAAGGTTTTCCCAGGCGACCTGGGAGATATAATCCTCCCAACAAGCCCTGGGTCTTCCCTGAGGTTTCCTCCCAGCTGGCCGTACCTTTAAAACCTTCACAGGGAGGCATCAAGGAGTCATCCATATCAGATGCCCAAACCACCTCAATTGGCTCCTCTTGATGTGAAGCGTCAGTGGGTCTACTCTGAACCTCTCCTGAATGTCTGTGCTTCTTACCCTACCTGTAAAGGAGAGCCCAAGCACAGCGCAGAGAAAGCTCATTTTGACCTCTATTACTCGTGGTCTCATTCTTGCGGTCATTACCAGAAGCTCATAACAATAGGTGAGGGCAGAGATGTAGATTGACTGGTAAATCAAGAGCTTCGCCTTCTGGTTCAGCTTCTGCTTTATCACTATGGTAACTGCACCCATCTTCCTGGTCTGTTTGTTGATCACACCATTTCTTTTCCCCTCACATGAACAAGACCCCAATTACTTAAACTCCTCCACTTGAGGCAGTAACTTAAATCCCACTCAGAGAGGGCAGCCTACCATTTTCCAACTTAGGACCATGGATGCAGATTTGGAGTTGCTGATACTCATCCTTGGCGATTAACACTTGGTCGCAAATCGTCACAATGCGTGTTGAAGTTCACAGTTCGATGAAGACAACAGGATAACATTATCTACAAAAAGCATTGATGCCATTCTAAGGCTACCGAACTGGACACCTTTCACTCCCGGGCTGCACTTGTCAGCAATTATCACAAACCATGCAGAAGCCACCTTTACTTATTAATTAATCAATTTGGAAACCTAAAAAATAGACTCTCTATTAGAAAAGGAAATCCTGAGACGAGACTTTCTCTGAGATAATTTCAGGTCCCGCAAGATGAGACTTTTTGCCAAGAGATTTTGACAAGTCCCACCCTCCTCTCAAACATTTACAACCACGCCCACGGCCCACTCACTTCTCATTCATGTGATTGCTATTGTCAGACCCAGTCCCTGTGCTCTCAGCTTCAAGCGGGGTCGGAAATAAAAAACAAAGAGTACTAGACAAAGTAGAACATCTTAAAGAGGTTCAAAAACATTGGCAAGATACACATGCAGAGCAGGTTACAGATTATGAAAGTACTAAAATTCGAAAGTCTCAAAAGACTGATAGTAAAGATCACATTAGCGCTAACACATGGAAATTATTACTCAGTGAAATAACGGAACAGCAAAAGTATTGAATATATGGACATAGGTGATATGACAGAAGTATGTAGGTATTGTTCGGCTTTAAAGTTTAAGTCGGAGACTTTTAGATTGTCTAATTCATGTTGCCATCAGGGAAAAGTAGTGTTTCTTCCCAATGAAGAGGCGTATCCACGAGAATTAAAAGATTTGTTGTTGGATGAAAGTGAAATCCACATACACGAGCAGAAAAGACACGAAGTGGCTGGCGCATAGCGAACGCCCAGGGGTTGGTGATCAAAGCGAGCCAGGGGGCAAAGCCCCCTAGTAAAATAAATCAGAAAGGTGTGAAATAAATAAGTTACTATGAGCTAGGTTTCTAAAGCACTGAAAAATTGAAGATCAGGAAAGCAACAGGCATGACTGGAGTTTGAGCTAAATGTCCCAGGCAGTAGCTGAAATGAGAACCAAAAATAGAACAGGTGGCAGTCCTTCTTCTTTGCTCTTAATAGCAGGGGAGTTTTCCCCCATGGAGGTCCCAAAACATGATGATATGCACAGTACGCAGTACCGGCACCTCCACCAATTTCAATACAGAACACCAGCAACTTTCCGCAGTGTACCTTCAACATAGAGTACCAGCACCATCACCCCAAGCTTTGATTGAATGTTGATATATCCCGGTACTTGAAGCTTCACTGGTGAAAAACCCTCACCACTCCACTATTTGATTGGATTATCACCATATTGCCCTAAGCACAGTACCAACAGTAACTTGTTTTCACTTCCAGCACTGGATATACTTGGATTAGGTCTCACTAGACCCTATCATCATGTCCCTTGGGTTTTCCTACTAATGCTATGCCAATTATGCGGAGCTTTACTTGCCGTTCCCTCCAGAGGCCCACACGGTATTAGCTAAAACCTCTGCATGTCTCACTGATATTGCAAAATGGATGAAGGAACAAAATGGAGCAGGATAGAGATTATGAAAGTAGTAAAAATCAAAAGTCTCAACAAACTGAGAGTAAAGATCACATTAGCACTAACAAATGGAAATTATTACTCGGTGGAATAACAGAACAGCAAAAACAGATACATAGGTGATATGACAGAAGTATGTAGATATTGTTCAGCTTTAAAGTTTAAGTCGGAGACTTGTAGATCGTCTAATTCGTGTTACCATCAGGGAAAAGTAGTGTTTCTTCCCAATGAGGAAGCATATCTGCAAGAATTAAAAGATTTGCTGTTTGGTGAAAGTGAAATCCACAAACACTACAGGCAAAACATCCAAATCTACAATAATCAGTTCACATTCTCATCATTCAATGCTCAAAACATAGATTAACACGATTCAGAACCATACGCTATGAGAATCTGTGGTCCTGCAACAATTAAAGCCTCTACAAGTTTAATTTCAAAGAAACCACAATTTGGTCAGGTTTATATTTATGATCACGTAGAAGTGATGCAAAATAGAATTGAAAGAGTTAAACGATCAGACATATTAGAATTTCTACAGCCAATAACTGATACAAATCCATACGTCCAAAAGTATTGAAATTACACACGAAATGTATCTGTGAAATCCTCACATGCATTTATTGGTTAGTTTGCAAAATAAATTATTACCTCCTGATGATGTAAATTGTTTTGTCTGTGCTGAAATTCCAAACAGAGAAACCTCATTTAAAAGATTCAGTACGTTGGGAAGCAAAAAAAAACGTTTTTAAAGAAATTTCCTAAAGCTTTCATTTAATTCAACAGATACGACTAAGGCTGACTTTCCTGGTTATCGATGCAGAGAATAGTCATGAACAACACACTTATCACGGAAAGAAAGTTGTTAAAATTGTGATGATCGATAATTCAATGATTAAACCTTATAACCCGTATTTGCTCAAACAATTCGATGGTCATATTAATGTCGAGTATTGTGAATCGGTTATGTGTATTAAGTACATCTAGAAGTACATTCATAAGGTTCACGATAGAGTATGCGTGAATGTATCCAAAGAACATTCTTAGGACAAAGTACAAGCATATTTAGGTATTCCGTACATCAAAGGAATGGGAAGCGGGTGGCATTTAATCGAATTGCCAATGCACGGTTGAAGTCATTCTGTTCAATTATTACAAATTCATTTACCAGGTCAGAATATGCTTCAATTTAAAGAAAGCGAAGAAGCACAAGCTTTGCAGGTAGCAAAAATAAAATAAAATAATTAGCTTATTTTGAACTTAATAAAAATGACGTCAATGAAAAAGCATATATGTTTTCTTTCAATTTATTACGTTTGACTATTTTTTACTGTGGTTAATTAATCGGTGCAATCCAAAATAGTTAGGTTTATTATGCATATGTAACAGTTCCCATGAAAATAACAATCTGTTTAAATTGTACATCCGCTTACCCATATGTGACCGGCAGAGCCATGAAGTGGATGGGCTGAGGGTTGGTGAGCGAAGTGAGCAGAGGGCAGAGCCCCCCTAGTCTTATTAAAGAAAGAAACATCCTCTAACAGGACTAATCATTTATCAGGCAGGAGAAAAGCCATTCATTATATCTTTTAATTACTCCTTGGCAAAATGCCTTGTCTGTTACAGCCTGGTCAGAATGATCAGAGAAACAAAGAATAGAAGTTTATTTTATAAACTATTGAATTTACATACAGTGCCAATCAATACATACATTTTACTCTGGTTGGTTCAATGGTTTACACCCAAATGAGTTATACAAAATAAAAGTCTATTATATTATATTCTGGTTCTTCTTATACCTTTGATTTGAGCCACCACCCCTGACATTTCTGTGCATATAACAACTCTCCACTCTGGTTGTTTTATAGGACATCTGCAAATTTCTTAGTCATCTTTCAGTATATTTTGTTGTTCACTTGACCTTTATCTATTTTCCTGACATGCCTGCAAAGGTTTCTGACGTGCTATTTCTTTAACATGAAAGCTATGTTACCCTAAAATTATTCTTCCTTAGGTTTTGTAACCCAGGAATCATAACTCACATATACTTTATTCTAAGCTCCTCACTTGTAATGGTCAATTTTGAACCCTTGTTCTATAACACGTGTTCTCAAATGTTGATTATGTTGACCTCTTTTTGCATGTTGTTTTTGATAAAAGTGTCTGCTAATCAAAAAAAATGTAAATGTAAGAACAGAGCTAAGGCTCTGGAGGTCCAAAAACATGCAGGTACACAGTAACTAGAGCAGACACTATTGGGGTCAAAATCACTGGTACTCACAGGGCAAGAATGGGGAACTACTGGCCCAATTCAACCACTGGTCCTGAGACTGAATGGTTAATGGACCTGAAGCAATTGTGTGTGTAGGGAGAATTCCTGAATAGTGAAAAACAAAGTGTGCTCATTCGAGTTCAAAGGAATGTATCGCCCACTAGATTGTGGATCAAACCAAGCAATCAAGTCTTTGTAGCGGGTAATGAAGGTATTGAGAGAGTGCTAGAGAAAAGGGAAAGTTAACACAATTTAGTTTATTTTATTCAAGTGAAAGAAACAAGAGATGCAACCTTTGCTGTCAAGAAAATGCAGAAAAAGAATCTGGAAAAGGAAAAGAAGCTGTATCGTGCATTTTTAAATCTAGAGACGGCACTTGACCGTTAGTTCAATATGGTGCCCTGCAAGGCTCAGTACTGGGACCTTTACTGTTTTCACTTTACATGCTTCCACTAGGATCTATCCTTAGGAAACATAATGTTAATTTTCACTCGTATGCAGATGACACCCAGTTATACCTTTCATCTAAATCAAATGAAGTTTCTCCGATGTTGTCTTTAATTAGTTGTGTTAGCGAATTAAAGTAGTGGATGAATGAGAACTACTTGTCTTTAAATACAGATAAAACAGAGATGTTAATTGTTGGAGGGAATGACGCTGATCATAACAATATTTTGTCATCATTTAACTCAGTTGGAATCCCAATTAATTTTACTGAATCAGCCTGCAATCTAGGAGTTGTCTTTGACTCTAGCATGTCATTTAAAGAACATATTGCAAAGTTGTCCAAATCATGTTTCTTCCATCTTAAAAATGTTAGGAAATTAAGGCGCTTTCTAAATAAACAGGATTCTGAGAAATTAATTCATGCATTTATTTCTAGTAGGATTGACTACTGCAATGCGGTGTTTACTGGATGTTCAAACTGTTCTTTATACAGCCTCCAGTTAATCCAAAATGCGGCTGCAAGAATTATTACAAGAATAAGAAAATACGAACACATATCTCCAGTTCTTAAATCCTTACTCTGGCTCCTGGTTAAGTTTAGGGCAAATTTCAAATTCCTCCTTTTAACATATAAAGCATTAAATGGCCATGGTCCAGCTTACTTGTCTGAACTTATCATGACTTACAAACCAGAGCGCACATTAAGATCTCAAGATGCCGGTCTGCTTATGGTTCCAAGGATTAATAAAATAACAGTGGGAGGTCGAGCTTTTAGTTACAGGGCCCCTAAACTGTGGAATGGTCTGCCTGCTACTATAAGAGATGCCCCTTCGGTCTCAGCTTTTAAATCCCGGCTGAAGACTCACTACTTCAGTTTAGCATATCCTGACTAGAGCTGCTGATTAACTGTGCAGACTGCATCTCTGATGTTGGTCATTAGCACTAAAACATAAGTAACATGAATGTTATAATTTGTTACTAACCCTCACCTCTTCTGTTTCTCTTCTCGATACTCCAATGTGGCACTTGGTGCCACGGCCCACCTGCCAAGTTGTTTTGCCTGCCTAAGGTAAAGTCGTCCCTGATGGAGGAATTGTGGGAAAGAGGGGGCCTTTCATCGGTTTGGCCTGCCCAGCGCTGTTTCAGCCGTGGAATGGCCAAATTGGGGAGGCAGCTTGACGGATGAGGGCTCCAAGACTGTAAAAATATCCAAATCTTATTATATGATATCATTTACTGTTAAATTCTGCTCCGTACTTATACATTTTTTTTTTTTATTTTACTTCTAAAATAACTTTTTATTTTATACTGTATTGAGGATTTATTCTGTTCTGTGTATTGTATTGTATTGACTCCCTTCTTTTGACACCCACTGCACACCCAACCTACCTGGACAGGGGTCTCTCTTTGAACTGCCTTTTCCAAGGTTTCTTCCATTTTTTCCTACTAGGTTTCTTTTTGGGAGTTTTCCTTGTCTTCTTAGAGAGTCAAGGCTGGGGGGCTGTCAAGAGGCAGGGCCTGTTAAAGGCCATTGCGGCAGTTCCTGTGTGAATTTGGGCTATACAAAAATAAATTGTATTGTATTGTATTGTTTTGTGTTGAAGAGAAAAATTCTTTAAGTTAATTTTAATGGTGAATTTACCTTAGTTATTTGCTTAAATTTAAAAATAATAAAGCTTTATCATGTTATGGACAGGTGGAAGAATTAGAGAAACCCGTAGGAAGTGTTGATGTGTCAGCTGGGTTGCCCCTTTTTAATTTTTAGGCAGGGAAAAACTAAACAAGTGCTCAAGGGAGAAAAATATAACATAACATAGCCTTCATTGCTTTTCATTTCATTGGCTCTTGTGTGAAGATAAGAATCTCTGAGCTCCGTCCTTTAGGTTTGTCTGGTACAAATGAGATACCCTCCTCGAGGAGCATCAGGCTTTTATAGCTGTGGCAGGGGTGGTGTTAATTTCCCTAAACAAGCATCTCCTTGTTGCTGAGGAAGAGAAAAAGGACAACACTGTTAAAAGAAACTTCCCCTCTCACCCTGGTGGGGTATTACTCACCTTGGCTGATCTTTGAAGGTGTCATGTGTGACAATAGATGATGGAAGATTCCATTTTAACCCCCCATAAGTGAAGAAGTAATGTAATATTCTACTGTTTAACTTTGTGAGACAATAGTAATAATAGAGAGTCCTTAGAAAGAGTGTGTGGCTGAAGCTCGAGGGGGCTGAAGAGGGTCATTTTAGCTGAATAGTTGAAGGTAACTGGAGTGATCCGTTTCTCAGGAGAGCTCTCTCATACAGCCAGTGAATGGCAGCAGGTGTTGGAGGAGTGAGGCTTTGCACGGCATCCAGCCAGGAGACTGTGAATGCAGCAGGAGCCCAAGCCAGTTAAAAGGTTGACTGTCCTTAGGGCACTCCTCTCAACCACACCTCTCCATGTGTCTCCATCCTTACCCATGTGGGTGCTGAAGGTTCCTAACAGAACTGTGGAGTCCCCACTTGGGACCCTTTCCATAATCCCCTCCAGTAACTTTAAGAAGGCCTGATACTCCGTACTGTCATTTGGTACATAGGCACATATGACACTCAGAGTATTCTCCTCCACATCCTTCAGCCGCACACAGAGAGCCCTCTCATTCTCTTGGACAAACTCCAACATGGCATGAACCAGACAGGGACTCAATAAGATGTCCACTCTTGCCTGACACCTTACTTCCAGGCCTCCTTGGTTACAGAACCACGTGTCTGGGTAGATGTGAGCCCATATCTTGGTGTTATCTGTCCACTTCATTCACCAACTCCTCCCCCCAAGAGAGGTAACATTGCATGTTCCAAGAGTCAGTTTGTGGGTCTAGGTTCCAGTCCACCAAGGCCTCTGCCTTCAACAACCACCCAGTTAACATTGCACTTGGCCCATATTCTTCCTACAGGTGCTGGACCCACAGAAGGGTAGCCCCATGTTACATTTTTGGGCTGTGCTTGACTAGGCTCCATGGTAGGCCCAGCCACCAGGCACTCACCTGTGGGCACTTCTCCCAGGCCTTGCTCTAGGAGGAGGTCCCGGTAACCCCACACCAAGCGGGGTACCCTTTCAGCCTCAGATGACATTATTCCGGTCTTGGCTTTTAAAGCCGCCATCATCTCACACCTCGAGTCAGTTCAGTTTGGAATGTGACAAGAGCACTTATTTGCTTATTTTCGTATCCTTTTGCAACCAGGAACAATATATGAGTGGCTGCTCCAAACCTTTTTCTGTGTGTTGAGACTGATTCTTTCACAGTGGTGTAGTCGGCAGTTCCTTTTGAAACCAGAAGCCAACCCACAGCAGAGTCTCAACACACCCTCGGCCTAACCAGTCGAAGAACAGTCAGGTAGGAGAGTACTGTTCCAGCATTGCCGAGCTGGGGTCAGACTGTGTGTGTCGGGGGAATCTGAAGCATGTTCCAACCCAGAAATCCCTAAAGAGAACCTGGGACTGTAGGCAAGGGACCTACAGGCGAGGGTCAGGTTCAGAAAGGAATGCAGTGGAGACTTACTATGGGCCCCCGAGGATGGGGACCAAACCAAAAAATCCACAAATGAAAAATCCTTTGAGAGAGGTGGGGGTGCCTCGGGTTGGCAGGCAAGGAATATAATGACCTGGGAATTTAACTCAGAGGAATCCGTCAAAGAAGAGGCCTTGGTACTTTGGCATAAAGTCGGTGTTAGCTAAGGCCAAACAAAAAGAATGCCCGACAAACAGTCGAACAAGTGTCCACTGCCTTATTAATAAATGGCCTTCCTCCTAAGCTCACCCAGCTGACCTGGGGACAATCCTATAATAGCATGGTCTCCTTGCTGGGGATCATTAAAATTCTTCGGCTGGAAATCTACTTGGGGGATCCGTAATGGAAATCCCGTGAACTTAGATGAAGTTGTGTCCCTGATTCGGAGTCCCATTCCTACATTGTGAAGCATGCTTTTGTGAAGTCTGATGCACATCGGAGGGCTCCTTGAGGTGACAAGGGGGTCTGCGGAGAGACAGAGAGAGAGGGACAGTGTGCTCTTGCTAATCCTCTGGCCTTTTCGCATATGAGAGTAGTGCTAGTCAATTGCCACAAGGTTGCTTACCATACCATACCATACCATTTTTATTTGTTAAGCGCTTAAAAACACAGCATTACAACTGACCGAAGCGCTGTACAGTTAAAACAAGCAAGACTAAAAGCAAAAAATTTTAAAAAAACAAACATTAAGAGAGAATTAAAACAGAGACACTAAAAAAAACAGGTCAGGGGACCCAATAAAACAGAGAAATAGCAAAAAGCAAGTGGGAATAAGACAGGTTAAGAATTAAAAGCCAATGTGAAGAAGTGCGTTTTTAGGTGTGATTTGAATGTGGCGACTGAAGCGGCCTGCCTAACCACTAAAGGTAAGGAGTTCCAGAGCTTGGGTGCACAGACAGAAAAAGCCCTTTCACCACGAGCTTTAAAATGTGCCTTGGGAACGGTTAGGAGCAGCTGATCTGCGGATCTAAGAACACGAGGGGGATTGTGACGATGGAGCAAGACACTCAAGTAGGCAGGGGCTAGACCATTTAGTGCCTTATAGGTTAAGAGGAGTATCTTAAAATCAATTCTGAAACTAACCGGCAGCCAGTGTAGGGTTTTTAAAATCGGTGTAATGTGTTTGCTTCTGCTGCTTCCAGTTAAAAGTCTTGCAGCCGCATTTTGAACCAATTGGAGTCTCAAAAGAGTGGCTTTACTAATACCATATAGGCAGGAATTAGAATAGTCGAGCCGGGACGTAATGAATGCATGGATTACTGATTCCAGGAGGTGGTAAGGCAGAATTGGTTTGAGTTTGGCAATTCGCCTGAGATGGAAAAAGCAGGATTTTACTGTGCTGTTGACTTGAGCATCCATTTTCAGGACCATATCCATTTTGATTCCAAGATTGGAAACAGACGAAGTTACTGGAATGGGAAGAAAGTCGAGGTCAAGGGGTAGGGTCTGTTTGCGGTCGGGACTAAAAACAATGACCTCGGTTTTTGAATCGTTCAGGTGAAGGAAGTTTACAGCCAGCCAGTCCTTAATGTCAGATAAGCAGTTGAGAAGAGGTTTAGTGGAGTCAGTTGACTTGAGGGAGAAATAAATTTGGCAGTCATCAGCATATAGGTGATACGAGATTGCATGTTTTCTAAAAATTGCACCTAAAGGCAGGATGTAAATTGATTCTGGCAGTACCATTTCCATTGTTGTTCGCCATCTAGTGTTGCCGCGACAATGGCTCAAAGTTAAGACCAGTCTAACCTGTATTCACGGGGACGTCCGATTTTACGAGTCTGCCATCTGTTACATCTGCCACGACAGTGTCTTGAGAAAAATGGCAGTGGTGGTCCTTGAAAATCCTCCATTCCCCGTGATACGGGGTAGAGATTGGTGAGATAACCACAGTATATCACTCTCTAATCCCACAAGGGCACTTGGTCTTGTCATGGATGCCGAAACAGCGTCCTCAACTACCTCCACGCCATGTTCACAACCAGAAGAGAGTCAGAATTTGGCCTCTAGCGATGGCTTGGAAATGGCCTGGCCATCACAGCGGAACACATCATCTTCAAGTGCTGCTCCGGCTCAGAATGAAACCACACCCCTTGAAGTTGGATATGACACTCTCTCTTGTCTGCAGTTTCAATTTAGGCAGACACCAGCTTCACTTAAAAGGGAGCAATGGATTGATGACTCCCTTAAATTTGCAAAAATGCAGTAGTTTTGATAAATGGCCAATACACACTACATCCCATGCCACAGGGTCCCCACTTTGTGTGAAAAAATGACCTTTTGTATCAGGTGGCAGAACACGAGGGGACGGTAAGGTCCCTGTTGTTAGTTCCATTGATTTACCGGCGACAAGTCTGTGAACTGGCCATTTGTGCCCCGAAAAAACACTCAAGCAGATTTTTTTCACCCGGGATAACTGAAGAGGTCCGCCGCTTTTGCATGTCCGGTCTGGAACGTCAATTGCGGCACATTCATAGGAGGGACCGTACTCCTTTAGTCCCATTACCCTTAATTGATGTTCCCTTTGGGAAAATCGGGGTCAATCTGGTGGGAACCCTACGGCCCTCGGTCAGGGTTCATAAATATATAATGGTCATGGTAGATTATGCTACCCGATATCCTGTAGCTGTTCCCTTGCGCTCAGCAATATCTGTGTCTATTGCATGGGGGCTGGTAGGGGTCTTTACATGAATCGGCATCCCTAAAGAAATCCTGATGGATCAAGGGATGCCTTTTACCTCAGAGATATTCAGGGAGACTGAGAAGTTACTAAAAATAAAACATTTAAAGACTTAGGTATATCATCCTCAAACCGATGGTCTAGTCAAGAGGTTTAATTAAACTCTCAAACAGATGCTACGTAAGGTAGTCAATAAGGATGGAAGGAACTAGGATCAGCTCCTCCCCCTCGTCCTTTTTGCATATTGGGGGGTCCCACAAGCCTCCGCGGGATTCTCACCCTTTAAGTTGTTATATGGATAACAACCCAAGGTATATTGGATATACAGTAGACCTCCACAATGTCCCAGTTCAGGGTTCATGGACTCAGTCATTCACAGATTTTTCCTTAGAACCTAAACATTAATTGTTAGCGGAAAGCGCAAATATCCTTCACAATTTTTTATGGCTTTTTTCGTGGCAATACTGTGCTGTAGAGAGAACAGGGAGCAACCAATGAGGGAATACAGTTTGGGATGGTGAAAGTAGCCAATCTGAGAGTGTTATTCATTTCTCCTTGCTGCTGATTGATTGCTGCCCTGTGACGCGTCTCCATGCTAATATGGTGGAGAGCACTTTAAAAAACTGCTAATATCCCATTATTTTAACATGGCTTTCTCATTGCTTCATATTAGTGTATCCCTAGTATTCTGTATATGCATTGAATTATCGTTTTTATCATGGTTTTGTAATCCGTATTAATCCCTACTTTCTCTGCTGTTCTTTTTCCAATTTTCTGTAGTGGCGATCTGCGCCACCACCACCTGATCAGGGCACCATGCAGTCCTAACATTGATGGATTGGCGACCAGATGTCCACATGACCAGCATCATCAATTCTTCCATGTGAAGCCTGAAAAGCATGAGGACTAATTTAGAGCATTAATGTTAGGTAGAATACCCAGTAGGGGCTGGGTGGTCTCATTGCCTTGGAGGCCTTGCAGATTTTGCTTTTTTTTCTCAAGAACCTCTGGGGCCTCATGTATAAATGGTGCATACGCACAAAAATGTTGCATACACCCATTTCCACACTCACATTGTGATGTATAAAAACTAAACTTGGTGTAAAGCCACACACATTTTCATGCCAGTTCAATAGTTCTCCACTCTGTTTTGCAAACTGGTGGCACGCTCCTTCCAATTCCCCTCTCATGTATTTCTAAAGATTTTTTTTAAACACAAACACTTAATAGTGCATATGCATAGGTTTAAAAGGAAGCATGTTGGCTGGAGAGCTGCTGGTTTATTGGTTATCTGCATTTTATTATTAACTAATGTCTGGTTAACAAAACAGGCAACAATTAAAATTTTAAATACAGCTGCTAAAACTAAAATAGGCAATTAAAGGTTCTGAATTTTAACAGGCAAGATAACTAAAATTAAACCCAAAAAATGTATTGCTTTAGTAGTAAATAAATGGGTTCTAATAAAGAAATTGGTTTAAGTTGGAACCTGCAGCCACTGCAGCCATCTAGGACTGTAATTGAGGACCTCTGATCTACTATGTAATTAAATTTGTCTTTGATGAATGAAAGTGCTAACAAGTCATATAGTTAAACACCAAGTTTCATTATCAGCAAGGACAGAGTTCTAGTTGGGAAACTGGCTGGAATGAAAACCTGTAACCACTGTGGCCCTCCAAGATCATATTTGAGGACCCCTGGTTTAAGGCATCTGATTGTAATCAACCAGTAACCATATAATGGTGCACGGAATAGCCAAACTATTTCAAATACCATTGCTGCTTTAGCATTGTCACTCACAGTGCACCACTCAGAGTATTTAACCCACTGTATCTGAGTGTGGAATCTCAGCTCTACAGCAGCTGATCAGATTATCGGAATATATCATCCAGCACATGCTGCCTCAGCCAATGCGCACAGTCTATTTGAACTTTCACCCATACAGTACAACAAACTCTTCAGAGCCTTTCCTGTAGGGACCTCGCGGTTCAGAAACAGTTTCATCCCAGGACCTCTAAGCGCACTCAATCAGTCAATCAAGTGCTCCTTGTAGAACTGTTTGTACTTATAAGTACAATCACCTCACTGTAAATATGCACTACAGTTATAATATTGCACAACCTGAGACTTTTTATAAAGTGCATATTTACATATGATGACAACTGGCTTCTAAGTCGATTTAGATTTCCAAGCGCTATCTTCTTGGAGCTCTTGATATCATTTTTAAGATGAACTGAATAAATTATGTGTATTACATTGTACAGATAAATTTTTAACTTTATTTAAATAATGTATATTGTTAATAATGAAACATGTGAGGACACGGTGGTGCAGCGGTAGCGATCAGACGAACAAAATCCAAACAATTACCGAAATCAAAAACCACAAGGCTTGTTTTTCCAGGGGTAAGCATAAACCTAAGGACACTCTTAAAATGCTTGTTCTTTAATGGCAGTATATGGTTCTTTAATGGCTTGTGTGGTTCCTCATCGAGCCACTGCTTGACAAAGTACCATTTCATTGTTGGAGGGGTTCTTTGCATATGAAGGTGGTTCTTTGTGCTTTGAAAAACTTCCTATATATGCATATAAATATACAGTATAAGAAAATCTCATAGTCTCTTCCTTTCAAAGACCCTCGGGTATGGAGGGAAAAGGACCTTTCACTTAATATCTCAGAAAAGGAGTAGAAAGCAGTCATGCATAGAATACACTTTAGCTCTACAGTATTTGAGAAAAATGCATTCAATTATTCTGCTTAAGATCTTTTTTCGATCAGATTTATCTCATTTAAAACTACCCAAAATATATCCAGGGCAAGATCAAACCTGCAAACGTTGCACTCGAGCTCCAGCCATTTTTTTTTTCTTCTGACTATTTTTGTCCCTCCTGCTGGGTTTCCTCTCTTTCTCTCAGAATGGGTTGAATTCTGTTGTTTTAGGTTTTATCTCTTTTTGTTCCTGCTATGTTTTCTAACCTTTTGATTTTTTTTTCTTTTCATCTTTTCTTTCTAGTTTGACTATAAAGTTATTTTCTATAATGTTTGACTTGATAGCATGTAATGTTATTTTCTTCAAATAAAATTTAAAAAAGAAAAACTTCCTAATATGCAGAAAAAAAACACAAAATCTTTACTACAGTCCAGCCTTAACCTCGACTTAGCCTGTTTTTGTAAAAGTACGCAGCAAGGGTTCTTGTAAAATCACGACCCATTGGTATTTCACAAATCTGTTACCGTCTATTAATGGTTATTTACTGTATGGAGCCAGTTACAGATCTAAATAACATTCAGATCCATTTTGAAGAACCACTCTGGCAACTTGATTTTTAAGAGTGGAGGTTAAACAGAAGCAAGAAAGTTACCAACTCTCCAAAAAAAATCCAAAGAGCCAATCAACACTCACAGACTCCTTCAACACAATGATCTCTTGATCTGAGTTCACTCGACTCTGCCCTAAATAGCCAGAGGGAGGGTTCAGAAGTGATGTCATCAGAGTGGCCCCACCTCTTGGGGCTCCACCCACTAAGCACACAGAAAGGAGGCACATCGAAAAAGACAGAAAGCAAATACACACATCACAGAGAATGCATGAAAATATGAAAAGTAATAATTCAAAGACAACAACAAAAAACAATACAATGCGCAAACTGAAACTGATATGTAAGAGTGATGCATTGGTTATGCTTTTTGTGTCATTTCATCAAATTTAGTCTGGTTCTCATTGCTTTCCCATTAGACGTTCTGCGTGTATTTGATTGAATGTCTACTGATTAGATTCTCTCTAATCTGTTTATTATCTTTGTGTCTTTTTTCTGTTTAGATGAAGAGATGGTAAAGCCACCAAAGGAGCTCATAATGCCTGTAAGCAATGCTTATCTGATTTAAATACAAATGATCATGCAAGTCTATTTTGTGTTTCATGATTTATGAGTTCACAACAAAACCGTACCATTTAATAGAGATATGCCAGTCATATCATGATGGGTCTCTCTGATTCATTTAACTTCTGCCTCTAAACTGTCAATCATCTCATTGAATCTGTCTTGTGGATTTCATATAAGAAAGTCAGCTGCTTTTACTTTTCCCTCTGATTTAACTCTAATTACTCGACCCTATTTGAGATTTCATTAAAGAATCGCTAAACCTCACCAAAGAAGATTATCATCACAGAGAAAATGTCACATACAGTGGATTCAGAACGTATTCCAATCCCTTCAGCTTCTGCACACTTTATTGTCCATCCATCCATCCATCCATCCATCTATCCATCCATTATCCAACCCGCTATATCCTAACACAGGGTCACGGGGGTCTGCTGGAGCCAATCCCAGCCAGCACAGGGCGGAAGGCAGGAACAAATCCTACTGCAGCACACTTTTTGTGTTAGAGATTTTCTTTTGAATAGATAGATGTGCCATTTTCACACATCAATCTATTCTCCACCCGTAATAACAACATGTTTTCACAAAAGTGAAAAGTTTTCAGATGTATTAAAAACCAAAGACTGAAGAATTCAGACCCCTCATTCAGTACTTTGGCAGCAATCAACAACTTTGAGTCTTCGTGACTAAAGTCTTTGCACCTGAATTTGGGCGGTTTATCCCAGTCTTCCTGGCAGATCCTCTTAGACTGGATGGGAAGCGTCTCTCAACTATAAAGCCCAGATTAATGGGGTCTTCCAGTTGAAGTTTTCCTTCTGGAAGTTTCTCCCATCTCCGCATGGGCTCTCTGAGTCTCAGCCAGAGTGACCATCTGGTTCTGAAATGATGACAAATATGCAACAGCATTTTGAAAGATTCTGAAAACCAATACTTTGGTTTTGAAACACTGCTCTGAAATCCATAGAAAAACAGAAAAAGTCATGTGACTGTGCTGCCAGGGACTGTGCTGCAAAAATCCTGGTTAAATTAAACAATTTCTAAGGCAGATATCGTTAAATATTGGTCAAACTGTTTTTGAAGAATACATAGATAAATACTGGATCAAACTGAACCAAACACAACAGACTTGAAGCAAATAACAAAACAAAGACAATTCAACTTGGTTAAAGAAGATATGTCAATATTTCCAGAAGGTATCATTGTAAATAAATTGGAAAATTCAGGTTGGGTATCTTGGAAACCTCTGTTCCAAAATGTTCTATTTTTACTGGGATGTAATTTTAAAATGTGAAAATCAATTTTATTTCTCCACAGACACACACAGACCCACACACACAGACAACATGCTAAAATCAACTTTTGTTGTTGCTTTAAACATCGTAGAATCAGAATCTGAACTTAACTCAAAAGACAATTTTTGACCCCATCACCAAATTTTAATTTGCATTAGAACAATGTAGACAAGAACAGGCCATTCTGCAGAACAAAGCTCACCAGTTCTCTCCACATAATTCTTCTAAAACAACGTCAAGTCGGGTTCTGAAGGTCCCTAAAATCCTCCTGTCAACCACACTATTTTGTACCTTATTCCAGGTGTTTGTGGTTCTTTGTGTAAAGAAAACTTCCCAATGTTTGTGCTGTGGAATATGGCCGTCAGGTTCTCCTGGCCAATACCCCCAAGCCGCCAGATGGAGCCCTCCTTGCAATATGGAGGTGCCCCGAATGCCGGCAGGGCATCATGGACATTGGAGTCTTTATTCACAGCTCTGCTGGATACCATGGGGGCTGCCAGAGGACGCCGCAGGGAGGCCCAAAGACTTGTATTTTCCCTATAACCCGGAAGTACATCCTAGTCGAAGCGACAGAGGAAATGACGTATTTCCGTGATGAAGAAAAGAAGTTTTTACCTGACCCGGAAGTGATAGAAAGTCACATGGACTGAGGGATGGAAACACTTCTGGGTCAAGGACTATAAAAGATTCTGCGAAACCCCAGCGAATCGAGCTGAGTTGGGAGAAGGGGTGGCAACGCGTCTGGGAGTGGAGGATTGTTGATTGGTTATTGATTATTGTGTATATTTATGAGTATAGTGGAGTGGAGGGTGCTTGGTGCACATTATTGTCCAAATAAAAATAATTATTGGACTTTTATCTGGTGTCTGGCGTTTGATCAGAGGATTTCAAGGGAGCGATAACACCCGTATCTGTCACAGTGCAATATTTACCCTTCACACGTGTCCAACTGTGTCCCCATGTTCTTGATGAACTCATTTTAAAGTCACAGTCTCGATCCCTTTATACTTTTAAAACTTCACTCAGGTCTCCTCTTAATCTTCTTTTGCTTAAACTGTAAAGGCTCAGCTCTATAAATCTTTCCTCAAAATTCATCCCCTGTCGCTGTGGAATCAGCCTAGTCGTTCTTCTCTGGACCTTCTCTAGTGTTGTTAAGTCCTTTTTCTAGCCTGGAGACCAAAATTGCACACAGTTTTGCCTCATCTGGAGGCCTCACAAGTGTGTTTTAAAGCTTCAGCAGAACCTCCTGTGACTTATTCTCCACACATCAAGGTGCTATATAACCTGTCAGTCTGTTAACCTTCATAATGGCTTGTGAACACTGTCTGGTGGTTGATAGTGACGAGTTCACTACGATTGTTTAATCTTTCTCATAAGGTGTACTTTCGAATTTCAGACCTGCCACGTGAGTGGTACATAGACATAAGGGTGTCCTGTATGATATGGGACTTTTTGAAGGGTTGCTTCAATGAGTCCTCCTTTCAAGAGATCTACATTTGCAGAAGCTGTCAGCTAATTCAACATCCGAAGCTCAGGATTGCTGAACTCCAGGAGGTGGTAGACAGCCCGTGTTGTTGTAGTGAACTGGCAGATCTTGTCCAAGTGTCAATCAGAAAGATAGTGTGCACCCCTAAAGTGTAATAGGAGGAGACTTAAGACCAGACAGGCAAAGACAGGTACAATACTGGATGTACCTGCTAGGTGAAAGAAAACACATTCTGGAGGCATCAGCCCCAGAGACAGAGGTGTCCATCCATGTCCTGAACCTGGTGGAGTCAAAAAATGACTCTGAAGTGGAAATGGGGAGATAAAGAGCCTCAAAAATGTCAGATAATATCCAGTCTCCAGATGTTGTGACAGATGTTGGGACGATTGGGGCTCATATTTGTTACAACTTTATGTGTTGCTGGTGCACCGGTGGGGGACCTCCCTGGTAGTATGGGCAGCCACCTGACAATAATGGAGGTGAATCCTGGAATAAATATAATATAAGAAAGGGCAGGCTATCAGTTTTGCAAACCAAATTTAAGGAGTTCGGTGTTAGACTGAAAGAAAAAGAAAGAACAGAGAAAGTGTCCTTTTCTGAAATTCTACCTGTGCCAAATGCTAGTAAAGGAAAGATTAGGGAGAGTAGAAGATTTAGCATGTGGCAAATCTTGTGGTATAGAAGGACAGTTAACATTTATCCTGGAGTGCTTAAGGAGGTTAGTGAGTACATACTGTATGTAAATCCTTGATCCGTATTTTGTTTAACATCAATGCACACTAGAAACATTCTTAAAGGCTGGAAAAATTAATGGAAATGAACTGATCATTTTGCATGGGTTCAGATGGTGAAAAGTGTTTGACTGATATGGTGGAATTGTATAAAGATCCAACAAAAGCATTCAATCAGAGAGGTTCATATATTATTTATCTTGAGTTTCAAAATGTCCTACATGAGAGGCTTCTGATCAAACTAAGACAAGTGAGAGTTCAGGGCACAGAGTGGAGATAAGTGCAGAAATGACTTAAATCAATGGAAGCAAAGGGTTATAGTGTGAGGATCATCTTCAGAATTAGGCGATTTTAAAGGTGCTACCCCTCAGAGTTCAGTGCTGAGACTGCTGCTGCTTTTATTGTACATAAGCGACCTGAGCAAGAATGAAATCATTAAGTGGGATAAGTTTGAAGATAATGGAGGATCAGATACATTGGTACAGAGGAAGTTGGGCAGCATACAGGCTTGAACAGAAATTTAATGAAGTTAAAGCAACATTTTACACATAGGAAGTAGAAAAGTTTGATCTGAATACACCTTATGAGAAAGATTTATTAGTCATATTGGACTGATCATTATCAACATCCAGACAGTGGACAGAAGCTGATTAAAAAGCGAATAGGATATTAGATTATATATCATGATGTGTGAAGTACAAGTCAAAGGAGGTCATCCTTAAGCTTTATAACACACTAGTGAGGCTTTTCCTGAAGTACTGTGCTCAGTGTTGGTCTCCAGGCTGCAAAAATGACGTAGCATTGCTAGAGAAAATCCAGAGAAGACTCACTAGGCTGGTTTTGGGACTAAGAGGTATGAGCTATAAGAAGATTAATAAAGTGAACCTTTTCACTTTAAGCAAATGGAGGTTAAGAGGTGCCATCATCTTCTTCTTCTTCCTCTTCATCTTTTCGATGTACTTGATTATTCTTCTCCATACAACTTTGTCCTACAACTCCTACTCCTCAGTCAGACCCTTTTCCTTCAAATTTTCTTTTACTTTGTCCATCCACTTCCACTTTGGCCTCCCTCTCTTTCTCTTCCCCTGAACTTCCATTCCCAACCCTCTTTTACCCACATATCCATTGCCTCTCCACATCACATGTCCATACCATTTCATCCTACCTTTCCTGTATTTGCTTTTATATCTCATCTTCTTTTGTTGTAACTTTGATTGTCTCATTTCTTCTTCTGTTCTTTTTTAGTAACTCTACACATCCATCTCCACATTCTCATTTCTGCCAAATCTAAATTCTTCTGCTGTGCTCCACTTACTGCTCATGTCTCATCTCCATAAATCATTGCTTGTCTTATCACTCTCTTTAAAGCCTTACCTGTGCCTTTCTTCTTAATTCTTCAATCACACAATACTCCTGATATCTTCTACCAAACTGTTCCATCCATACTGTACTCTATGGGTTATCTCTGCATCTAATGTTCCATCTTGACATAGTCAAGTGTTTACATTATGAAGGGAATAGTCCTGTAGATAGCAGCTGTAAATTTTAAAAGATTTTCTACAACTAAGAACACAGGGACACAGCTGAAAACTTGTTCAGGACAGATTTTGCACACATGTTAAGTTTTTCTTTATGCTGTAGACACAACAAATAAATTATCAAGTAGTGTTCTGAAGAGAAGAACCTTAGGGACGTTCAAATCTTGACATGATGTTATTTTGGACAATCAAGGTGAATAGGATGGATGGGCTTGTTGTGCTGAATGGCCTGTTCTCATCACAGTTGTTCTAATGCTCTAATCTGCTTTCCAGACCATCTTTCATTCTCCTTAATATACTGACACCACCACAGACACCAGCTATTTATTCACACCTCACTTGCTCACCTCCCCAACTCCCATTGCACCAGGTCTAGTGCCGTCTCTAGATTTAATAATGCACGATACAGCTTCTTTTCCTTTTCCAGATTCTTTTTCTGTATTTTCTTGACAGCAAAAGGTTGCATCTCTTATTTCTTTCACTTGAATAAAATGAAACTAAATTGTGTTAACTTTCACTTTTCTCTAGCACTCTCTCAATACTTTCATTACCCGCTCCAAAGACTTGATTGCTTGGTTTGATCCACAATCTAGTGGGCGATACATTCCTTTGAAATCGAATGAGCACACTTTGTTTTTCACTATTCAGGAATTCTCCCTTCACACACAATTGTTTCAGGTCCGTTAACCATTCAGTCTCAGGACCAGTGGTTGAAGTGGGCCAGTAGTTCCCCATTCTTGCCCTGTGAGTACCAGTGATTTTGACCCCAATAGTGTCTGTTCTAGTTACTGTGTATCTGCATGTTTTTGGACCTCCAGAGCCCTAGCTCTGTTCTTACAATTACATTTTTTTAGATTAGCAGACACTTTTATCAAAAACAACATACAAAAAGAGGTCAACATAATCAACATTTGAGAACATGTGTTATAGAACAAGGGTTCAAAATTGACCATTACAAGTGAGGAGCTTAGAATAAAGTATATGTGAGTTATGATTCCTGGGTTACAAAACATAAGGAAGAATAATTTTAGGGTAACATAGCTTTCATGTTAAAGAAATAGCACGTCAGAAACCTTTGCAGGCATATCAGGAAAATAGATAAAGGTCAAGTGAACAACAAAATATACTGAAAGATGACTAAGAAATTTGCAGATGTCCTATAAAACAACCAGAGTGGAGAGTTGTTATATGCACAGAAATGTCAGGGGTGGTGGCTCAAATCAAAGGTATAAGAAGAACCAGAATATAATATAATAGACTTTTATTTTATATAACTCATTTGGGTGTAAACCATTGAACCAACCAGAGTAAAATGTATGTATTGATTTGCACTGTATGTAAATTCAATACTTTATAAAATAAACCTCTATTCTTTGTTTCTCTGATCATTCTGACCAGGCTGTAACAGACAAGGCATTTTGCCAAGGAGTAATTAAAAGATATAATGAACAGCTTTTCTCCTGCCTGATAAATGATTAGTCCTGTTAGAGGATGTTTCTTTCTTTAATAAGACTAGGGGGGCTCTGCCCTCTGCTCACTTCGCTCACCAACCCCCAGCTCAGCCACTTCATGGCTCTGCCGGTCACATATGGGTAAGCGGATGTACAATTTAAACAGATTGTTATTTTCATGGGAACTGTTACATATGCATAATAAACCTAACTATTTTAGATTGCACCGATTAATTAACCAAAGTAAAAAATAGTCAAACGTAATAAATGGAAAGAAAACATATATGCTTTTTCATTGATGTCATTTTTATTAAGTTCAAAATAAGCTAATTATTTTTTTTTTTTTTTGCTACCTGCAAAGCTTGTGCTTCTTTGCTTTCTTTAAATTGAAGCATATTCTGACCTGGTAAATGAATTTGTAATAATTCAACAGAATGACTTCAACCGTGCATTGGCAATTCCATTAAATGCCACCCGCTTCCCATTCCACTGATGTACGGAATACCTAAATATGCTTCTACTTTGTCCTAAGAATGTTCTTTGGATACATTCACGCATACTCTATCGTGCCCTTTATGAATGTACTTCTAGATGTACTTAATACTCATAACCGATGCACAATACTCAACATTAATATGACCAGCAAATTGTTTGAGCAAATACGGGTTATACGGTACAATCATTGAATTATTGATCTTCACAATTTTAACAACTTTCTTTCCGTGATAAGTGTGTTGTTCATGACTGTTAGCTCTGCGTCGATAACTAGAAATGCCAGCCTTAGTAATATCTGTTGAATTAAATGAAAGCTTTAGGAAATTTCTTTAAACACTTTTTTTTTTTTGAGTCCCAACATACTGAATCTTTTAAATGAGGTTTCTCAGTTTGGAATTTCAGAACAGACAAAACAAATTACATCATCAGGAGGTAATAATTTATTTTGCAAAGTAACCAATAAATGCATGTGAGGATTTCACAGATACATTTCGTGTCTAATTTCAATAATATTGGACATATGGATTTGTATTAATTATTGGCTGTAGAAATTCTAATACGTCTGATCGTTTAACTCTTTCAATTCTATTTTGCATCACTTCTACGTGATCATAAATATAAACCTGACCAAATTGTGGTTTCTTTGAAATTAAACTTGTAGTAGCTTTAATTGTTGCAGGACCACAGATTCTCATAGCGTATGGTTCTGAATCATGTTAATCTATGTTTTGAGCATTGAATGATGAGAATGTGAACTGATTATTGTAGATTTGGATGTTTTGCCTGTAATGTTTGTGGATTTCACTTTTACCAAACAGCAAATCTTTTAATTCTCGCACATATGCTTCCTCATTGGGAAGAAACCCTACTTTTCCCTGATGGTAACACGAATTAGACGATCTACAAGTCTCTGGCTTAAACTTTAAAGCTGAACAATATCTACATACTTCTGTCATATCACCTATGTATCTATTTTTGCTGTTCTGTTATTGCACCGAGTAATAATTTCCATTTGTTAGTGCTAATGTGATCTTTACTCTCAGTTTGTTGAGACTTTTGATTTTTACTACTTTCATAATCTCTATCCTGCTCTGCATGTGTATCGTGTCAGCGTTTTTGAACCTCTTTACGACGTTCTACTTCATGAGATTACTGTGTGCGTAGTTAAAAATGGTAGAGATGAGGGCGTGACTTGAAAAAATCTCAACTCACGGGACTTGAAAAAATCTTCCAAAATGTCTTGTCTCATCTTCCAAAAAGTCTTTTTCTTATAATAGAGATGTGAAATTTCTACCACAAACCTAACAGCTAATATCATTTGGACAGAACTTCACCGACCAAGGGTCCTAAAACGCTTCCTAAACACATTGAGGGAGTCAGAAGTTCAAATGGAGGTGGGCAGCTCATTCCATCAGCTATGGAGATACACATGAAATGAGTCTGGACGTAGATTTGATGCCACTCAGAGGTGTTGACTAGTCTGATGAGAATATTCATCAGCAGATCAGCAGTCATAAGTGGTTTGACAAGAAGCATAGGACCTCACAAGCTTGTCCATATATACAGGTGTTGACCCATTAACTACTCTGTAGGCAAGCAGCAAGGATATGAACTTAATGTGTACTGCTACACAAAACCAGTGTTGCGTTCTGAAAAGAGAAGTAACATGTCCTCGCCTTTGCTGGTTGAACACCAGACATGCTGCTGCATTCTAAGTCATCTGCAGTGGCTCGGTGACACATGCTGGTACTCCTTCCAGCACAGAGTTGCAGTAGTCCAGATGTGACAAGACCAAAGCATGGACCTGCAGTTGTTCTGCACACTTTATCAGATATAGTCTGATCTTGTGGATACTGCATGGAGTGAATCCGTAAGACCAAAGAGACAATAGCAACATGGTACCTATTTTACCTTCCCAAATATTTTTACAGTCTTGGTCGTTGTTAGCAATCGTTAACCAAGCTGAACAGAGATTTGGTGCTGAATAGACAGAAGAGCTGGGATAACAAGAATGCCTGTCTTTGCCAGGTTGAGCTGGAGATTGTGTTCCTTCATCCATATTACAATATCAGTGAGACATGCAGAGGTTTTAGCTAATACAGTGTGGCCCTCTGGAGGGAACGGCAAGTAAAGCTGCACATCATTGGCATAGCATTAGTAGGAAAACCCATGGGACATGATGATAGGGTCTAGTGAGACCTAATCCAAGTATATCCAGTGCTGGAAGTGAAAACAAGTTACTGTTGGTACTGTGCTTAGGGCAATATGGTGATAATCCGATGAAATAGTGGAGTGGTGAGGGTTATTCACCAGTGAAGCTTCAAGTACCGGGATACATCAACATTCAAGCAAAGCTTGGGGTGATGGTGCTGGTACTCTATGTTGAAGGTACATTGCGGAAAGTTGCTGGTATTCTGTATTCAAAATGGTGGAGGTGCTGGTACTGCATACTGTGCATATCATCATGTTTTGGGACCTCCATGGGGGAAAACTCCCCCGCTATTAAGAGCAAAGAAGAAGGAGTGCCACCTGTTCTGTTTTTGGTTCTCATTTCAGCTCCTGCCTGGGACATTTAGCTCCAACTCTAGTCATGCCTGTTGCTTTCCTGATCTTCAATTTTTCAGTGCTTCAGAAACCTAGCTCATAGTAACTTATTTATTTCACACCTTTTTGATTTATTTAACTAGGGGGCTCAGCCCCCTGCTCGCTTTGCTCACCAACCCCTGGGCGTTCGCTATGCGCCAGCCACTTCGTGTCTCTTCTGCTCGCGTATGTGGATTTCACTTTCATCCAACAACAAAACTTTCAATTCTCGTGGATACGCCTCTTCATTGGGAAGAAACACTACTTTTCCCAGATGGCAACATGAATTAGACAATCTACAAGTCTCCGACTTAAACTTTAAAGCCGAACAATATCTACATACTTCTATCATATCACCTATGTCCATATATTCAATCTCTTTTTGCTGTTCTGTTATTTCACTGAGTAATAATTTCCATGTGTTAGCGCTAATGTGATCTTTACTATCAGTTTTTTGAGACTTTCGAATTTTAGTACTTTCATAATCTGTAACCTGCTCTGCATGTGTATCGCGCCAATGTTTTTGAACCTCTTTAAGACGTTCTACTTTGTCTACTACTCTTTGTGTTTTATTTCCGACCCCGCTTGAAGCTGAGAGCACAGGGACTGGGTCTGGTCAATAGCATTCACATGAATGGGAAGTGAGTGGGCCGTGGGCGTGGTTGTAAATGTTTGAGAGGAGGGTGGGACTTGTCAAAATCTCATGGCAAAAAGTCTCATCTTGTGGGACCTGAAATTATCTCAGAGAAAGTCTCATCTTAGGATTTCCTTTTATAATAGAGAGACTATTTTTTAGGTTTCCAAATTGATTAATTAATAAGTAAAGGTGGCTTCTGTATGGTTTGTGATAATTGTCAACAGGTGCAGAAGGGGAGTGAAGGGTGTCCAGTTCGGTGGCCTTAGAATGGCATCAATGCTATTTGTAGACAATGTTATCCTTTTGTCTTTATCGAACTGTGAACTTCAACACACATTGCGACGATTTGCGACCAAGTGTTAATCGCCAAGGATGAGTATCAGCAACTCCAACTCTGCATCCATGGTCCTCAGTTGGAAAATGGTAGGCTGCCCTCTCTGAGTGGGATTTAAGCTACTGCCTCAAGTGGAGGAGTTTAAGTAATTGGGGTCTTGTTCATGTGAGGGGAAAAGAAATTGTGTGATCAACAAACAGACCAGGAAGACGGGTACAGTTACCATAGTGATAAAGCAGAAGCTGAACCAGAAGGCGAAGCTCTTGATTTACCTGTCAATCTACATGTCTGCCCTCACCTATTGTTATGAGCTTCTGGTATTGACTGCAAGAATGAGACCACGAGTAATAGTGGACAAAATGAGCTTTCTCTGCACTGTGCTTGGGCTCTCCTTTACAGGTAGGGTAAGAAGCACAGACATTCAGGAGAGGTTCGGAGTAGACCCACTGACGCTTCACATCAAGAGGAGCCAATTGCGGTGGTTTGGGCATCTGATATGGATGACTCCTAGATGCCTCCCTGTGAAGGTTTTAAAGGTATGGCCAGCTGGGAGGAAACCTCAGGGAAGACCCAGGGCTTGTTGGGAGGATTATATCTCCCAGGTCACCTGGGAAAACCTTGGAATCCCACTGTATGTGTTGGAAAGTGTGGCTGGGAAATTGAAGTATGGACCTCACTTCACTTCAGAGAAGCAGTGGAAAATCAATGAATAAATACCAAATGAGTCATCAATAAAGGGGACTGGATATCTCACTAAGGTACATAAACACAGGGTACTTGTAGTAGTTCAATAACAGTCATCAAGCTTGACTCTTCACAGGAAATTGTCTGCAATCAAAAGAATCAATGAGAGCCATCATGGCAAAAATCTATGCATGAATCTGGATTAACAATTGAAGACACAAGGAATAGGTATGCATGACTACTTTATTCATTGACTACACAGTATTTTTAGTGATTAAAGCCTTCAGTGGATGCTTGATGTCTCTTCATCTGAGGAGAAAGGAGAAACAAAGATGAATAAGCAGATTACAGAAAATGTAACAATTAAACATTCAGTCAAAGGACTGCAGGATAACAAATGGACAAGAAGGCCAGTTGTCAACACAGGGGATGAGACTAAGGAGCCAAAGTGGGTTACAACAAACAACAGAAGATTTTAAACAAACTTAAGTAAACATGAGTGAAACGATTCACATAAAATAGGATTTGTAGAGAACATTAGACGCATAAGAAATTTCACAAACGAGATGAGACAACTTAGTCCATCAAGCCCCTTTGTTTAGCTCATTGCTAAGCTGCTCCAACTCCCTGTGAAATGTGCCGGATTGAGAAAGTATTCAGTCACCTTCACTATCCACCCATTGTATGGTGTTGTAGATTTCATTTTCAAAGGAAAATGGTCAATTTTTGTCCATCTGTCTACACTCAATAACCCAAAATGACAACATAAGAACATATTTTTCAGAGCAGTTTGTCAATTGTTAAAAATCTAAAACTGAAATCTCTCATATATTCCTAGAAGTACTCAGACAATTTGCTGTGTCACTCCACATTGTGGTCAGGTTCATCCTGTTTGCTTTAGTTAGATCCATAATAACTTTGCAAGATGCTGAGAAATTAGTTCACGCTTTTGTTTTCAGTCGGCTAGATTACTGTAATGCACTCCTCTCAGGACCACCCAAAAAAGACATCAATGGATTATAACGAGTGCAGAATGCAGCTGCTAGAATCTTAACTAGAATAAGAAAATCTGAGCACATCTCTACAGTTCTGATGTCACTACATTGGTGACCTGTGCCATTTAGAATATGACTTTAAAATACTGCTTATGGTTTACAAAGCCTTCAATAATCTGCTCCATCCTGTATTTCAGAATGACTTTCACCTTAAACTCCAAATCGTAACCTTAGATCTTCAAATGAGTGTCTGCTTATAATTCCAAGAGCTAAACTTAAAAGAAGTGGTGAGGCGGCCTTCGGCTATTATGCACCTAAAATCTGGAATAGCTGACCAATAGAAATTCGCCAGGCTAATATGGTGGAGCACTTTAAAAAACTGCTAAAAACTCATTATTTTAACAAGGCTTTCTCATAGCTTCATCTTAGTTTAACCCTGATATTCTGTATATGCATTGAATTATCATTTTTTTCATAGCTCCACAATCTGTACTCACTCCTACTTTCTCTACTGTTCTTTTTCTGGTTTTCTGTGCTGGCGATCTGCGCCACCACCTGATCAAAGCACCGTGATGTCCCTACAGGTCTCATCCTAAAGCTGGCTGTCCGGCCACATGGAGTTACCAGGCATGAAGGAAATTAGACAGAAAGGCAACAAAAACCTAATTGTCCTCTGCTATGATATGAAAACCTGTCAGAAGGAAACCATCTTGTCAGCACTTCAACAGTCAGGCATTTATGGTAGAGAGGCTTGACAGAAGTAGAAGGCATACAACAGTTTAAAGGACCCTTAGAGCTTTAGGAAAAAGATTCTCTTGTATGATGAGACAAAAATGTAATTCTTTGATTCTGCCTAATACCATCTCTAAGGTGAAACATGGTGGTAGTAGCATCATGCAATGGGGATGCTTCTCAAAGACAGGGACAGGAACAGGGAGACAGGTTAGAATTGAGGTAAAGATTAATGCAGCCAAATACAGAGAGGTCCTTGAAGAAAACCTGATCCTGAATGCATGCCACCTCAGACTGGGATTACGGTTCACCTTTCAGCATTACAATGACTGAAGTGTACAGCCAAAACAAATCTGTAGTGGCTTCAGGACAAGTCTGATTGATTGATTGATCCATCAAAAGCACAGATTTAAATCTCGCAGAACATAGAAGATAGAAGTTCACAGATGCTTTCCATTCAGTCTAACGAAGCTTGAGGAGATCTATCAGGATCAATGGGATAAACTGCCAAAATCTAGATGTTGCAAGCTTGTAGAGACTTACCAATGAAACTGACCAAAGGCGCTTTTAAAAAGTACCTGCATTAAGGATCAGGACACCTCTATGAATGAGAAGTTTCAGTTTTTGATTTTGAATATATTTTCAAACCTTTCTCAAAACATGCTTGTGTTTTGTCATTATGGGTAATTGAGTGTAGACTGATGGGGAAATTGGTAAATTTATCCATTTTAAAATTAAATCTACAAAACAATACATTTTGAAGAAAGTGAAGAAGTCCGATTACCTTCTTAAGATAATGTAAGACCCTCAATTCTCATCAGAAAACAGTTGTTTCATTTTTAGAGTGAAACGTACTGCCTGTAAGATTTTGAAGTAAGAAAAGCAGAAAAAAAATTTGAAATGTGAACCAATGACTAACAGAGACAAAGTAAAGATATTTGTGAAACATGAAACAACAAACTGAAAAGAACGAAAGTTGATGTTAACTCTGAGAATGACTTGGGCTCAGAATTTCATGTAACTATGGTGTCACACACATACGCCTTGTAGACAGCTTCAATGCTCTGGTGGTGGTAATTCCTCACCGATCTGAAGTTTGGTGCTGTTTACTTGCATCTCTTTTCTTCTTCCCTCCATCCATCCATCCATCCATCCATCCATCCATTCTCTTCCGCTTATCCGAGGTCGGGTCGCGGGGGTACCAGCTTGAGCAGAGATGCCCAGACTTCCCTCTCCCTTGCCACTTCTTCTAGCTCTTCCGGGAGAATCCCGAGGCATTCCCAGGCCAGCCGGGAGACATAGTCCCTCCAGCGTCTCCTGGGTCTTCCCCGGGGCCTCCTCCCGGTTGGACGTGCCCAGAACACCTCACCAGGGAGGCGTCCAGGAGGCATCCTAATCAGATGCCCGAGCCACCTCATCTGACTCCTCTCGAGGCGGAGGAGCAGCGGCTCTACTCTGAGCCCCTCCCGGATGACTGAGCTTCTCACCCTATCTCTAAGGGAGAGCCCAGACACCCTGCGGAGGAAACTCATTTCAGCTGCTTGTATTCGTGATCTCGTTCTTTCGGTCACTACCCATAGCTCATGACCATAGGTGAGGGTAGGAACATAGATCAACCGGTAAATTGAGAGCTTTGCCTTATGGCTCAGCTCCTTTTTCACCACGACAGACCGATGCAGAGCCCGCATCACTGTGGACGCTGCACCGATCCGCCTGTCGATCTCACGCTCCATTCTTTCCTCACTCGTGAACAAGACCCCAAGATACTTGAACTCCTCCACTTGAGGCAGGATCTCGCTCCCAACCCTGAGAGGGCACTCCACCCTTTTCCGGCTGAGGACCATGGTCTCGGAGTTGGAGGTGCTGATTCCCATCCCAGCCGCTTCACACTCAGCTGCGAACCAATCCAGAGAGAGCTGAAGATCACGGCCTGATGAAGCAAACAGGACATCATCTGCAAAAAGCTTCTTTTTTTCTTCCCTCTACAGAAAAAATGATTGACAACCCTACCACCTCTGACATCACTTCCGCTCTCTGTCCACCTGGACCTGCCTCTTCTTGCCTGGCCTGTACTTAATCGTAAGTGTCGCCATATTGGATCAGTCACTCTTGACACTCGTGTCTTTGAAGGCATTTTTTTCCTTCTTAATGTGTATATACTTCACATTAGTTTTTCATTTATATGTGGTTTGCCTGCAGGTGCCCCAACTCTTTATGCTTGTTGGGATTTTCATTACAACAGTTAAGCCCGTGTCAGACTCAGGGTAACATGTAATGATGCACTTTACATTGTTAAGCAAAATAACTCAAGGGACAGTATTCTGCTGCCATCTAATGGATGAAATAACATCATGGTACAAAAAATAATTTTTCTATACATTCTAGCACTTCATGGTAACTCTTTTGTAATTCTTCAATATTCATAACTGGAGCAGAGCCTTCATCCAAAAACACAATGGCAAATGAAAAGCCCTACAGCATATTTTAGAACAAACTGAAACTGAACTATTGCTAGAATTGTACAGTAGTGACGATGATGTGAATTGATCACCAAACATTGACATGGATAGTGAAACTAACACCTGTCTGGTAGATCCCATCCTGCCTTGTTTCGGTGGTGTTCGTGTTTGGAGTATTCTTCTTACAACTGCAGACAATCCTGCTGAGTCTCTTGTCCATTTATGAGTAACCCCACTATCAAGATGCCTGTAGATCATGATTACCAGGACTATGATTTGTCGATGACAGTTTGGTGGACAAAATAGATGCTGAAATAAACCGGTATACTGAGCAGTGTCGGAAAAGTCACAGTAAACCATTTGCTTGTCACAGTCGCAGACAGACTGTCTTTGCAGATGATATGTGAGTGTTTTTCAGTCTCCTGATACAGCAGTTCATAGTGGGAAAGCCAGTCCAGAGATGGTGCTGGTCCACTAACTAATTGATACCCATCTTTGATGAAGTTAAGAGTGAAAATCGTTTATCACTCGTTACGAAATACCTACATTTCACTAATCATGACGACTATGATGAAGTTAATCATCCAGAAGCAAAACTGTACATACTGTGGGATGTGTATGAGGTGATCATCAAAAATATGCAAAAGAGTTATGTTCCCGATTGTGACTTAAGTATTGACAAAACACTTATGAGTTACGATGGAAGGCTGTCTAGGAAACAGAACATCACATTAGAATAATCTGGATGAGAGCAGGCCATTCAGCCCAATAAAGCTCACCAGTTCTATCCACTGAATTCTTTCAAAATAACATCATGTCAAGTTTTGAAGGTCCTTAAAGTCCTACTGTCTACCTCACTGCTGCACACTGCTTATTCCATGTATCTGTGGTTCGCCATGTGAAGAAAAACATCTTAATGTTTGTGCAAAATTTACCATTAACAACTTTCCAACTGAAAAGGCTCAGCTCTTTTAATCTTTCCTTATCCTTTGTAGTCCTGGAATCATCCTAGTTGCTCTTCTCTGGACTTTTTCCAGCGCTGCTATGCTATCACTTGATCAACTTCCTTTTGTTGTTTATACCACTGCTTAAGACAATAAATAGTAAATTTTTCCAGGCTTCCACTTCACATTCGCTGAAATTCTTTTTTTCATGTGCTTTTGCCATTGTCTTTTAACCAAACACGGATGGCGAAGGTCCTACTGTTATGCACAGGCAACATAAAAAATATTACAAAATAAATCTTTTGACGTTTGCTTGAACAGTGCCTATGTGAGTTGGCAACTGTTACTAAACAAACTGCACAAAGGTTGTGCACTAAATCTGAACCAGTACCTCAGTGGACATGTGACTTATCTCTTCTACTGCGATTCTGTTAACAGTTTGGCATTCACGTGTTTCTGTTACACATGATAACATTTTTTTGTTGTTGAAAATAATACTCAAACTTTTTTGCCCATTGTTGTCACACTAGGGAGGTTACCCAAAGTTGATTGGGACACAGACAGAGCAAACACAACGACAGACTCATATGATACTCTCACACTCAGTGCCTTACCTTTAATGTTAAGAACACAGTGGTCTTAATAATGCTGTAAGAAAAGTCAAGCATTAAAATTATATACTCTGAAAAAGAAATGACCAACATTCTGCTAAGGAATAAAATAAACACAAATTAATCAAAGATATCTCACTTAAACGTTTACATTTTAGGTGGAATCAAAAAGGAGACCCAGGAAATTCATCAACCACAAATACTACTACTACTAATAATAAGAAGAAGAAGAAGAAGAAAAAGAACAATTCTTTATATTTACATAGCACTTTCCTCATTATTCAACTTTACATAGTGAGGGGAGAGCTACAACTACCACCAATGTGTAGCATCCACCTGGATGGTAGAACAGCAGCCATTTTTGTAGCAGTATGCTCATCACACATTAACTGTAACGTGGTGCAGGGGTGAGAGATACTTAGCCAATTACAGACAGGGGATGATGAAGGGACCAGATTGACTAGGCCATGGTGGGCAATTTAGCCTGGACATTGTGATACACCCTGCTCTTTACGAAGGATCTGTTATGAGCACAGAGAGTCAGTACCTCGATTTTACATCTCAGCTGTCATTTTTACAGCATTGGACAAATCATCGCTGCTATCACTGACTGCAGAAGCTCACAGTTTTGTATTTTCTGTTGGCTTCTTCAAAGAGAAACTCATATCCTCTGTGTGTCCTGATAATTATACACACAGATATTATACTATTTCTGCCTTGCACCCCACATACTTTTTGAACTGTATTGTATTATCTTTTCTTTGCACTGTAATTTTGCAGTTTAGTGCAGAATAACAAAACTTCTCAGTTATGCCGTAATGACATTGAACTGAATTTAAAACAGAGCTATTGGGCCATGGGTGGGACCAGAGAAAGAATTTAGTCAAGAAAAAGCAAAAGAAGAAGACTGGGGTGGGGAAAGAAAAGGGTAAGTTAAAGATAAGAGTGGGAACACTGAATATTTAGACAATGACTGGGATGAGGAAGACATTTGGCAGATTTGATGGTGTGACGAATTGCTCACATGGGCCAGTATAATGCAAGAACAGGGGGAGACAACGTATTAAGAATATATGTTCCCCCAATTTGCTTGGTACCAGGATCACTGGGAGATGCTTCTTGTATAGACACCCGCAAGGAATGTTGGGAACTGCAATCAAGTGGAGAAGCCTTTCTGTGTTCTGTGGGGCCACCAGGGAATCCTACTGGGATATATGACCTAAAAATGCTTCCAACAGGTTCTGCCCTGGCGCTGGAAGTACTTCCGTGTCTATGATGAAAGGAGCAGCTCAACCTCATCCTAGCAAGTCAGAGATGGGTGTGGAGGACGGACAAAGCTCACCTGAGAGGTGTGCAGGATTGTGAAGAAGCTTTAAATTGTTGTACAGTGGAGCAAATGAACAAGGAAAAAATGTTTCAGGTCTAGTAGTATCCAACTAAAAGATAGTCTTGTGTGTGTGAATAGGAGAATCGATAGGATGAGGTGTTGGTGAGACTGTAGTTCATGTAATTTGTCCATATACTCCTCAAGTGGGCTGTGAGGAAGAGAAGAAGGATATTTTCTGGGCACAAATGGATGAAGAGCTTAGCACAGTACAAAAGGAGGAAAAGGTGATTGTTGGTGGTGATCTAAGTGGGCTTGTTGGTAACAGTAGAGAGATGTTGAAGAGTAGACATGGAGTGTGTAAAATAGGGGAGAGAAATGGGGAACGGGAACGGATAGTAGCTTTTGCCATGGCATCTTCTTTGGTAATAGTTAACACATTCTTTGAAAACAAACTAAATCAACTTGTGAAAGCTGATTTTGGAAAAACAAATAGACTTTCTAAAGTGTAGAAGATTTGTAAAGTCAGAAATGATAAAATTGTGACAGTGCAGCATAAAGTGCTGGTGATGGATTGGAACATCAGAATCAGCAGGAGAGCAAAACCAGAGCAAACAACACCATGGATAAAATGGTGGAGATTTAAAGATCAAGAAGCTTATGAACAGATTGAAAGAGAATATGTGGAGGAATGGTGGAAGAAGAATTTCAAAGTGTGCAGGATATGATAAAGGCTAAGAAGGAGGCAAATAAGACATGGTACCAATCAGGGAGGGTGGATGATAAAGAAATGTATTGGTATACAAACAAGGAAGCAAAGAAGGCAGTGGCCCGGGGACAGGTTTGGAGAAGGTGTATGAAAAATTGGAGACAAAAGAGGGGCAAAGAGAAGGACCTTTAGAATAATGAAGATGAGGAACAACGCTGGGAAGGATTTTAGTCAGATAAAGCAGATAAAAGAAGAGCAAGGTGCGGTCTTAAATGAGAATGATAGGATGAAAAATAGCTGGAAGAGGTACTGTGAAAAGAAGAAGAATGAAGACAATCAAATTGTGGTATTTGGGGTTGGAGTCTGAAATGAAGTACCAGTACCAAGAATAAGGTGGGCAGAAGTAAAGGAGGCACTAAAAAGAATGGAAAATGGAAAGCAACAGGACTGGATGAAATACCAGCAGAAATGTGGAAGAGGTTAGGAGAAAAGGGACTAGATGTGTTGTGGAATATAATGTAGAAGATCTGAAAAGGAGAGAATATCATAGGAGTGTGGGAACAGCGTGACTGTACCCATGTATAAGGAGAAGGAGATATTCAGGATTGTAGAAAATATAGAGGGATAAAGCTAATGCCACATACAATGAAAATTTGGGAAAGGGTTAAAGAGAGAAGGCTTAGGGGTGAGACCTCAATAGGGGAGGAGCATGTGGTTTTATGCCAGGGTGAGGAACAACTAATGGAGTCTTTGCATTGAGAAGCTCATAGAGAAGCATGGAAACACATGAAGGTTTGCATATGAAGTTTATTGATTTGGAGAAGGTGCCATGGCAAGAGGTGTGGTGGTGCATGAGAAGCAAAGGAGTACCAGAGAAGTACTGTATGTGAGGATTGGGCAGTTAAGGGAGCACAGAAGGAGAAGACATTAGATGTGGCAGAAATGAGATTGTTGAGATGTTTATGAGGAGTTACAAAGAAGGACAGAATAAGAAATTAGAAAATCTGAGGTTACAACAAACATGGGAGAGATATCTACGAAAGTATAAGAAAGATGGCTGAAGTGGTATGGACATGTGATGAGGAGAGACAATGAATACGTGGGCAAAAGAGAGATGGGAATGGAAAAGAAAATGAGGGTTGCCGAAGTGGAGGAGGATGGATAAAGTAAAAGAAGATCTGAAGGAACAGAGTCTGACTATGGAGGAGATGAAGGACTGAGCTGTATGGAGAAAGTTGATCAAGCACACCAACCACACAAAGAAGTAGGAAAAGATAAAGAGGATGAAGAAGACAGAAAATAAGGAGAAATCATAACAAGTTTTGCATTATTGGAGAACAGACATTACAAATGGCCTATATGGGGTGCCACCTTTTCAGCTGACAGACAGGTCAACAACTGAGGCCTGAAACTTTCGTCAAGATGGACAGGAGTGAAGTGTATTATGGGAAAGCTGAAAGGCAAAGCAGGAACTTAGAATGTTTTGTACAGGCAGTCTGTTTGCAGCTTATTGCAGGTTTTGATTCTCATTCAACATTCCTGTGTTTTGAGAATCTTCTAGCAGAAGAAAGCCTGATGCTCACTCTTGGTGACAAGTGGGGAGAGGCTGCCCGTTATTAGAACATTTATCAAAAAGAGTCTCAGTTTAGTTTTGAGTTTAGTTTTAGTTCAACTACTGCTTTGCTGCAAAGTGAAGTGTTTGCTTGTGGCGTTCCTGAAACTGTGAGAGGAGTCACAGACATTAAAATGGAGACTGCTCTCTGGCGTTTGCCATTGCCTTTTAACAAAACACTGAATGGAAGGGGCTATTTACGTTAATTTGCATATTCAAATATGCAAAATCTGGGGAGGAGTTCGAGGGTTGTGGGCACTTGCATGTTTGTTAAAATCTTTATTAGTGGGGATTTATAAAGGGGAAGTGCATAGAACTTTGCTTACTCACAGTTTCATGTATCTGAATTTTTTTGTGCCTACGCACATTTCTAGTGTTGTCCACATGCATTCTTTAAGTGTGAATTCTACTGAAGGCATTATACATGACCATGTAGAGAAAGTGTTGTCATTTCTATATGATGTGACCTTAACGTATGCATACACTCTAACATGATAGTCTCTGATGTGCACTTTAATCACGTCTGATTTGTTTGATTTGCAATTTTAAACTGTAGATCAGAGGGGGAAATCAAAGAAAAATGTGCCTTTGTCCCAAACATTATGCAGAGCACTGAATAAACAAGCAGAACAAAGCATATTGAATAACGAGGTAAAGTTCAAATTTGAATTAGGTTCATATTTCATAATGTATGAAAACTTACTAGGAAAGCATTTTCTATTCGGAGCTCCCTGAAAGAGAAAAACATGTGACTGATCAGAAAGGTAAAGCATTGGACTTCAGTTTTCTATATCAATGATATCTTCACACGAAAAATGAAATAAATTAAAAATAAACAATCCCTAATGGGCACTCAGATGACTGAGAGATGTTCACATCTGTAAGAGAGCAGCTACTCCATGGTTGGTGTCAGTGCATTTTAAAAGCCTATGGTGATCAATTAGCTGGCATTTTTGCGTACATTTTGTAGACCTCACTGACAGAATGGATGTTCCTACCTGCTCCATAAAGACAACAATTTCCCCTTTCCAAAAGAAAAAACAATGAAATTCCTGGAGAAGCTGACATATTGAAAATTAAATGATATGTAGACCTCTTAAATATTATCAACACCAAGTCAATACATTACCTTTCTACAGTGGATTCAGAAAGAATTCAGACCCCTTCACTTTTTTACCATTTTGCTATTTTGAAGCCTTGTGCTAAAATCATCTAAATTAATTTTTTATTCATCAAGCAACACCCAATACCCCAGAATGACTAATAATAAAAAAAAAAACATTTTTGCCAGTCTCTCGACAGCCCTGATCAGAGCCTTCATTGACTCAGTGAAGATCACAGTATCGTCAGTTATGTCAAGATCAGTGAATCTTTCTTCACTAACAGATGTCCCACAGCCACTGGACCCCACGACCTTGCCCAATACCCAGTCCATGTAAGCATTGAACAGAGTAGGAGCAGAACACACCGCTGATGAACCCCAGAATCAACTGGGAAAAATAGAGAGGTTCTGCCTCCATTTTTGCAAAGCACTCACAGTACCAGTGTATAGGCCGGCCATGATATCCAGCAACCTTGAGGGGATCCCATGAACCCTCAGGATGTCCCACTATTAATAATATTATTACTATTACTTAATAAAAACATACTTTTTATTTGAGTCTGTAACACCCATGTGTAAGGGAAAGCCCAGACACCCTGCGGAGAAACTCATTTCAGCCGCTTGTATTCGCGATCTCGTTCTTTCGGTCACTACCCATAGTTCATGACCATAGGCGAGGGTAGGAACATAGATTGACTGGTAAATTGAGAGCTTCGCCTTGCGGCTCAGCTCCTTTTTCACCACGACAGACCGATGCAGCGCCCGCATTACTGCGGATGCCGCACCGATCCGCCTGTCGATCTCACGCTCCATTCTTCCCTCACTCGTGAACAAGATCCCGAGATACTTGAACTCCTCCACTTGAGGCAGGATCTCGCTACCAACCCTGAGAGGGCACTCCACCCTTTTCCGGCTGAGGACCATGGTCTCGGATTTGGAGTTGCTGATTCTCATCCCAGCCGCTTCACACTCAGCTGCGAACCGATCCAGAGAGAGCTGAAGATCACGGCCTGATGAAGCAAACAGGACAACATCATCTGCAAAAAGCAGTGACCCAATCCTGAGCCCACCAAACCGGACCCCCTCAACGCCCTGGCTGCGCCTAGAAATTCTGTCCATAAAAGTTATGAACAGAAGTAAAAGATATCGCTTAAGGGATATAAGCAGACACACAGACGCTGGTGATTCACGTCTTCTTGGTATCTTCTTGTCACTTGAATTTTTTGTTATTCAGTTCTTGAATAAAATCACACTTGTTTTGTTATACCTTTGCGAAAGTGTTTATTTTATATTCCAGTAGCCACTTGAATGACATCGAATCAGTCTCTGCCTCTCTCTCGCATGAGCACACACATCCATGCATGAAAATGTCACTATTTGAAAACACTATGCCATTTAAACACGAGTTGTCACTTGAACATGTTTTGTTTTATCGATCTTGCCCGTACTCCACGTCATGGTGTATGGTACGGGGAATGCAGACAGACTTCTTCTTTTTGTGCGCATACACTGTCAGCATGGCACTGCCTGATCTAAACACTAGTGTGAAGAATTGCTTGTGTACTAAAATGACTGCAGGTGGTAGTTCCTGTCCCATTTTATCTATGGTGCCAAGCAGAACTGTGTTGCGGTGCAGCATTCAATTAGCCAGAGAAAGTGATGTGAAGAAGTTATCTGTTGTTACCGCTCTGCCTTTGTCCAGAAACGACTCCATAAGCTTTATGATCACAGTCTCGGAAAGTCTTTCTGCCATGGGACGACTGGAATGTTTTTCTAACTAAGAAGAGGCATTTCACGTGTACTTTGTCTCCAAATCTGACGCAATCCAAAATTTACACCAAACTTGTCAGGCTTGGTTGAGATGTATTGTAAGAAAGGACAACGGACCTTGGTTGGAACAGTTGCTCATCAACAGTAATATGTTGCCCTGGGTTGTAACTCAAAGCACAGTTCTGAACAAAATGTTTCCAGATGCAGATGTTGTTTTTCACACGTTGTACACGGGTGTCTTTGTTGTCAAGGCGCAAATGCCGCATGATAGTCTGACAGCGGTCACGGGGCCTTGTATCTTTGATTGCCATTACAACAAATAGCTCTGAACAGGCATCAACCACAGCACCAACTGTGGTCATCACTGCTCTTGTGAAAAGAATGGAGATAAACGCCATCAATTCAGAGAGGGAGAGTCAAGTTCATTGCACCACATGAATGTCACTGACAGAATAAAACTGAAAAAAACAAAAAAATGCTAACTTCTTAAAGTAGCCAAAATGTACACCTTGTGTTACAGACTCAAATCAAATGTATGTTTTTATTATATTATAGTAATAATAATAGCAGCTCACTACTCAAAATGAGGAACACCCAGACTCAAACCTGCAACCTTTTGGTTATAATGCAGCAATTCTTACCTCTGCAACATCCAAGGAGACATGTCAACTTTCTGTGGATGGACATTTTAGCTTGGGCTTTTAACTCATTGACAGCAAAATGGAAATTGAATGTTTTCTTTTTCTTTGGTTATATTCTTGAATAAAAGCACACTTGTTTTGTTATATCCATCCATTATCCAACCCGCTTTATCCTTACTACAGGGTCATGGGTGTCTGCTGGAGCAAATCCCAGTCAACACAGGGCGCAAGGCAGGGAACAAATCCTGGGCAGGGCGCCAGCCCACCGTAGTGTTTTGTCATACCAATTGTGAAAGTCTTTATTTGATATTTGCACTAAAATCTTCATACATTATACACTTCACGTCATTATTACTATAACATGGAAAAAGTTTCTGTTTTAGTTATGTGTTCAACATTTCTTGCCTCACATTTCCAGTCATCCAACATTTACGTAGATCATTGTAGAAACCAAACACACATGAAAGGTATGTATTTGAAATAACTATATATTATATACCCTACCAGTAAACCCCGATTCTCTAAAGAATCGCAAATCCAAGAATGGCAATTACTTTCTGTTCCCTCCAATCTTTGTAGGGATGTAAGATCATGGAGGGTGGGAGCGTCCTGGGAAAGTTTTCATTTAATGAAAGAAATATATTTGTAGTAAAGCTGTTTCTTTTTGGAACCATGACTCGTTTGGTTCTGATGTTTCAGAAGCGCATTGTAGGCGCCTTCGTTCATTGTTTTTATCCATGCAGTCTCATTTTTGTTTTTCTATGAGTGTGTTGTTAGCTAGAAGTTGTTTGCTGTTAGGAATCATAATTGAACCGCTGACCGCAGGCACTGTGGAGTAGCTGACTGCTGGCACTGTCAGTAGTCACCACTACCTCAAGTTTAAATACATACACATATATAGATAGACGCTGCATTCACTGTGTTTCCCAGTAGACACGATACGTGAGCCTTACTGCGAGTGGCAAAAGTGCCATTTAAACTAATACAGTTAGACGTGGAAACCGGGTTTTCTGATGAAAAAACAATAACGTTTAAAACAGTATCGTTTACATACAACAGATTTTGGCGAATCGTTTAAATGCAATTATTAATATCCATTAATACACTAATAATGGCAATTATTAAATAATTATAATTATAATTATTATTATTATTAACCATTCCTCCCATATAAGTAACATTTCGGGGACTGCCTTCACACTCCTCTCGCTCACTCAGATCTTGTAATTTGAGAGTATTCAGTCTGGCAATATGGTGCAGCCTTAGTTTGTGGAAGACAGACACAACTAAAGACACGAGCATAAAATGATGGTTGTCAATTTCAAACTGTGTTTCCTCAATGTGCTCCTTGAGAAAAAACATCATCAAGTTTGAGACATGTTAACAGCTAACAATAATCTACATAGTGACTAAATACGTTTAGTCAAAACGTTGTTTGGAGGCTCACTTGAGCACATAAATGCATAGCTTTGCTAGCTTAGCCTGGCTTAGCTAAAGTAAAGATTATAAAACGGGATTTTCTAAAAGCCAAATATAACCAAAACAATTGTTCAGCCATACCTATGAAATGTAATCCCCCGAGATCTGGTTTGGAGCGTACAGCGGTTTGTACAATCCCAAGCAGCACATTATTCATTACTTCACTCCTCAGCAGTGCCACTCAAAATATGGCGGCGACGTTGACGTACGATTCTGGTAGTCATGAGGCGTCTAGTTATTCTATGTCAATGTTTAAATATGTCACCATGGCATACTGTTGGCGTACACGCTTTACGTCAAGTTTAGTTTACAGGTTGTGTTGTGTTGTTTGGGCGCTACCTACTGAGTCTGGGAAGCCTCTGGGGCGCTGAGTCGCAGTGCGCGTGCGCTTCGATGCATCTGTCGTCCTGCGTCCGTCATCCTGCGTCCGTGCATATATACAACTGTCATTTAGTAATATAGATACAACTCAAGGCACCTTAGTCCAAAATAAACAGACTTGAGCTGGGAGATCTTCAGCTGCGTCAGTGGAGGAGGATGGGATAGCATGCTGCTTACTTCTTGTGTTGATTGACACTTTTACGAAACAAAGACGCAGAGGAAGAGGTGCAAAGGAATTTACAACCCGGCATTACAACTGTTTTCATAGGCTTTAGGGATTTTATTGTTGAAAAAGTTAAAGGAACACTCTGAAAACACATCAGATCTCAATGGGAAAATAAAAATCCTGATGGCTATCTCTACTGCTATGGACTGATATGGTAATGTGTTAGGAATGAAAGAATGCCACATCGTTTGATGGAAATGAAAATTATCAACCTACAGAGAGCTGATTTCAAAGACACCCCAAAAATCAACGTGAAAAGATGATGCGACAGGCTTGTCCATTTTGCTGAAATTTCATTGCAACTCCAAATCATACTCAGTAGTTTGAATGCCCCCCACTTGCTTGTATGCATACCTGACAACGTCAGGGGGGGTAATGCTCCTAATGAGATGACAGATGGTGTCCTGCGGGATCTCTTCCCAGATCTGGACCAGGGCATCACTGAGCGCCTGGACAGTCTGTGGCACCGGATGGACCGAAACATAATGTCCCAGAGGTGCTCTATTGGATTGAGGTCAGGTGAGCGTGGGGGCCAGTCAATGGTATAAATTCCTTCATCCTCCAGGAACTGCCTGCATACTATCGCCACATGAGGCCGGGCATTGTCGTGCACCAGGATGAACTAAGGACCCACTGCATCAGAATAAGGTCTGACAATGGGTCCAAGGATTTCATCCCGATACCTAATGGCAGTCAAGGTGCCATTGTCTAGCTTGTACAAGTATGTGCGTCCCTCCATGGATATGCCTCCCCAGACCATCTCTGAACCACCAACAGACTCGGTCATGCTGAACGATGTTATAGGCAGCATAATATTCTCCACGGCTTCTCCAGACCCTTTCACATGTGTCACATGTGGTCAAGGTGAAACTGCTCTCATTTGTGAAAAGCACAGGGTACCACTGGTGGACCTATTAATTCTGGTATTCTATGGCAAATGCCAATCGAACTCCACGGTGCCAGACAGTGAGCACAGGGCTCACAAGAGGACGTCAGGCCCTCAGGGTAATCTCATGAAGTCTGTTTCTGATTGTTTTAACACCAGTGACCTGCTGGATGTCATTTTGTAGGGCTCTGGCAGTGCTCATCCCATTCCTCCTTGCCCAAAGGAGCAGATACTGGTCCTATTGATTGGTTAAGAACTTTCTATGACCCTGTCCAGCTCTCCTAGAGTAACTGCCTGTCTGTCTCCTGGAATCTCCTCCATAACCTTGAGACTGCGCTGGGAGACACAGCAAACCTTCTGGAAATGGCACGTATTGTTGTGCCATCCTGGAGAGTTGGACTACCTGTGCAACCTCTCTATGGTCCAGGTATCATCTCATACTACCAGTAGTGACACTGACCAGTAAAATGCAAAATGAGTGAAGAAACAGTCAGGAAAGATGAGGAGGGAAAAATGTCAGTGACCTCCACCTGTTAAATCATTCCTGTTTTGGGGGTCGTCTCATTTTTGCCCCTCTAGTGCACCTATTGTTAATTTCATTAACACCAAAGCAGCTGAAACTGATTAACAACCCCCTCTGACTACTTAACTGACCAGATCAATAGCCCAGAAGTTTCATTGACTTGATGCTATACTTTGATTAAAAAGTGTTCCTTTAATTTTTTTGAGCATTCACCCATTAAAGCTAACACCCCAGAGATCTTATTATCTTTATATGCAGTAAAAGCATTTGATATGGTCGAAAGGGACTATCTTTTCACCACTTTGCACAAATTTGGGTTCGGCCCAAACATATGTGCTTGGATCAAACTACTTTATACCAGTCCAGAAGCCTCAGTTCATATTAACAACATTATTTCAGAGTAGAATGTGGTACCCAACATGGTTTTTGATACCCACCTTTTTCCACCCTCTCAAATATACAATTGAGCTCCATATGTGCAATGCATTCAATCGTTCAACTTAAAATCTTTTATGAAATGCATTTATCTCATTTCAAATTGTCCAAAATGTTCCCAGGGCAAGATTCAGCCTGTGAACGATACCATATTGACCCATCTTGCTTCTTGCTCTGGGCCACATGTTTTAGGTGTGCACCAAATTAACAAAATTTTGGGCAAAAATCTTTGGATGCCTATCAGACAGCCTTGGTGTCACAATCCCTCCTAACCCATTAACAGCTGTGTGTGGTGGGCTCACAGGTGGGCTTACAGTGGAGAAGGACAAACAAGCGGTTATTGCCTTCACTACACTATTAGCACGTAGTCTTATCTTGCTCAACTGGAAGAATCCCACCCCACCACTCTTAAGTCAGTGGGTGCCTGATGTTCTATACTACTTGAAATTGGAAAAATTCTCACTTAAAGGATCTGTTCAAAACTTTTTAAAAATATGCCAGGATCTAATCAATAACATTTTAGAATAGGCTTCCATCTCAGGGAAAACGATACCCTCCCTTTCTTCCTCCTTTTATAGCGTAGCTTCAGTTGCTGGTCTTCTCTCTTTCTCTTTGGTGGGGGTTGAATTTTGCTTTGATTTGTTAAGTTTGATGGAATGTCATCTGTTTCTGATTAAAATCAATTAAAAAAAATCTGCAGATGTTAAATGTACACAAGCACTGCTCTCCTGCTAACTCCATAGTTGTTTATACAGTATGTAAAATTGAAAATCAGCAAGAATTTAAAAGCATTTCATTCAGTTAACTGCTATGTCTGAGAAGACTCTGCAATACTCATTTCAAGTTTAGAGTGAATGAGCTAAACTGACTAGAAATATAGAAGGAGTTGTCTAGTAGATTATTTAATAGTAGAATAATACTCACCGCAGCCACAACTGCAACAAGCATAGCGACGGTGGCGAGGAGGCAAACTGCTTTCACAGCGAACATGGTGATGATTGTCTCAGAGGATGAGTTCACAGGATCTCTAAACGCTTGGGTGTATTATGCACTTTTATATATTTAGACAATGCAAATACATCAGTGATAAAATTAAAATGTGATCTCACTAATTTGCATTGGTGTGTAAGATGGGCACATAATAAAGCATTTGGCTCTTTATCAGTAATTCACAAAATCTGACTATTTGGACTATTTAGTTAGTCAGTCAGTCAGTCATTACCTAACCCGCTCTATCCTAACTACAGGGTCAAGGGGGTCTGCTGGAGCCAATCCCAGCCAGCACAGGGTGCAAGGCAGGAACAAATCCCGAGCAGGGTGCCAGCTCACCACAGGGCGCACACACAAACACACACACACATCAAGCACATACTAGGGACAATTTAGGATCGCCAGTGCACCTAACCTGCATGTCTTTGGACTGTGGGAGGAAACCGGAGCACCCGGAGGAAACACATGCAGACACAGGGAGAACATGCAAACTCCACGCAGGGAGGACCTGAGAAACGAACCCAGGTCTCCTAACTGCCAGGCAGCAGCGCTACCACTGTGCCACCATGCCGCCCTTGGACTATTTAATGTAGCTTTATTAAGCAACATCTTTATTACAGGAGTTTTACAAAGGAGAATAAATGATGCACTTTAAAGTGCAGAGACGACGTTTAGTTCTAAAATGATCAAGACAAAGAACCTAAGAAATAGTAAAATACAATAAGTCAATAAGTATAAATAAATCAGTTAGTATGAGCTCAGGATGTTACATTTTTCAAAAGTGCAGGTCTCAGACATACTGAAAAAAACAAAGATTGGGAAAGCAGTGACTGACTGGAGTGGAAGCCAAATATCATGACCTGAGTGGAATAAACATCTGTGAGCACTCCTTGTGGTGCATCATGTCCTGCTTGTGTGACCAGTAGGGGGTGTTGTAGCACACACAGTGACACAAGTCCCAGATTCAAATGAAAGGTTTATTATAAAAATTACCTTAACAAAAGGCTTCTTGGTAATAATAACCACACTACAAGCACAACTCTGTTCTTTCCTTTTTCTCCACTCGTCCCAGGTGAGCTTATTCCTCTTCCAGCTGACTCCACCTCACCAAGACGATGTCCACCAGGTAGTTTTATCGTAGACTTGGGAGAACTTTCAGGTCTATCACATTACATCGAGGAAGCCCCTTTCAGGTCAGGTGGAACCTCATCGTGATCTGCCTGCAGCATCTCCCCCTCGTGTCACCCGATGACAATAAAAAGGCTGCCTACCAAAACTGCAACTCCCATGCAGGTTAATGGATGTTCAAACAGGAAGGACACTAGAGCAGTGGCTCTCAAACTCGGTCCTGAGGAGCCATGGTGGATGAAGGTTTTTATTGCAGCCAAATTCACAATTAGTGATAAAAATTGATTTTTATTTATTTAGATGGTCTTTTTTGCCTTCTCTTATTCTGCCTTTAGAAAAACACAGCAGTATGTGTTTTATATTTATAAAGCATTTAGAAGTATTTCTACTTTTGCTTTAAATGCTTACCTCTTGTTTGGTTATTTTTTGTGCAGTTTGCACCCTTCATTGTATCCTAATAATGATATTTATATACAAACAGGGCTGACAGCCAGGTAAACAACACTGAATGAGGAAAGGCTGCAATAACTTCAGCATCAGACTCACTAATTAGTAGATAATAAATTAAACAATCAGAACACCTGGAAAAGTAGAATGAAAATCAGACTGAAAACTGTTAAAAAGTAAAAGAAAAAAAAACTATCCCTTTATGAGTGCTTAGTACATTTTAATAAGAATTTAACAGTCTTAGTTGTGTTATTTCTCCATTGACTCCTAAACACAGAAACAGGGAAATAACAGCTCATTTAGTTGGACTAGGAGTCCATAAACATTCAAATTGCTTTACCTCTCACCACGTGTTGGAGCGCACCTTGCCTCTGCTTAGCTGACGATACCTGTTTGTTCAGCAGACATTATCATCTAGAGACTGTTAAGAGTAACGTTTCACGTTTTTGAGAGAGAGATCACAGCTACGTGTGTTTTAGAGGGTACCTGCTCACTGGCAGAGATATCACGACCATATGCTCTTCTCTGCACACGGGGGACGCTCTCCCATCACAGCTGAACACAATCAGATACAGTGGTAATGTTTGACATTGGAGTGTACCTACCTTCCTCTTTGCTAGAGATAACGTGCCAACTTTATACATTTTTGGCAAAAAGATCACAGCTACATTCTCGCCCCTGATAGCAAAACTAAAAATATTGAATATCACGAGGCCCTCAGGTACCAAAGCTGTCAATATAGATTGTTCTGAATACAAATTATTACATTTTTTACATTTTTTTTTTTTTTGATTTTTAAAGTTTGTCCTGTTTCACTACTATGCAGGTGAAGCCGTGGGTGACAGATAGTTTTAAAATATGTTACAGTATACTTCATAGATAGATTTTACACTATTTTGAAATACACATAAATGTAATGTAAAATATGTAAATTACAGTCATTTTTGCATATTGCAATATATTTTTCAAAATGTAAAAGTTCATCCATCCATTTTCCAACCCGCTGAATCCGAACACAGGGTCACGGGGGTCTGCTGGAGCCAATCCCAGCCAACAAGGCAGGAACCAATCCCGGGCAGGGTGCCAACCCAACGCAGGACACACACAAACACACACTAGGGCCAATTTAGAAACGCCAATCCACCTAACCTGCATGTCTTTGGACTGTGGAAGGAAACCGGAGCAGACACGGGGAGAACATGCAAACTCCACGCAGAGAGAACCCGGGAAGTGAACCCAGGTCCCCAGGTCTCCCAACTGCGAGGCAGCAGCGCTACCCACTGCGCCACTGTGCCACCCAAATGTAAAAGTTGACTTCTCAATATATTTTAAAATAGTAGGAGTATAGTAGTGTTGTCATTTCTACACGCTGTGACTGAAATGTTTGCAAATCCCTTTAATGAAAGTATGCAACGTGCCCTTCAATCACATGTGAATTGTCTGATTTGTAATTTTAAATTGTGGAGTTGAGGGGGAAATCAAATAAAAATGTTGTCTTTGCCCCAGACATTATGGAGAACACTGTAGTTGCTGTTATTGCTTTTAATTAAAATAAATCTGACTTACAAGTAAAAGCTTACAACTGAATGCCTTTGTCTAATTGTTACTCGTGTTGTTGACAGGCCGGATTGTCTGTTCCTCTTCTAGCTGAGGTCCCTTGAGGGCACTTGAGGATGCTGAGGTGAAAGACCCTTCATATTCAGATCATATTATCTGATATCATCTACTGTTAAATTCTGCTCTGTACTTGTAATATTTTTATTTTACTGTTATAGTGTATTGAGGATTACTTGTGTTTTGTTCTGTGTATTGTATTGTATTGACCCCCTTCTTTTTGACACCCACTGCCTACCTGGACAGGGGTCTCTCTTTGAAGTGCCTTTCCCAAGGTTTCTTCCATATTTTTCCCTACAAGGGCAGTTATTCCTTGTCTTCTTAGAGAGTCAAGGCTGGGGGGGCTGTCAAGATGCAGGGCCTGTTAAAGCCCATTGCGGCACTTCTTGTGTGATTTTGGGCTAAACAAAAATAAATTGTATTGTATTGTATATTCCTAATTATCCCACACTTAATAAAGAACGTGAGAAGTCAGCTGGTCTCATTCATGTTAGGTGGACTGAGAATACCATCGAACTGTCTATTTTATAAATTTCAAATCGAACTCCAGAAAAAGAAAAAGAACCTCATATGTCACTCTGGATACCCTTCATTAGATAACCATCAGGGCAAAAATAGCCAAAAAAAACTCCACAGTTGTAAAGCAGCTTCATAGAAATGAAGAAGAATGAGGACTTTTGGTTAAAGTTTTAACTCAGCAGCAATTGTAGCAAACAGAGCGAGGACGACCATGGGGTGAACTGCAAGGGTGGTGAACATGATGTATAAGCACGGTGCACTGAAGTTTTAAAGATTATCATTTTTTTATTCTGTAGATAGCAACATGATGCAAAAATGTCAAGGGTGTGAGAGAAAGAATCAACTCCTGAATTTGCATCAGCTTACACTGTGGCTATTTCACAGAACATTCAGAGCTTTTATTTCAATATTGCTCATGTTCATTGTTTCACTATAGACCTGAAGCGAGTTTTGTGAAGTTGCACCTTTTCATTTTTATTATTTGAATTTAACTTGAAATTTTATTTGCTCCTTTGGGCCTGAAGGAACAGGATGAGCACTGGCAGAGCCTGCAAAATGACATCTAGTAGGTTGTCCACTGGTGTGAATGTCTCTGAACAAACAATCAGAAACAGACTTCATGAGGGAGGACTGAGAGCCTGACGTCTTCTAGTAGGCCCTATGCTCACTGCCTGGCACTATGGAGCTCGATTGGCATTTGCCATAGAATCCCAGAACTGACAGGTCCACTACTGGCGCTCTGTGCTTTTCACAGATGAGAGCAGGTTCACCCTGAGCACATGTGACAGATGTGAAAGGGTCTGGAGAAGCCGTGGAGAACATTGTGCTGCCTGTAATATCGTTCAGCATGACCGGTTTGGTGGTGGGTCAGTGATGGTATATCTGGGGAGGCATTTCCATGGAGGGACACACAGACCTCTATGGGCTAGATAATGGCACCTTGACTGCCATTAGGTGTCGGGATGAAATCCTTGGACCCATTGTCAGACCCTATGCTGTATGCAGTTGTTCCTGGGTTCCTCCTGGTGCACGACAATGCCCGGCATCATGTGGCAAGAGTATATAGGCAGTTCCTGGAGGATGAAAGAATTGATTCAATTGACTGGCCCCCATGCTATGCTCACCTGACCTAAATCCAACAGAACACCTCTGGGTGTCACATTATGTTTCGGTCCATCTGACGCCACCAGGTTGCACCTCAGATTGCCCAGGAGCTTAGTGATGCCCTGGTCCAGATCTGGGAGGAGGTCCCCCAGGACACCATCCATCGTCTCATTAGGAGCATGCCCCCTTGACGTTGTCAGGCATGCATACAAGCACGTGGGGGTCATACAAACTACTGAGTACGACATAGAGTTGCTGCAATGAAAATTCAGCCAAAAGGACTAGCCTGCCGCATCATTTTTTCACTTTGATTTTTGGGTTGTCTTTGAATTCAGCCCTCTGTAGGTTGATCATTTTCACTTCCAACAAACAATGTGGCATCCTTTTGTTCCTAACACAATACCATATCAGTCCATATCAGTAGAGATATCCAGCATGACTTTTCTTCCCATTGAGATCTGATGTGTTTTCAAAGTATTCCTTTAATTTTTTGGAGCAGTTTATTTTGCTGTCTGAGTGCTGGTTGATTAGTGCTGTCTGGGGTGGGTCTGGTTAGGTCATGGTGAATCTTTGTAAGTTTGGTATTTGTTTCTCTCTCTATATATATTTTCTTAGACCTTTTCCTCATACTGTACTTATTAATGGTGTTTTTTATTGCTAAGATAGGCTATGGCGGTTTCTGCCATAGTTGTGTCCAAAGGCAGGGTGCCTGGCTCGTTGCTGAAAACGTTTCATAATCTTTCCATCCGTCTTGGCGCCAAGTTCCTGGTAGACCTTCAGGTTTCGGCTGAAGTGTGTGTTGTGGCAGTAGGAAAAGTGATCGGTTACCTAAATGTCTTATACCCAACAACAATGGACAAATCAGTAGTAGTTTTTATAAGTGGTGAATCTTGTATTAATACATTTGTTGAAGAACGGGTTGTTATTATTGGTGCATTAGTTTCTGTACTGCAGCTATCAGCTCCTGCTAAAACAGTAATCATTTCAAATGTTCCACCTTTTTCAAAGAGCGATGCTTTGCTAAGAAGGAATTACGACGTTATGGGCAGATTATGTCAGATTTAGTTTTGATTGCACTTAGTTGTAAAATGAAGGAATTAAAATGTGGTTTTCTTTTGGAGACAAGTATTTATGATTCTAATAAACATGAATGAAGATATCAACATAGCCCCTACAGTATTTGTCACTTCTGAACCTCTCAAATGCTTTATCTGTGGCAGAACTGGACATAAGATGGCACAGTGCAAACATGAACCTATAGTGTTGGCGGGCGGTTCCGCTCCACTCAAGGAGAACAGTAAGACTGAGTATGAAAGAGAGCTGGACAATATGGAGCATAATGGGACTGAGCTTAAAGTCACTTTGTATGAAGCTGGTGCTGTGCGTGATCTGCCCCCAAGTATGTTGTCCAAAGACACTTTAGAGAAGAGCGCGAGTCTTATTGATGAAGATGTGCTGGCTTAGTCCGATAATAATATGATACAGGAGTCCATAGACAGTTCAGCGAATAAGGTAAGCAGAGAGCCTGTGATCAGTAACAGTGAGGAGACAGCATCCCTAGTGAGAAAATAGCATACTAAAGTATATTGCTGATCGAAACATTTACAAAACAAAAGACGCTGATGAGGAGAGGTGTGAAGGAATTTAAGGTGGCCCGGGATACCGAGTTTTTTTTTGTATGCTTCAGGGATTCTAGTGTTAATAATGTAATATATTTTTTTAAGTGCATTTTTTTCAAACACACGTTAATTGTAATTTTGTACACTTTAAAAAAGAACATTTCAATTGGAAATGCATTTTAGTGTACTTAACCTCCTTAGCGTTAGACCCAAGCGTCATTTGGGCTGTGAAACAGTGTTAAAACCATTATTCCCGAGATTCACTCAGGCAATGGTGAAGATGTGTCTTGTGTAAAACCTGAAGATTACTCGGGCCATGAAAGTGCCAACAATGTTAGTGCTGAGCACCTTAAGTAAGCGTCAGGCCCAAGCGTTTCCCTGGCAATGGTGTAAACGTGTCTTCTCCTAGCCTCATAATGGCATCTCATAAGAAATGCTCCACATCAGCAGTGATGACGCGGCGTATCTGTCTTCAGACAGTGAAACTGAAACGGATTCTGGTGAGTCCTTGTACAGTGTGTTGCTCACATTATTATTATTATTATTATTATTATTATTATTATTATTATTATTATTATTATTTCTACACTTCTGACTCTGTAGTTTTAGTGTTTGGAGCATTTTACAGTAGAGAGTTGAAATTTAATAAGCAATAAAATGCAATGCTTTTTTACCTGTTTTTTGAAAAGAAAAAAAAAGTAAAGCTAAGCAGGTTAAGCATACTGGAACTTGAGTATACCTGTTTGAAAGTGCAGTTTGGTATATTTTTTGTGTTCTTTAAAACAGTATATTATAAATTTGAGTTTGCGTTAGTGTACTTATACATAGTAGAATTTAAGGATACATGTTCACAAGTTCAGTTTTGGTGTATTTTTTCTATCCTACTATATAAAACCCTACAGTTACATGCCTGATGTACACATGGAGCGCACACAAATAGATAGATAGATAGATAGATAGATAGATAGATAGATAGATAGATAGATAGATAGATAGATAGATAGATAGATAGATAGATAGATAGATAGATAGATAGATAGATAGATAGATAGATAGATAGATAGATAGATACTTTATTAATCCCAATGGGAAATTCAGAATTGAGGATAAAAGTCAGTCATCTTAAAAGGCGGGTGAGCCTAGTACTTTAATAACTGATGAGAGTTTTTCTTTAGCATACTTGAGCTTACTTCAACCTAAACACACTTGTTGACAAGCACAGTTTGGTGTATTTTTTGTATACTTAAAAATAATATAAATGGAAATTGGCTTTACTGTACTTAAGCATACTTGTTGACAAGTAAAGTGTATTGTATATTATGTATAGAATTTTGAACACACTTTATTTTAAATATGTCAAGGTATATTTAGGAAGAATTATACCATTTATTAAGAATTATACCAGTTTCATTTTTTATGATAGTTTTAAAGATTCTTTTAAAAATAAAAATGTTAAAGAATTTTTTTTTAAAGTTAATAAAATATGCTTCTAATAAATTAACTTCTTCAAATAAATTATTATAAATTGCATACTGTGTATATTGCTCCAACAAAACACTTAAATCAAAAGAAACAAATCAGATCACCCTCTGATTATATTTTATTTTATATCACTGCACAGTTTATTTACCAAATAGTCTTCTGTATTTTGTGGATTTTGGTGTTGCTGGCTCAGACATGTGTAAAGTTAAGTGTTTCTTCAAACTTCAGTTCAATGCCATGACTGACTGTACAAAATTTAAAATCCATCTTTGGTATGAGTGGACAGTGCACACGGTGAAAGCATTGACCACTCAGCTACAAAAGGAGATATTGGACCAGTCAAAGTCCTCCTTTCCATTTGAGAATCTATGGATGTTGGATGCGCATTTTAGCAGGTGCAAGGCAAGCGTTAAGGTCATGGAGAATTATAAAGGTGCTATTTTCTATTGTTCTGACAAAAGTGTAACTTAGACAACACCCTGGTTATTGCAGTGAAAGATGACGGATATTTGTCACAAATCAAGACAGTGATGAAGGGTGGATCAAAATTTAAAATCCTACCTACAAGGATCCAAGTAAAACAGTTGCAGCGAAGGTCTTGCTTTTTGGACATTTGTTTGTTTTTTTTTTCTTTTTTTAAAGGAACTAAAATTTGTTCTTACTCATAAATTAATATATGTAAAATAATATTGATAGTAACGAACACTGTATTACATTTCTATTGACTACCTACCTACTTTATGTTTACACGCTATGCAATTTGAAATCTTTTGTGCTATCGTTGTACCAAACGACTGTGTCAAACTACTCTTAAACCATTACTGTTTCTGAACGTGTTTCTTTAACTATCTCATTTCATAACATGAACCAGATTAGCACAATTTTATCCACTCTTTTAAGCCTTAAAATATTCATATTGCGAGCCCTTTATAACTGTCAGAGACCATGTTAAGCTTCTTTTGCTTCAAAGATTATTAAGGTTATTTTTGGTGAGGAAAGGAGACAAACTTTGCCTCACCTTTGATTCAAACATTTATAAAAAAAAACAAAAAAAAAAACAAGTCTTACACAAGCAATGAGGCGATTACTAATTGACTGCTAGAAGAAATAAATAACTCCCAGATTCCTTCACAGTTTCTAGAATGTAAGGAATTTAAGCTAGAGTAAGCTGTTAGGCTTATGAAACATTTGGTAATAAACAGTAACTATGTATTGACTACACATGCAAACATTCTGGGCTTAAGTCATGCTGAAGACTTCACTGTTCACTGTATCTATATATATAAAATTCTTTTTGCGTTTGAAAGGGAAATTATGTATGACCACGTGAAACAGAAATTACGTATGACCACAGAACATCTTATTATACTGGCCCTCTGTCCACTCTCCTGCTGGTCGGTCGCCTTACCGATCCCTGGCTCCGGTAGCTCTACGAACAGCGACTTGGGATTCCCCAACGAACAAGGCTCTCACGCTGGGGACACCACGTCCCAAGTCCCGACTCCCGCTGCCTTCCGCGGCCTTACGCGGAGAGTCATCCGACTCCCAACCTTCATAAAAACAAACTCTGCGGGAGCGACCACAACTACTATGCCCCGGGTGTCGGCCAAACACCCAGGCTGCCTGCACAGCTGCATGTGAGCCTTCACTCGCTCGCTCTCCCGCACCGGCTTTCTCTCTCTCCCCAATGCTTCCTGCTTTTTCCTCCCGCAACCTCCTGTCTGTTCTTTCTTTCCATTCTTTTCCTTCACCTCTATACAACTCGCACTTCTATTTATCAAGAGGGCATGGCAGCTGTGGCAAATCAGCGGCCCCAGGAACAATCACGGATGTGGACAGTTTCTCACCTGTGCACTTAGGTGAGAAACGCCCACACTGCGAATCACCCTGAGAACCGCTTCAGCCACACTACCACGCCCCCTCGCTAAGCTGTGAGTGCGGTGATTATTTATTTAAAAATGGTCCTTTTGTCATACGCTGTGGACCCGCTACACCACAGGTTTACATCTAAGAAGATGTACCGACCTCTTCATGTTAAGTTTTGGACCTTCTGCCCGTTAAGCACGGAAGTGCAGCGTCCACATTTCTCAGAATAATTTTTCTCTTAAATCACAGGCACGTAGTGCAAGGTTGTCAGGCAGAAATTTGCAGGATCACATAGAAAATTAAATTTTTATACCACAGCGGTCGTGTAGCACCTTTCACAAGGGATCTGCTACCGAGAGATGATCCAAATAAATTTAAGCTGCTGTTAGTGCTACTTATCTGTTGTGTTATTGCACCTTTAAAATGTACTTTACCCGAAAGCACTCCAGTACCGCTCAATGTATCTTTACTTCTTAAATGTTAATGTTTTACTGTTTAATAATTTATATACTACACTGATTACCCAGTGGCTTCGCTCACTGAGTGCTAGGGAAAAAAATAAAATGTAGTATTTATAAAATAAGTTATTAAGTAGTAAAACATTTTGATAAAAGAATTTGAAGAACATATAAGAAGCATATAAACTATTAAACAGTAAAACATTAACATTTAAGAAGTAAAGATACATTGAGTACTACTGCAGTGGTTTCGGGTAAACTACCTGCTTGACAACCTTGCACTACGTGCCTGTGATTTAAGAGAAAAATTATTCTGAGATATGTGGACGCTGCCTTTACGTGCTTAATGGGCAGAAGGTCCAAACATTTCCCAAGTCCAATACTTCACATGAACAGGTCGGTACATCTTCTTAGATGTAAACCTTCCATCTTCTTAAAAGAATTCATCACAAAAGCAACCTTGGATGTTGTGGGGTTTTAGTGACCCGAATTCACCTTAGGAGACAGTAAGTAGCCGTGCACCGCAATTTACAAATAGAGTCACACTTCGATGGCGCCGATTACACTCATTCGCAAAGATTTCCACTGTCCAGGGAGCCGACGGGGCACATGAAGTGTCAAAAACAGTGCGAGAAGAGAGGATGGAGCCCGAAACTGCGAAGCTCTCGACCCAGCGGAGCAGCCAGACATTCCGCACCTCCCAGTGTCCACTTTGTTCTCACGACCCCTCGCCGCTGAAGGCGGTCTTGTCTTCACATTGTTTACAGCTCAACGCAGTTAAAAACTAGAAAGACGCAAAGCTGTTTTCTTCATCTCTTCTACTATCAAGTACTGCCAATTAAAAAAAAGTTACAATGGGGCAGTTTCTGCGACAGTCACTTGGACGAATAAATAAAACTTCTCCGTCAGAATGCGCCTGGCGGCGGACGGCTCACCATTGGGGTCCAGAGAGGAGGGCTGGGAGAGAGCGACACGGGGTGCACTTCTATGGGATAGATCGGCGTGTTTGTTATTACTTCTTTTCAATATCAGTAAAATTACTCTCACACAAATAATAACAATTCTTAAAGACGATATAAAAATGGTGTCCACAAACGAAGTGATTAGTTCCTGTATTATAATATGTTCTGTGGTCATACGTAATTTCCATTTCGCGTGGTCATACGCAATTTCTGTTTCAAACGCAAAAAGAATTTTAAATATATAGATATACTGTATATTTATATATATATATATATATATACAGTATATATATATATATATATATATATATATATATATATATATATATATATATATATTATATAGAAGTGAAGGTCTGTGATATGGTTTGCATATTTGGAGCTGGAGATCCACAAAGGGAGAAGACGATTCACGTATCATAAAGTAGTTTTTATTCCTGAGCTTTCAGCCCCTGCCAGGAGCCGTCATTAGAGGATAATGCTTAGACATTCAAGAATCAAAGGCAATATATAGCAAAATTAGGTTGTGTGGGGCGGGGGGGGCAGATGGGAATTGGTCAGTGTATGGGGGGGGGGGTAATGAGGTGGGGGTTGGGAGGAGTATTGGTCGTAAAGTTTTATTTATTATGAATATGTTCTTATTAAGTTTGCATATGCTGGGTTTACTGTATGTCCAAATGTCTGTTAATGGTGTTTTCGTTTGATAGCCAAGATTCTGCCAGCTCTCTGGCACTTTTTAGTACTGGCCTTAAATTTTACTTGTACATTGTCCCAGTTGAATGTACGTCAGGTTGATTTTGTATGCGTATAGATCAGTGATCGTGAGAATTAGTTTTGTCAGTGAAATAAAGGAGTAGATGGATGAGAACTACTTGTCTTTAAACACTGATAAAACAGAGATGTTAATTGTTGGAGGGAGTGACACTGATCACAACAATACTCGGTCATCATTTAACTCACTTGGAATCACCATTAATTTTACTGAATCAGCCCGCAGTCTAGGAGTTATCTTTGACTCTAGCATGTCATTTAAAGTGCATATTACAAAGTTGTCCAAATCATGTTTCTTCCATCTTAAAAATGTTGGGAAATTAAGGCGCTTTCTAAATAAACAGGATTGTGAGAAATTAATTCATGCCTTTACTTCTAGTAGGATTGACTACTGCAATACAGTGTTCACTGGATGTTCAAACTGTTCTTTATACAGCCTCCAGTTAATCCAAAATGCTGCTGCCAGAATCATTACAAGAACAAGAAAATACGAACACATAACTCCAGTTCTTAAATCCTTACACTGGCTCCCGGTTAAGTTTGGGGCAGATTTCCAAATCCTCCTTTTAACATATAAAGCATAAAATGGCCAAGGTCCGGCTAACTTGTCTGAACTAATCATGACTTACAAACGAAATCTCAAGTTGCCAGTCTGCTTATGATTCCAAGGATTAAAAAAAAATAACAGCGGGAGGTCGAACTTTTAGTTACAGGGCCCCTAAACTGTGGAATGGTCTGCCTGATACTGTAAGAGATGCCCCTTCGGTCTCAGCTTTTAAATCCCGGCTGAAGACTCACTACTTCAGTTTAGCACACCCTGACTAGAGCTGCTGATTAACTGTACAGACTGCATCTCTGTTGTTAGTCATTAGCACTAAAACATAAGTAACATGGTAGTTATAATTGGATACTAACCCTCACCTATTCTGTTTCTCTTCTCACTACTCAAATGTGGCACTTGGTGCCACGGCCTACCTCCCAAGTTGTTTTGCCTGCCAAAGGTAAAGTCATCCCTGATGAAGGATCGCAGGAATCATGGGAAAGAGGGGTCATTTCATCGGATTGGCTAGCCCAGTGCTGTTTCAGCTTGGAATGGCCAAATGGGGGAGGCAGCTTGATGGCTGAGGTCTCCAGGACTCTAAACAAATCCAAATCATATTATGTGATATCATCTACTGTTAAATTCTGCTCCGTACTTCTAAAATTTTTATTCTTATACTGTATTGAGGATTTGTTCTGTTCTGTGTATTGTACTGTATTGTATTGACCCCCTTCCTTTTGACACCCACTGCACGTCCAACCAACCTGGAAAGGAGTCTCTCTTTGAACTGTCTTTCCCAAGGTTTCTTCCATTTTTTTCCCTACAAGGGTTTTTTTTTTTGGGAGTTTTTTTCTTGTCTTCTTAGACAGTCAAGGCTGGGGGGCAGTCAAGAGTCAGGGCCTGTTAAAGCCCACTGCGGCACTTCTTGTGTGATTTTGGGCTATACAGAAATAAATTGTATTGTATTGTATTGCTGTTGATTTCTTGTTTTTGGCACTGAAAGGACAGTGCGCAGATTGTTCGAAGGCTTGTGTGCTATTCTGATACCTGATTTGGACATAATGCATGCTGCACCTTCTGACACACCGTGATGGTAAGGAAGTGTGTGCCAGATGGGATGGGGGGTCTGGTTCGAGTCGATTGTATGCTGAGTTCTCCGGCGTCTCCAGTGTAGGAATTGTTTAATGAATGTCTTCGAATATCCATTTAGAGTAAAAAGATGGAAAAGATAGCGTCATTCATTTGTTTTTGCCTCCTTCGTATTACAATGGGTGTGGACTCTTCTGAACAGAGTTCAAATACAGCTCTGTTTATGAAATGCTGGGTGATTCCTGGCGAAGTGTAATATCTTGTCTGCATAGCATTCCTTATGGTAAACACTTGTGATCAGGGTGGCATCGTTACTTCTTTCAATGGAGATTCCATGCAGTTCTTGCCAAGTGGTATACATAGGACAAACATCAAAAAGAATCACAACACGTATACAGGAACATCGGAACGCTGTCAGAAGGAAGGACTCACGATCACTAATCTATATGCATACAAAATCAACCTGACATACATTCAACTGGGACAATGTACAAGTAAGAATTAAGGCCAGTGCTAAAAGTGCCAGAGAGCTGGCAGAATCTTGGCTATCAAACGAAAACACCATTAACAGACATTTGGACATAAACCCAGCATATGCAAACTTAAAAAGAACATGTTCATAATAAATACAACTTTACGACCAATACTCCTCCCAACCCCCACCTCATTACCCCCCCCCCACCCTCTACACTGACCAATTCCCATCTGTCGTCCCTCTCCACACAACCTAATTTTGCTATATATTGCCTTTGATTTTTGAATGTCTAAGCATTATCCTCTAATGACGGCTCCTGGCAGGGGCTGAAAGCTCAGGTATAAAAACTACTTTATGATACGTGATTCGTCTTTTTCCTTTGTGGATCTCCAGCTGCAAATATATATATATATATATATATATATATATATATATATATATATATATATATATATATATATAACATATAACCTTATATATATATATATATATATATATATATATATATATATATTAACAATTCACAATTTAACTACTGAAATATTTAGACAATCTGGGAAGATCCACGGATCTAATTAAGTATGTTAAGTATATTATGAATAAGCACATTGAAGACATCATTGACATCATCATTTTGATCTGGTCAAGGAGTCAAGTGAAGGGTTTTAGTTGAGAAGTTACTCTATGGCAGTGCTTCCCAAACTCTTCCTGGGGACCACCTGTGGCTGAAGGTTTTTGTTTCAACCATCCTCTGTTTTCATTTGGACTCCTGAGCTAATTATGTGAACTGTCATTTCCCAACTTCTGTGTTTTGAGAACAATATAGAAATTAGAAAACTAAGTCTGGTTATATATATATATATATATATATATATATATATATATATAGTAAGAATAAGAAACTTTAGAAGCAAAAATAAGAGATGGGGAATTGTCCCTGTATAATGTCCAGCGAATTTCTTGAAGAAACTGATTGCAAAATGTGATCAAAAGTATAACAATTGATGATACAGACAGATTAAATGGTGGTATTTATACAAAATGGCAACCGGAAGGAAGTAGTGGTGTATATGACATCATAACTGTGGGGAAATGATGTCATCAAAAAAGAAAAGAAAGCGGCCGGAAGTGATGTCATCAAATGGTAACCGGAAGTGACATTGTCAGCTGGAGTCAGAAGTGGAGATGATGTATAGGACGAGGAGCCATTTTGGAAACCCTGTGCGTGCGTTGTTTTATTATTTTTCTTCTTGAATTTTAACGGAATTCTAACCCTTTGTCTCGTGCACTTTCACTCACCTCTGGGCTTGTTGGCTGCCTCTTAAGTGCACGTGTGTGAGAATATATATTAAAATGTACCAAGCAGTTATTTGGGAATAATGCATTTTTTTTCTTTTTAACAATATTTTCAACATGATTTTCATTCTGTTTTTAGAGTTGTTCTAATTGTTTAATTAATCACTTATTTACTAATTAGTGGGTCTGACACTAAAGTAGCAGCAGCCTTTGATTTTTCAGTGTTGTTAGCCAGCTGTCTGCTCTTTTCATTTTTAATTGTCATTAATAAGATACAACAAAGTGGGTAAACTGCACAGAGAAAGGGCAAAATATAATGAAATCAACAAAACAAAGCATTTAAATCCATAGCAAAAGCAGAAATATTTCTAAATGTTTTATAAATGTAAAATTCATGCTGCCGTGCTTTTATAAACGTAGAATAAAAGAAAAATAATCCCAGCTAATTAAATGAGATCAGTGTAATCAGGTGTTGTCACTGATTAGGAATTTGGTTGGAACAAGAACTTGCAGTCACAGTGGGCCCCCAGGACCGAGTTTGGGAAGTCATGTTCTAGGGCAGGGGTCTCCAACTCCAGTCCTGGAAGAGCTGCTGTGGCTGCAAGTTTTCTTTCTAACTCTTTTCTTAATTAGTGACGAGTTTTTGCTGCTAATTAACTATTTCGCTTTATTTTCCCTTTACAGATGAGCAACTAATTTGGGGCCTCAAACTCCAACCAACTTTGCTTCATTCGGTTTCGTAATTTGAAGCCAATTTTTGTTGCTAATTAAACCCATTATTTAATTCCATGGCGCTCATTCTGCCATGGCAGACATTTCCAAAACTGTTGATTTTCTTTTTTAAGAGCGCGGTCAAAATGTTTTGTGGACCTGAGCAGATCAACATTACTGAGGCCTTCACCTTTCTTTATTTTCAGATATTGTGTGATGGACGCAGGTTGTTGTTTATGTTTTAGTACATTTTGTGTCTTAATATTGTTTGGTTGCTAATTAAGGAAAAAATAAATAATTAAGGGACCTGAGTCTTAAGTTATGCATCAATTAAAATTAAGGAAAAGAGTTAATTAGCAGCAAAATCTGGTCACTAATTAAGAAAAGGTTTAGAAAGAAAACCTGTAGCCACAGTAGCTCTCCTTGGGCCTCATGCATAATGGCGTGCATAGAATTCACACTAAAACATTTCATACCGACAAAAGCAGAAATGTTCATACTCACAAAAAAATCCAAATGCTGAAATCTGTGCTAACTCCAACTTCCACGTTCTTCCGCTCTATAAATCCCGGTCAGCGTGAGATGTAACGCATGTGCACGCGCCTGCTGCCACTCCTCAACTTCTCCCAGAATTATGCCTCTTTGAATATCCATGCATCCATTTTCCATTGACATTGTGGATTGTGATTTTGTGTTAAAAGGATCGTGATATAATTTTTTGGAAAGATCGCCCTCCCCTAATTTCACTAATCAAGTTTTCAAATTTATGTAGGATTCATTAACCCTTTGGTGAGCTACTTGGAAAGGGGTTGTAAGCTACCGGTAGCTCGCGAGCGATATGTTGGAGACCCCTGCACTGCGGAGTTTGTGAGTGTTTTTGGGAGTATGAGTCATATGGGGCTGAAAATTTGCATGATTTTGACCATAAGCCGATCAAACTGAGCATCACTACTGCTTATCATAGCCCACCAGTGACAGTGTTCAAATACATATTGGTGCCAATGGGCTGAGATGCTAAAGAAACTTTCACATCCAGCAGCTTCTGACGTCAATGTGTACTGTAGATGCACGTTTGTACTGTGGAAGAAACAAAGTCAGAATATGTATTTAAAAATGAAGATCTTCATTTAGGCTCATATCCTTGCTCTACAGGGCTTGTTCTTACCTGGAAAAAGCTGTCAGCACTGTGTTTTTTGATTTCTCCAGTGCTTTCAATACCATCCAGACATCTCTGTTAAAGGGTAAAGTCTGAGATATTTCTCTTTTATCTGTACACCTCCAACTATAAATATAACACCAGGTCATGTTACTTGCTAAAATTCTCAGATGATTCTGAACTTATGGGGTGTACTGATAAAGTGGAATGAGACTGAGGAGAGGAGTCCGGTGGAAAAGTAGTTTCTTGGTGCAAAGAGAATTGTCTGCATCTTAACATCAGCAAAACCAAAGAACTGGTTATTGACTTTTGTCCCACCAAATAACCTCTACGTCCGGTCACTGTTCAAGGAGTGGATATAGAGGTGGTCCGCTCCTACATGTATTTGGGGGTTCACATTAATGACAGGTTAGACTGTTCTCGCAACACAGAGGAACTATATAAGAAAGGACAGAGCAGGCTCTTTTTTCCTGGGTAGTGACATCCTTCTCGTTGTGACAGCAGTTATGACTTTGCTTAAATGAATTAGTGACCCAAAAGGTTTGCACCATGAAGATGCGCTACTCAATACTGTACACCACCATCCTGATGAGAAGTCGAGTGACTGAGTGAAGGGGTACAGGCAGTATGCACCCAAAAGTTGCAAACGGAGGTTAAATGTTGCGATGGCTGTCCAGCGCCTTCCTCATCGCTCCGACGCTTTGGCAACCCGGCTTGGTTCAATTCTCTAACAGAATAAAAACCAAATGATTATTATTTGTATGACCACTTAGGTGCGTAAGTAAATGGAATAAAAAACAAAAAAAACAGGACAGCTAATACTAAATCCACAAATCCTTTTCTGTAGTACATTTAAACAATGGGTATTGGTTTAAAAACGTAAAACTTGAGAGGATGCAAATAGTTTTTTTCCTGTTTGTTATACTTTTAGCAGAATAGGTTTAAAAATATTGAATATTCCATCCATCCATCCATTTTCCAACCCGCTGAATCCGAACACAGGGTCACGGGGGTCTGCTGGAGCTTTTCCCAGCCAACACAGGGCACAAGGCAGGAACCAATCCCGGGCAGGGTGCCAACTATTGAATATTCTTATTTTTTAAAAAAAGTTTATGTTTAAATTCTACAGTAAGCTGTCTCATCTGTCTAAAGTTAAAGCATTAGGAGTAAATGTCCAAAGTCCTGGCCCCAAGTAGAAAAGCTTGTAGGTTCTCTTCACATTTGGCATTCTAGTACCCCGTATTCTATAATGAATCTTCACAGAACTGTCTAAAGCGTAGTTTTCCATCTTAAAAATGTTGGAAGATTAAGATGGTTTCTAAATAAATCAGATACTGAGAAATTAATTCCTGCATTTATTTCTAGTAGAATTGACTAGTACAATGTGTTATTCACTGGCTGTTCAAATCATTCTTTATGCAGCTTTCAGTTAATTCAAAATGCTGTTGCAAGAATTTTTACAAGAACTGTAAAGTATGAACACATAGTTGCAGCTCTCAAGTCCTTACATTGGCTCCCCGTTATGTTTAGGGCAAATTTCAAAATCCTTCCTTTAGCATATTGTGGACCACCAGGCTTGGAATCACCACCTGAACCTGACACAGACAAGCGTGGGACACAAGTTCAAGGCACTCATGATTTTTTTGTTCTTTTTCTTCATGGGAAACACTTTCCCCATTTCCCACAGGCACAACACAGTCTCAGCACAAACACATCACAATACTCTTCCTTCTCTATTTCTCTTTTCTTTCTCCTCCACTCATCTGGTCAAGCTTTGACTTCCTCCTCCCGACTCTGGCTCCCCAAGTAGTGGCTGCCATAGTTCAATGATCACTTAATGCACAGGTATTGTTGGTTTTATTTATGTTTAATCAGTTTCTACACAGTTCTTTTGTGTTTTAACAAATCTGTATTTATATGTGTATTAGTTATGTATTTACTAATTAGTATAATCTATACTAACTGAGAATTGTAGAGTTCTGTGCCTGCACTCAGTGAAGAGCACTATACAAAAAAAAGTTAATTAGGCACTGGTGCACAGGCCATTTCTTTTCCGCATTGGTCTCTCTCAGGGGGCTGCATGGTGCCTGGATCAGGTGGAGGTGGCGCAGATCGCCACCACCAAAGTATTGGAAAAGACAGCTGAGAATAGTGGGGATTACAGCAGATTGTGGATCCCAGAAGAATATGATAATTCTATACTCATATAGTCTATTAGGAATACAACTGAAATGAGGAAACAAAAAGGCCAAATTAAAATAATGGGGTTTAGCAGTTTTTTAAATGTTTTACACTATTAGCCTGGCATATTGTCTGTTCTGAACGGCAACTGACTGTTCTGAAGCACCACTGAATAAACAACATAAAGACCAAGGCACACTCCAAACATGTCACAAACAAAGTTGTGGAGAAGTAGAGATCAGGGTTGGGTTATAAAAAAATATCCCAAAAAATTTATTGATATTTATTGAAATTAAGTTTTTTTTTAGTGAGTGTCTGTCATTAGTTGAGATCATTTCCAATTTTTTTCAATATGGCCCTCTTACATATGCTTATCAGATCATCTATGTCAGCCCTAAGAATGTTATGTGCTACATGTCTAGTAAACTACTGGAGCTTGTTTAAAATTTTGCTTCTCTGACTATTAAATCATGCAGTGAAGCTCAAAGTGATGTCAACAGTATGAATAAGTTTAAAGAAGATGAAAGTCAACCAAGTGTCACTTCATACAGTATCTCTCAGTATTTTCATATCTTCTTTATTTCTCATACCATGACCAAGCCCTAGACAAACAGGATTTTCAAACTGAACACTGTAACTTATCCCCTCCAGGATGGGCAGTCATCTCCACAGTCGGCTTGTTTTTCATATCACCTTCATTTTTGCTGTTCGGTATTGCTGAATTTTATGTCATAGACAAATAACCAGTCCACTATACCTTATCTAAACACCTTTATTATATTATTATATGTCTTCTGCTTTGTGGTTGTCTCTTGCTGAGCCCTCTGCTTCTCTTTCTTCCTTCATTAGCCAGTTACTTTGAGTCTTTTCATTTGATTTTCAGTTTCTGAGACCGACATGAGATGTAAACATCTTAATTTCATCTGAAAATCTGTTGCTCTAATATGACACCTTAGAATATCTTCTTAATTTGCTTTACAAAATAGGGCAAATTATTCATTTCTATGAGTCGAGAGCAATGAATTTTATTGTTACAAAGGTTTAAAAATTACAGCTCCTAAATATTGGAACTTTATAGGTAGGCTTTAGAGTCCAATTACTTTTCAGTTAATTTCTCAGTGTAAAATTCCAGGCATTTCGATTTTCTTGGTTCAAAGGCACATAATAAGATTTTATTATAAGTACATCATTTGGTTCTCCTGAACTTCCAAACAGGTCATCCACCTGAAGCTAAGCACATTCAGGCCTGGCCAGTACTTGGATGTAAGATGAACCAGGAGAAACTTAGGTTGCTGCTGGAAAAGGTGTTGGCAAGGCCAGCAGGGTGCGCTTACCCTGTGGTCTGAATGTGGGTGCCAATGCCCCAGTGCAGTGACAGGAACTCTGTACTGTAAAAACAGCACTGCACTTTGGACGTGACTTAAAACTGAGGTCCTGAATCTCTGTGGTCATTAAGGATCCCTTCATAAACAGTACGGTGTATCCCGATGTCCAGGCTAAATTGCACACCACGGCCTGGTCATTCTGGCCCCCTAATGTTCCCCTTTCTCTATCTGACTATCACTCACCCCTTCACCTCACAGCTCCTGTGTGGTGAGCGTACTGATGCAAAAGTGGCTACCATCACATCATCCTGATGTATGCTGCACATTGGTGGTGGTTGAAATAACTCCGCACTCAAAGCATTTTGAGTAGTGAAGAAAGTGCTATGTAGATGTAAAACATCATTAATATTATTATTATTATCATTGGTTGAGTCTTTGCTGTTCTCACGCATGCATGTAGGAGGATCATCTTCCAGGTTTATTGGTGGTAAGATATACCACTCCAGGGGGGGAGGGGGTGCAGTCACTAACTGTCATCAGTTTGGTCACCTACTGCAAAGGCAATTGACTCCACTCCTACCGATCAGACGACTATAAAAGAGTGGACCGCCCAGAAAAAGGCGTCTTATTTCAGGTCTGAACTAGCAGCAGCACAGAGCTCCCAACAAATGCCTGATCTACTGAATTGAATATTTTTAAAGAATATCATGAAGAATTCTTTTTGTTTTCATTAAATTGCCTGTAATGCCATTCAGCATTTTTTGTTTGTTTTTATTTACTTTAAGATTAAAATGGATGGCCTGGCTGGCTCTGTGACACTTCTTTGATGTCCACAAGTGTCCTTCCACCTGTCCAGAAATGCAGAGTCACACTCCCCTTTTTATGTCATGCGGAATAACAAATTCTACTGATTTAGAGATAATAGTGGCTCTGTCAAATATGTACTTTCACAAATGAACCATTTTTTTGTAATCAACCTTTTGGGAAATATTGAAATCACATATAAAAGATAAAGGCAACTTTCTGCAGTAATTTAGAACAGACTGAACTGATCTTATTTGTAATTTTGATGAAGAATGTAAACGGTCAAACTCCCCAGATCTCCACAGGAAGGCTAATGTCTACATCTTAGTTATTAATTCAATCAAACAACATGTCCTTAAACTATCTGGAGAAGAGCAATCAGGATGATTAGAGGACTGAGAAGGCCCTGCCTGTCATTTCCATTAGGCTACAGATTGTCATCTTCATCACACCTAATATCATTCTTTGCAAGACACCTTAGTTGAAAAAGCTTTGTGGGACAAATCCAAGCCTGGTGGGCCTCTGCAGTGATGTTGTCACAGGCTGTATCCATGGCCTTAATGAGCACAACCTGAACATATGAATTACAGTCATAAACCTTCCAACAACATTCTGTAAAAAAACTCCTTGATGGCACTGAGGAAGAAAAAAGAGTGTGGTGGGAGATACGCCATTGATATCCTCAGATGGGACTGGAGCCTCCCCTCAAATGTTGTGCTCTGATGGATTTTCACATTGTCACATATGATGACAACGTGATCCAACAGTCTCCCACCATGAATCAATCTGCAAGCCTTTCAAGGAACACCAAATGAGCTCCATTACAGGCCCCAAACACAGCATGGCGGTGTATGACCCCATTTTTTTCACCTGCTGCACACATTGTGATATTTCCACTCCATTGTCCTGGGATTTCTATTTGTAGCTCAGTGTCTGATCAAATTTAGCCCATGTTTCCTGAAAACCTGATTCATCCACAAAAACACAGGACATGCACTTTAGAACAGTAAAACTATGTCACAATCCATACTGAACAATAAACATGAATGCAATGCGGTTATCTGAATACTAAAGGGAATTGTGGAGTTTATCCAGTAATGAAATGCACCGACTAAATGAATACAGGAAATACTTGGAGTCTATTCCTATAGATCACCTTAGCTTACATGCACATACAACTTCAAATGGTACCTTGTAGATCTTCTTCACTGTCACCAAATTCCTCTTCCAGAGCCGGTCAATAGTAGCCTTACTTACAGTGCTGATATTCTGAGAGACATTGTTGTCTTGAATAATTTTTTCTTTTATGTCTTTCAAGCAGAGAACATTCTTGTCCAGAATCATATTTACTATAGTAGTCTACAGTTCAGGAATAAATTTTGCCCGTCTCCATCAGCACATGGTCTTCCTTCCACCCTTTGGTGAACAAAAATCAGGTGCTTTTCACGGTAGCTAAGTGTTATTCAAACAGAATTACTGTATATGTATCATTTGATGTATTGTTTCTTGTGGTAACAATAGTATTTATCGATTCTTCCTCTTGAAAACACGTATAATTGATCCAACTGTTGATCTGCTGAGATGAGGTCTAAACTCTTATGGCTGCTTCATTCAATGTCAGCCCAATGTAATTACATTATCAATTATTGATGCCCTTATTTCATTTCACACAGGGTGGCGCAGGGAGATGGGACATTTTCAATTGATGCTCAATGCACGAATAAACACGTTACAAAATACATTTAATGTATTGTACAGAATATGCCATTAATGATGGTAATCAATATTCATTCAATATTAATTTTATGTTTTGAAGAAAACATCATGAAAGCGTTGTCCATTTCTCTGTACTCTGACAGCATGTTGTGGAAATTCTGCAATGCTCGACGTAACATGTCAAGAGGAATGCTGGCGATTTCCTCTTCAGTTCTCCTTTTTAGTTCTCCTTTAGTTTGTAGGGGTGGAACGTCAGTATTCTTTGCACACTTCGTTGCCCCAACTGTAGCGATGATGTGTGTTGTGGAATGGAGCAGCGAGGGCTCCTTGCAATTGCAGCTCAAACAGCCTCAATATTCTCTGGTGTGCAGGCTGCTTGAACACCACCTGGGGTCTTCTTATTTAAGGCTGAACCCATTTCTTCAAAATTACGCACCTATGTTGTAATCTCATGAGCAGACGGGACATGATCTTAACATCCTAACTGGTGATGACACCGAAATTCCCAGCAGTCAGCAGCAGCAGCCACGCTTTCACCATTGTTATAAAAGGCTTTAACAGCGAATGCTCTGTGCACACCACTCCACTGCTTCATTATAACAAATGGCAGGGGGTTCAAAATGAGGTTGCACTGGTCCCAAACAACTGCTGATGGCCCAGGGACACCAACACCTAGTTCCAAAATTTCCCATTTCCCTGTGCTACCCTCTATATATCTAGTTTGCCTTTCAAGACCCCTTCCAGCATTTCCACCTTGCATTTGCACATCCCCAGCTTTGCACCCAACAACTCCATTTCCTACACCTTCTGCTTCCATTGTGTTTGATCGAAGTGACTGATCTGTTGGGCCCCTTTATGTGTGACTTGGAAATGAACTGCAGATCAACAGTTTTGTACTTCTGCATTCTCACAGAGCGTAAAGAACTCACCAAGGTTATTATAGTTAACGAAAACTAAAATCAAAACTGAAACTATTATTAAAAAAACATTTTCGTAAACTGAAATAAAATAATTAACAAAACCAAAATGAAAAACTAAAACTAAACGAAACTATTAAAGTAGCTGGAAAAACTAACTGAAATAAAATAATAATTTACTAAAATATTTTTAGTTTTCGTTTTTGAATTAATATTCTTGCCGTTAGTCTTTGACCCTTGTAAGTTTTAACTCTAAAACAGAAAGTTATCCACCACGTGCCGCCCGCATATATTCATCCAGTGAACGGCGGCTGGTGACTGTGGGCGGCTGTTCACACAGCATTTGCGGTGACAGAGCAAGCTGAGTGCGGGTGCGTAAAGCGTGAGAAATAGAAAGCGATTTCCATGCCGCCTTTCTTTGTGCTTGTTGTATCATCAAGATGTAATTCAAACGGCTGAAATCAGAATGTGCTGGTCAACAAAACGTTTACCATATGGACAGAAAAATCACGAGTGAGTAATGTTTCAGTTTATTTCTCAGGTGTCTGCTTTTTGTTAACAGCAATTCACCTGCCACTTTGCACAGGAGAAATCGTTTTTACTTTCTCATATACGAAGTATAGTAATCATGAAAAAATTCGACTTCGATATTTTGATGAGTCTTGACGTTATAGACTAACCAGTGTCCAACAATACTGTTTTTTGGAATTGTGTGTGTACGCGCACGCATGTATGTCTGTGTCTGCCTGTGTGTATAAACACAATAACTCAAAAACTCAACTAGATAGATGGATGAAATTCGGCATGTGGATGTTACACCACAATTATAGATCTGTATTAACTTTTGGGCCAAATCCATCACCCGGAAGTGGTACTTTACCTGAACACAGACTCTGCAGCTGTATGAAAAAAAAAAAAACGAGTATGATTTTTTCAACTTTACTTTTATAATAATTGTTCAATATATAATTAATTTGACATGTTGTTGATGGTTCCTTAATGTACATAATATAAAAAATAATCATTGTCTTGCGGTTTACTCCTCAAATATCCATCCCCATATCTGAGCATACACGAAAGTTGAGGGGAGTCCACTCCCGGTTTTTGATAATAAAACGACACTGATCGAGAGACTGACTAGGTCATCATACAAGATCAGCATATTGTTGCTGACCAATTACTTTTGCTTTAAAAACATTATTTAACAACGAAGCGATACAAACAAAGGTAGAGAGTCTGACAAGTGATGAAAAACTAAACAAACTAATGGGTTTTTGTATTTATTCCATATTTATTAATTTATCTTTTTTAGTTCATATTCACAACTCAAAATACCTGATATTGTGAATCTAATCCATTAGCAGAATTATATTTTAAAATATTTGTCTCCCTTTTTTCAATGTTTTTCTCTCTCAAAATAGATAGTTGAAATATCATATTCTTTTTGTTCTTAACATCAGCCTTATCATACATATTGCATACCAGGGATTTATCCTGCCTTCAATCCAAACCTGCTGCGGTAGGCTCCAGATTTCCTGCAATCCTACTCTGGATAAACAGGTTTAGGTAATGTATATGTTGTTCTTAATCTCAGACGCTGTCTCTGTTGCTTTATGCCTGTCCGTACTCCTATTACCTGCTCTTACTCTGCTCATTATCGGTTTACTGTCCTTTATGGTGGTCTGTTCAAGACTCGCTGCCCCTAACCTTGACACTAATGCTTGTTGTTCTTTGTTTCCCTCAATACAGCTAGGTGGGGTCTGCACACTCATTCAAGTCTAAGAGCCCTGTTCTTCCTAAGCCCCTGTGATTTTCATGAGAAAATATTTTAAAAATTATAAAATTGTGTAAAATTGTTCATATTCAGTGTCTAGTTTTAAATATGCTTGTTTTTATCAGACAAAAACAAAACCAGATAGTAAACCAGGCAGTGTAGTAAGCTTCCACTAGCATTAAACTCGTATCCAAATCTGTTAAGTGTACAGTTCTGTCTGATTGTGACACAAAACTAACTCCGTAGGCGCTCCATGCCATAATTACTAAAACTAAAACTGAAACTAATATATATAAAAATAAAATAGAAATGTCTTTGTGAAATAAAAACTAAACTAAAACTAAAAATACACGACGAAGGAAAACTAAAACTAAACTGAATTTCCAAGTAAGGTCAGAAAAAATATAGAAAAAAAAACTAATATAAAAAGGCAAAACTATAATAACCTTGGAACTCACACAGCTGCCCCAGATTTGTCGAGATTTAGAAGATCACGGGAGGACTGCAAACAAGTAACTCTTAGGACAAATCTGTATTTTGTGCCATCATTTGTTTAAGATATTTTGCTAATTGTGTTTTCCATTTGTTAGTTCAATAGAAAGTGAAGAGAATTCTGTGAAGTGAATGTGAAATCATATAGAGTTCATTTGAAGTTAGTAGAACTATATCACTTGTCACAAACTCCACTGAGTCATAGCAAGGTTTGGGGCAGACACTCGTATATTTGGTATCCTGGCTGCAAAGTTGCAAAAATGTAAACAACACTGATGTGCACAAAACCGAGTCCAAAACAGAACTGAGAGAATAGGGAAAAGATGGAGGCTTTTAAAGGGGAAGACAGGAAGTGAAGTCAAAGGGGTCGGGCTCACAAGGGTCTTCAGCCATAGGCACGAGCCCAGACGTGACATCCAGGGGCTGGAGCCAGCAAGGTCTTCCTCCATAGGCTTGGACCAGGAAGTGATGTCAAGAGGGCCAGGTGGAATGTCCCGTGAATGGTCTGCAGGAAAGGGAGAAAAAGAGTCAGTGCACTCTGCCACATCCTGGAATTGCCCATATTCAAACCCTTTAGCTGCTTCCCATGCGCACGTGTGACAAGGCTCCCCCTTCAGCGACCCTAACCGAGATGTTGTGAACCCGAGAAAGAGTGTTGGTGTTGGCGTGAAGAGAGCCCCGACGATGAATGAATGAAAACTTGTACGGCTGGAGGTCAAGAAACCACCGGGTTGTAGCGGTCCAGTGCCGCTAAGATTCACACCGTCAAGATGATGGTGATTTATTTATTTTTATACAGGATTCCAGGGATGCTCCCAGCTTTGGCTCGACCCGCACACACTCACAAACAGAGACAAAATAAAGCACACTGGGAACTAACAACAATTAAAAAATATAATGAAATTAAATAAAAAAAATAATACCACCCCAGTACCCCTATGGCGATATTACATTAAACACAAAAACACAACTCCACACAGCAAAGTCCATGGAATACCACACCGGATGTAATGAGAGATGACGAGAGTAAGTCCAGAGATCTGTATGTTGTAAGGGAATGAAAAAACAGTCCTGTAAGACACTGTAAGGGTGAAGACAGGTGTATAGTTCAGGAGCGCTCCTATACTTGCGGGAAAGTGGTGAATCCACAATCAGTCCTCAGCACACAGGTAGACAGACGATCCAGACCCCAACAACGAATACAATCCAGGACACAAAACTAATTATGGCTTAATCAACAGAAGGCAGTCTGACAGGTAAACGGAACACAAAATACAACAACAAAAAACACTTCTTTTCGTCCTTGAACACCTGCCCTCCTTTTAAACCCCTCTGACCACCTTTGACCCCAACAGCCCCTGCAGGGACTGCTGGGAGATGCAGTTTTAACTAATAGTAGCACTGCTACAGGGTGACCCACGGATTTGACTCCTTGTGCAGGGCCATCCACTGTAATCGCCAAAGCCTCTCTCTCCACTGCCGCATACCTGGTCTCTCGGTCCAACAGTTTCTGACTGAGGAAGATGATGAGGTGTTCCACAACATCGACGCTTTGGCTCAGCACGGCCCCCAGGCCTGTGTCCGAAGCATCCGTCTGGAGGATGAAAGGTAAAGAAAAGTTAGGTGCTTTCAAAATAGGTGCAGACGTAAGTGCCTGCTTCAAATCACTAAATGCAGCGCCTGTCTTTTCAGTCCATACCACAATGTTTAGGACCCTCTTCTTTGTCAAATCAGTCAAGGGCGCCGCTCTCTTCGAGAACCTGGCGTACAAACCGGCGGTAGTACCCCGCTAACCCGAGAAAGGCTTGGACCTGCCACTTGGTTCACGGACGGGGCCATTTCAAAATGGCATCTACTTTGGAGCACTGTGGCTTCACGGTACCCCAACCCACCAGGTAGCCTAAATACTTGGCTTCGCTCAACCCAAAGAAACATTTCTTGGGGTTAATCCGAAGCCCGACCTCACCAAGTGTCCACAATACCGCTTTTACTTGCTGTAGGTGATCCATCCATGTGCTGGAATAGATGACCAGGTCATCCAGGTAGGCAGCACTGTATGCATTATGAGGCCTGAGCACTTTGTCCATCAGACGCTGGAAGGTTGCCGGAGCCCCGTGTAACCCAAATGGAAGGACACGATACTGCCAGTGTCCCGCTAGGGGTACTAAACGCAGTCTTAACATTTGCATAGTCCATTAAAGGAACCTTCCAGTGCCCCTTTGTCATGTCTAGCGTGGTCAAATATTGAGCTTGTCCAAGTCTCTAGTGGAGGTCATCCACTCGTGGCATCGGATAAGCATCAAATTGGGAGACTTGATTAAGTCGACGGAAGTCGTTGCAAAACCTCCAACCTCAGGATTAGCGACCAATACAATGGGACTGGACCAGGGACTTTGACTTTCATTGATTACTTTTAGTTCCAGCATGTGCTTGATCTCAAGCTCCACTTCAGGTCTTTTTACCTCTGGAAGACAATACAGTCGTTCTCGGACTATAACCCCAGGCTCTGTCACAATGTCGTGCTCAATCAGAAAGGTGCTTCCGGGGTTTTCTCTCACTACCTCCGGGACGGACAGGATAGCTGTTTCCAGCTCCCGTTGTTGTCTGGGACTTAAATCTGCACTGAAGTTAAGGCTAGCCATGTGAACAAAGAGCAGGGGGGCTGACTGGAGGAGGGAACGGGATCCCTGTCCTTCCATGGTTTCAGCAGATTTACATGATAAACCCGCTCCCTCGGCCGACAATTGGGTTGACTCACCACATAGTTGACGAATCCTTTCCTCTCCTTAACTGTGTAGGGGCTTTGCCAATGGGCAAGTAACTTAGAGTGGGAGGTAGATACTAGGACCATGATGTGATCTCCCGGGCAGAACTCCAGGAGAGACGTGCCACGGTCGTAATATCGGACCTGTGCTGCTTGTGCCTCTTCCATGTTACCTTTAAGGAAGGGCTGAACTTTACCAAATCTATCGTGTAATTGCGCAATATATTCCAATATATTTGTAGAGGAAAGAGCCTCTTCTTCCCATCCTTCCTTTAAAATATCTAATATATTCCAGGGTTGTCACCCATACAATAATTCAACAGGGGAGAACCCCGTGGAGGCTTGTGGGACTTCACAATAGGCAAAAAGGACAGGGGGGAGGAGTTGATCCCGTTCCTTCCATCCTCGTTGACCATCTTACGAAGCATTTGTTTGAGAGTCTGATTGAATCTCTCTACAAAACCGTCAGTTTGAGGATGATATACCGCGGCCTTTAGATGCTTTATTTTAAGTAACTTGGCAGTCTCCTTGAACATCTCCAAGGTAAAAGCGGTCCCTTGGTCCGGAAGGACTTCCTTATGGATGGCGGCATGCGTAAAGACCCCTACTGATTCCCGTGCGATGGCTTTAGAAGTAGCTGAGCGCAAAGGAACAGCTTTGGGGTATTTGTTAGCATAATCCACGAGGACTAAAATGTACTTGTGTGCTCGAGCGGAGGGCTCAAGGGGTCTGACTAAATCGACCCCAATTCTGTGAAAGGGAACATCAATTAGGAGAATAGGAATCAGAGGAGCATGGGCCTTCCTAGGAATTTGTCGCAATTGACACTCCAGGCAGGAAGTGCAAAAGCGACAAACCTCCTCATTGATTCCCGGCCAATAAAAGTGGAGCTTGATCTGCTCCAGGGTTTTCTCGGTGGCCAAATGGCCACCAAGGAGGTGGGTGTGTGCTAACTCACAGACCTGCCGCTGGAAGATCCACGGGATTAGCAGCAGCTTTCTCTCCTGTCCCTCATGTTCAGCTACACGATACAGAAGGTTGTTCTCTAAAACAAAGTTAGGACCCTTTGGCATGGGCTGGTGAGTGCACTGGCCATTGACAAGGACCACTGCATTTTTAGCAAATTTAAGCGAATCGTCATTCCACTGTTCCCTTCTGAACAAAGCTGCTGTTTCTCTAAATTGAAACTGTAAGAGGAAGAGAGGGTCTGGGCCGACCTCAAGGGGTGTGGTTTCCTCCGGTTCTGTCTTGGCACTGGAGGTTGACGTATCCGCTCATGACGGTCCGGGAGTTGCCACGTCACTCAGGGAGGCCACTTCATCTCTGTCCGCCGGCTGGTTACATGGTGTGGAGGCGGCTTGACCCAGGAGTGGTATTTGTCTCACCGCTTATAATTTTAGACCAGTCCCGCCCCAGTATCACTGGATGTGGTGGATTTGGGTGGACCGCCATGGTTAATTTCCATACTGATCCCCCACAACTGATGATACAGACAGTGGACCTGTACCAGCGGATTTCTCCGTGGACACAGGTTATACTGGTCTTAAATGTTAACCATTGTCGCGGTAGCACAAATCGAATAGGTGTTGAATAAGGCCCTGGTTTTGAACCCATTTATGATCACCACACCTGTGTGTGGGACCGCTAAGGGGTTCGTCAGAGCGCACTGACCCCTTTCCCCTTCCACCTGCATACCTCCTCACCTTCAAGTGGATTGTGCACCCGCATCTCTGCAAATGCCGGCACAAGCTCCGGGTTGTAGGAGAGGGGGCTAGGTTTAGGGACATACCTCGGCTGAGCTTGACTAAGGGACCATTCTGCTCCCCCAGGTCGCGAGGCCGTCCTCTGTGCCTCAATGAGGTTCACTAGACATTTCATATTAATAAAGTCTTTACCCCAGACCAGCTGGGTGAAGCCGCGGTGTAGTGTCTCTAGGAGCAGGTAACAAGCCACCTGCTCCACTATTTGGTAGGGCGTGTTTTCCCCTGGCTGTAACCAGTGCCCTACTGCAGCCCATAAAGACCAGGTCTGCTTGTGGGTTGGCCGCTCTGGGTCGAGTCTCCACTGTCTTACTTTCTTCACCTCCAGTCTGGGGCACCCCTAGGTGGAACTCGGGATTCTGCCTTCACAGGGAGATGGGCACTGTGAACCCTCCGGGGCAGCCCAAGTCTGTGAGCTCCTCCTGCACACCCCCTGGCCTGCCTGGGTTGTCCAGTCAAGTGTACCGGGAGCAGAGCCCGGACTGGGTCCTCCTGAATCGTGGGGCACCCTCCCCACCTGAAAATCCGGCCCCGGTACGCTCCCACTTGGGTTCGTTGCAGGTCCTGTCCCTTTCTCCTCTGGGATCCAACCATCTAGCCAGCTACGCCAGTGTCACAAACTCTACTCTGAGTCATAGCTAGGTTTGGGGAAGCCACCCATATATTTGGTATCCTGGCTGCAAAGTTGCGAAAATGTAAACAGCACTGATGTGCACAAAACCGAGTCCAAAACAGAACTGTGGGAATAGGGAAAAGATGGAGGCTTTTAAAGGGGAAGACAAGAAGTGAGGTCAAAGGGGTCTCACAAGGGTCTCCAGCCATAGGCACAAGCCCAGATGTGACATCACAGGGGCTGGAGCCAGCAAGGTCTTCCTCCATAGGCTCGGACCTGGAAGTGATGTCAAAAGGGCCAGGTGAATTCTACACATGGCGTTTTGCATGAGGCCCTAGGTGCCGTGCTGAGCCAATACATCGTTATGGACCTCAGCCGGAAATTGCTAGACCGGGAGACCAGGTATGCCATGGTGGAGTGAGAAGCCTTAGCAATTAAATGTGTTGTAACCCATTTGAAGTACTACCTATTAGGGAGTTCACCGTAGTGACGGATCATACCTCTGTACAGTGGATGGCCATTCATTGGGAGTCTAACCCCCGTGTTACTAGGTGGGAGTCTAACCCCCGTGTTACTAGGTGATTTTTAAGACCTTCAACCATATCGGTTTTCAATTGTTTATTGTAGTGGTTCTTTGCAGGCTAACGCAGATGCTCTCTCCCATGCTTACGACCTCTCTGTGCAGGCCGCCCGACCCAACGGGGGAGGTCACTTCACACATGTGCGCTTAGGAGGCAGTCAACAAGTGAAATATCATGAGACAAGGGGTTGATCCATGGTAATAATGCCTCACTCTCTCTTTCTTCAGACAAAAAGAAGAAATATAAAATACCTGCAATACTTCCGGGTTCCCAAGATGGTGACTGATTATCACGTCCTTCTTTGACTCCCAAAGACAACGTAATTTCCGGTGTCCTCGTTATGACTTCACTTCTGGTGCCCTTGTCACAATGTCACTTCCGGTCCCATCCTGATAACATCACTTCCGATTTTACATCACTTCCAGTTTCCAAAGATAACGTCACTTCCATCTGCCAACCATGAAGCCATCTCCTGCCACCTCACTTCTGTTGGCCATATTTTCTTGTATAAAAACACCATTTTCACATCTGTTAAAGGGACAATTACTATACAGTATTTTGATAGCAAATTCTGGCTTTTTCTCATTATTGTTCTGTGGACATTATACACGGACGGTCCCCAACTCTTTTTTGTGGTGTTGGTGTCTTCTGATTTATCACAATGCCCAGTAAACCACAGCATAGGAAATTGCACTGCCCATCACAGAGTTGTATAATAAGTAGAGGGAGTCACTGCCGACATTAAAGAAATACGGTCTCCTAAGGAAAAAGACCCTGCTCTGCCCTTCCTTCTCAGGTTCCTCTGTGCTATGAGATCAGTCCAAAGTGTCATTAATGTGGACCCCCATGTAGTTAAAGGTGTGGACCACCTCTACATCCACTTCCAGAATACTGACCGGAGATCAAGGCTGTTTGGTGCAGTGAAAGTCAATAAACAGTTCTGGGGTTTGCTGATGTTAAGGTGCAGACAATTCTCTTTTAACCAAGAAACAAAGTTCTTCCCGACGGCTCTCCTTTGTCTCCTCTTATTTATCAATATACACCATAAGTTTAGGTGCTTCTGGGCTTATTTTGGCTTCGCGTTGCATGAGTTTGGTGAGGGACGAGAATTTAAAAGGTGTGGTGTTACTGTAGAGACGTGCTGATCCCACTGAGTAGGGAGAGAGTGGCTCAGTGGCTGGCTGCTTCAGGGGAGTGTAATTGATACTTATTAGTCAGTGCAGGCTCCGGAGCTTTCTAGATGTTGAGAAGTTGGATTATTCAAGACTGCATCAGAGCCTTATTTTTTAAATAGTGTTAAGGCAGGTTTTTTTTTTTTACCCAGACCTGAAGATATTTTTTTTTTCTTCACATTATTTTTGTACATAGAATGAGTCATCTGCTTAAAGTATTCAGTGTATTACATTTCCTTTATTTATTTTTTTAATGTGTGTGCACTGTATATATTCCTGCACCAGGATTTTCTCTTTTTTTCTTCAGGAAAAACCTACCACTGTCTTAATGGATTGTTGTCACTTCGTCAACTCCTGGTCTCGGTCAGTCCTGAACTACTAGCAGGACACCTACCCCTGAAAGTGGCTTGTGGCATTTATGATTCTTGTTTTTTTGGGGTTTCCCAAAAAGCCCAATTTCACCAGGAAGTGCTTCCATATGGCAATTTAATCAATCGAATAGGAATTGACAAAACAAATTAATTTTGATAAACTAATTGATGAATTTGCTTCACTAAAAGCAAGAAAATTTTAAAAAGATTTTATATTGGACATTTATTTAATTATTTATTCATTCATTGTAATTATATTAATTTTTTTGTCTAAAGTAATATTGATATTATTTTGTCTCTTTTATTAAATTAAATTACTGAAAAATTAGTAATATTCTAATTCATCTCTTGTATAATACTTATTTTGTTTTTCTTTTGTTAAGGTTGGTGTGATTGTATTTTTAATATGTGCAATTTTATGTTCCTATTACTATTGTACTATTACTGCATTCTGTGATTTTTTTTATTTAATAATTAATAAATTTATTTTGTTCTCAAACTCATTTATTTATTTAATTTTATTTAATACTTATTAGTAATAACAACCTATATACATAGGGACGCAAATTTATTCTCCTACCTCAGGTAAAAATACCTCTAGGCCCGGGCCTGCCGTCCAGCATCCTCCAGTTGAGTCAGAGTTGTGAGCAAGGACAGCAACAATAATTGGGGGGATGGACAGAGAGAGAAGAAAGAAAGGAATTATGATTTCTTGGGTAACCTTTCAGAATAACCTTTGTGAATTATTTTTATATTAAAAGCCTTTGTTTTGATCCTGTGACTGTATTTGTGTTTGTTGTGTCCAGGGTTTGGGTCTCAGTGGAGCCCCACATCTGTCACACCAGTAGCAGATCAGCACACTTAAGACTGGGTCACAGACTTTAATTGAAATTCTTTGGGGTCCAAAACTGGCTCAAACACATGAAGCAAAATGTAATGTTGAGGGTAACATTTTCAGAAGTGGGTGATAGTAAATGTAGTATTCTTCAGGGTCACTACTAGTGTGTGCGTGAGTGTGGTTGTAATGGATGGGCAGGTTTGGTTTCTGTCTTGTGCCAGTGCTGACAATACAGACAGACAGACAGACAGACAGACAGACAGACAGACAGACAGACAGACAGACAGACAGACAGACAGATAGATAGATAGATAGATAGATAGATAGATAGATAGATAGATAGATAGATAGATAGATAGATAGATAGATGAAAGGCACTATATGATAGATAGATAGATAGATAGATAGATAGATAGATAGATAGATAGATAGATAGATAGATAGATAGATAGATAGATAGATAGATAGATAGATAGATAGATAGATAGATAGATAGATAGATAGATAGATAGATTTTACCTCACACTGGCCTTCTTTTGGAGAGTCTTTGTTTCAGCTAAATATCATCTATATGACTTTCTGTAGTCACAAAACCTCAAGGGAATTCAGTATAAAATAAACTGTATTGAATGGTGAGCTGACTTCTGGTGCACCACACAAAGTTAATATGGCAACCTGCTTCTTCAAAATGTGCTAAGAGATAAGGTAAGCGTATTTCTCTATGGCAAATGGTTTACATATTGCATTCAGAAAGTTCTCTATGTATAGCACATTCAATGTGATCAATTTGATAAATTACAGGATACGGTTTGAAAACTGCAAGGCAGATCATAAACTGGGACTAATCTGTAGTCAGAGGGACGAGAAATAATTAGAATATTCCATTTCACTTTAGCTTGTGGGGTTTATAAAAGAATTTTCCATAGACTATTCTTAAATATGAAGGCAAACATAACATAACTAACTTAAAGACACTAGTCCCTTTTTATTTTATTTGTAACTTTTAAGAACAATGTTGTTCTTATTTTTTTAAATCCACTCAACTCCTGAGCATCACTTGCAGTGGGTTTAACTCTCCAAACTTGGGAAAAGGGCCAGTCAGTCTTAATGGAAGAATGTCTTCCTCTTTGACTAGGGAATTAACACCTAGTAAAAGACCTTGCTTACTTGTTACAGGACCTTACATGATCTCAACCAAGTATGCTAATTTTGGGGATTGGCCCGTCTTGCAGTGGGGGCTATGTACCGATCTGGGCTTTACTGTATAATAGAGTGGCCAGACAGAAGACTCTCCTCAGTAAAAACACATTGAAGCCAACATGAGGCTGGAATAAAGGTGGGGAAATGGCATCTAGAGGGCTCTCATGCTGTGAGAAATAAGATTCCTTGGTCTGATGAAACCAAGATTAGCATCATGTCTGGATAACACCAGGCACTGTTCAACCCATGCACATTCTAACAGTGAAGCAATGTGGTGGAACCATAAGGGACTCAGAGACTACAGACGATTGAGGAAAAGCTGAATGGAGCAAAGTAAAGAGATATCCTTAATGAAAACCTGCTCAGAGTGCTTTGGACCTCAGACTTGGAGGAGGTTCACATTCCAACAGGACAATGACCCAAAGAACAAAGCAAAGACAGCACAGGAGTGGCTTAGGGTTACCCTTTGTGGATATTCTTGAGTGGCCCAGGCAGAGCTTGGACATTGAACCTAATTGAACATCTCTGGAGAAACATGAAGAGAGCTGTCCACCAATGGTCTCCATGCAATCTGAAAGAGCTTGAGAAGATCTGCAGAGAAGAACAGCAGAAAATCTCCAAAACATGTGTAAAATCAAACTTGGAATGGCTGCCAAAGGGGCTTCAACTAAGTACTGAGTGAAGGGTCTGAACACCTATAATAAAGAGGTACTTTAGTTCTTTTGCTTTTAATAAATTACAAAAATCTTTATAATCCTGATTTTGCTTTGTCATTCTGGAATTTTGAGGGTGGCCAGATGTGGAGAAAAAATGAATTGCAATGATTTTAGCATAAGGCTGCAACACAACAAAATCAGAACGTAGTGAAGTGGTCTGAACACTTTCTGAATGCACTGTCAAAATAATATAGAAATGTTTTTGTGAAATAAAAAGTAAAGTAAAACTAAACTGAAAAAAAAACTAGAATTAAAAGGCAAAACCCCAATCATTGTGTCATCTTCTTCTCTGTTCCCATCTCCAGACTGTCGAGGACATACAGGACATAAACAGAAATGTTTAGCCACACCAAAGGACCCCAGGAAATGCAGTCAGCTGGCTCTTTTTTGCATTTACTGTACATTCAAATCGTTTCTTTGTTTAACGTTGTATAACTGCTATGTTAATTTGCGCCATTACTTCATCTTCCTCATATTACTTTACATCTCACATTGATGAGAATTCAGTTTTAATGTTGTCCAGAATTCTGCAAAAAGTACTTCAAGCTATAAACTGATACAAAACTTGAATTATTCCAGGGCTAGCTTCAGTAATTTGGGATCTAGTCATTTACAGAACTCAATTTTAAATTTTATGTATTATTGTTAAAATAGAGGGACATGGTGGTGTAGTAATCAGCAGTAGCCTTCCCCTGATCTGTGCCACTGTGCTCTTGGGACCATTCAATACCCACTCAAATGAATTGGTCACAGGGGGACTCCAAACAAGGTGTAGGAGCATCTCAGTGATGATCAACAGAATGGGATGGGATGCACCTGAGCCAAACTTCAAGTGTCAGAGCAAAGGGTCTGAATGTTTCTGTCAATGGGATGTTTCAGTTTTTTTGTTTATAATAAATTGTCAAAAATTAGTAAAACCCTCTTTTCTCATTTTTATTCTGGGGAGCAGAGGATTGCTTGATGAGGGAAAGAAATAGTCTAAATTATTTCAGCAAAATGCTACAACTTAACGAATTGTGAAGAAAGCAAAGGGCGCCGTATACATCTGAATCCTCAGTAAAAATAGAAAACGGCAAAGAAAAAAAAAACTAGAAATTTTTTGTGAAAAAATAAACTAAACTAACAATAAAAATACATTATGGAGACAAACTAAAACTATACTGAACTGAATTTCCAACTAAGGTCAGAAATAATCTACAGATAAAAACTACCATTACTCCTCTAGATTCACAAACTTGACATTCACGGGTTGGCCATGAACAATAAAATGGGAATATTTGTCAAGCTTCCTTAAAGATAGCCGAAACTTGCAAACCGATGCGTAAGCCAAAAATGTATAAACAATAATAAAAATAATTTGTTTCACATAAAATCATTTAACATAATGTATAAATATTAGTGTTGATTAATAGTTGTTCATGTAAGGGCACATTATAATGTTAATAATAAAAGTTAAACTTGGTAATAAGGAACCAGGTGATATATGCCAGCTACCTTCATTGCTCCCTTATTTATTTAGCATATCTGGGCCTCTCCTCCCAGCTTGTTTGCAGTCCAAGACATCATCCCATGTAAACCTGACCTGACCTTTCTCTCTCTCTCTCTCTCTCTCTCTCTCATGGTAGAAATTTACCGACACCCCCACAGGGTGCCCTGTTATCCCCATGTAATGGAGGCAATTAAACAGAGGCAGGAAAAAGTTTTAATCACTTCTTTATTATCTAAGTCTTGCAAGAGGTAACCCTTACAGGAACCCAAATTAGCAAGAGTTACAAAGGAGAAGTGCCTGCTGCGCTGCATTTATACACTTCATTGTTTAGATCACAATTCCATGGAAGAGAACCTTTGACAACATTAACCTGGTCCACTAGGCTGATTGACAGTCCTGTTAACTTAGGAGTACGTGACTGTTCGTGTGTTTAAGAGTCGTTCTGAACCCTTTGCGTGATCATATGTCCATCAACGGGAAATTTAACCTGAGAATAACGTTACAGCAGCTAGCACATTATAAAACATGAGTTTCTTTTTTTCTTAAGCTTTATTTATTTTCTTTTTTTGCTATAAGGTCACTTAGAATGCATTTTCTAAGTAATTCAAACCTTTATCATAGGGAATATCAAAATAAAATATTCAGCCTTTAAGGTGAAGCTCAGAAGAATAAGAGACTCAGCACAAACCCAGCAAGTACATGAAACTGGTTTCCTTTTAACAGCGCACTTTCGTATATCACATGCCAAATGCACATCAGACCAGGGTTCAAATTCAACTTCTGCACTATCTCCAGCACTCACTCTCTCTGTCTCTCTCTCTCCATTTTGCTTTCTGTCTCGTTCTCTCTCAATAGCTCCCTCTCTTTCTAGTTCTAGTGCTCACCCTCTCTTTTGCTTACTAGCGCTCTCTTTCTGTCTCACTATTGCTCTCTCTCTCTCTTTTGTGCTAGCACTTACTATCTCTCTATGTCTGTCTTTCTCTCCCTAGCATTCATTCTCGCTAGCACTTGCTATCTGTTGTCTCTCTCGCACTAGCTGTTGCTCTTTGTGTCTCTCTATCTCTCTCTTGGGCTCGCTCTTTATTTCTCTTGCTACTGTGGGATATGGCCAGCCGTTCATCCCGGCCAATACCCCCACGCCGCCAGGTGGAGCCCTTTTTGCAACATGGAAGTTCCTGAGTTCCAGTAGGGCATCATGGACAGTGGAGTTTTACATCACAGCCCTGCTGGATACCATGGGGGCATCCAGGGTACGTTGCAGGGAGGAGCAGGGACTTCTACTTTCCCTATAACCCGGAAGTACTTCCCAGTCATGGGAGCAGAAGAAATTATGTACTTCCGGGATAAAGAAAGAAGAGTTTTGATCTGACCCGGAAGTGCTAGGAAGTCACATGGACTGAGGGACCGAGGCATTTCCGGGTCAGGGACTATAAAAGGACTCTGGGAGATCCCAGCAGGGAGCAGGAGTTGGGAGGAAGTGTGACAGAGCTGCTGGGAGGAGTGGAGGATTAGTGTGTATTTATTGATTATTGAGAATTGTGTTTATTATTAAGTATAGTGGTGGTGGAGGTGTTTTGTGCACATTATTATTATAATAAATCAATTATTTAGACTTTTACCTGGTGCCTGACGTGTCATCTGAGGGTTCAAGGGGAAGAGAGCACCCCCTATCTGTCACACCACCAACTTCTTACTTCTCTCTCTCTTTCTTTAGTACTCAGCCCCTCTGTCCCTCTAACGTTCATTCTGTCTAGTGCTCACTCTTTCTCTCATTAGCACTTGCTCTCTGTGTGTGTCTCTGTCTCTCTCATTTGAAATTGCGCAGACTGCAGGACGTGGGCTCCTCCCAAGACAGACCCACTGAACCAAGATAATTAGGAGAAACCAGGAAGGATTAATTCTTTTATTTTTTTTTTTTCTGCACCATCATGCACTCCGTTTTGTTTGACCAACTGATGTAAATTAAACGGGGCAATCCGGTCACCACCCCTACATTAATTTAAGACACGCTTTTAGCTTCACTTCTTCTACAGTATAAGTTTTTCTCTTATTTTTGTGTGAAATGTTATGCTTTGAATTTTTCCTAAAACTTTTAACACTAGAATCCCTGAAGCCTACGAAAAATCTCATAATGCCAGACCACCTTAAATTACCTCGTACCGCCTCATCTGCATCTTTTCTTTTGCAAATGTGTCGATCAGCACCGGCAGCAAGCAGCCTGCTATCCCATCCACCTCCAACACAGCTTTAGTCGTACACAAAGCTCTCCCAGCTCAAGTTTGTTTATCTGGGTGTGAGGTGTCTTGAATTGTATAGGGTAAAAAATATATTGTTATTTGGAATATATACTGTACATTTCATGTTTGTTCCTTATCTACAATGATCTCTGTAAGTGTAGGATGACAGGAAATGCGAGGCAAGAAATGTTGAACACATAACTAGAACAAAAACCTTTTTCATGTTCTGCTAATAATTGGCAGAACGCAGACGTGAAGTGTATAATGTGTGAAGACTGAAGTCTAATTATCAAATAAACATTTTCACAAAAGACACAGATATAACAAAACAAGTGCGATTTTTTTGTAGAATGTAACCAAAGTAAAAGAAATTGGGAAAGGATACGACACACACACACACATATATGTCTGCTTGGCTGATGTGGAAGAAAGTATTGCTGTCTCCAAGTCGAGAGTTTGCTGGTTCGATCCCAGGTCCTTCACGCATGAACTGTTTTGAGTAGTGAGCGACTATTATTATTAGTATTATGGAATAAAAACATGCATTTGATTTATTTGAGTCTGCAACAGCCGGTGTAAATTTATGGTACTTGTAAAAGTACTAGTATTATTGTATTTTGGCCAGCACCTCTTGACTGGTATTTCTGATGTCTAGCTCAGGGGTCCTCAACCATGGTCCTGGAGGGCCGCAGTGGCTGCAGGTTTTTACTCCAACCCAGTTGCTTAATAAGAAGCACATATTGCTCAAGTAACACTCTGCTTCACTTTAGTTGTTTTGCTCGTTAAGATTTTGAACCCTTATTGCTTATTTTAGTCTTGAACAGCCGTATTCTTGGTTTTTAATTGTTCCTAATTAGCAATAACATATACAGTGGTGTGAAAAACTATTTGCCCCCTTCCTGATTTCTTATTCTTTTGCATGTTTGTCACACAAAATGTTTCTGATCATCAAACACATTTAACCATTAGTCAAATATAACACAAGTAAACACAAAATGCAGTTTGTAAATGGTGGTTTTTATTATTTAGGGAGAAAAAAAAAATCCAAACCTACATGCCCTGTGTGAAAAAGTAATTGCCCCCTGAACCTAATAACTGGTTGGGCCACCCTTAGCAGCAATAACTGCAATCAAGCGTTTGCGATAACTTGCAATGAGTCTTTTACAGCGCTCTGGAGGAATTTTGGCCCACTCATCTTTGCAAAATTGTTGTAATTCAGCTTTATTTGAGGGTTTTCTAGCATGAACCGCATTTTTAAGGTCATGCCATAGCATCTCAATTGGATTCAGGTCAGGACTTTGACTAGGCCACTCCAAAGTCTTCATTTTGTTTTTCTTCAGCCATTCAGAGGTGGATTTGCTGGTGTGTTTTGGGTCATTGTCCTGTTGCAGCACCCAAGATCGCTTCAGCTTGAGTTGACGAACAGATGGCCGGACATTCTCCTTCAGGATTTTTTGGTAGACAGTAGAATTCATGGTTCCATCTATCACAGCAAGCCTTCCAGGTCCTGAAGCAGCAAAACAACCCCAGACCATCACACTACCACCACCATATTTTACTGTTGGTATGATGTTCTTTTTCTGAAATGCTGTGTTCCTTTTACGCCAGATGTAACGGGACATTTGCCTTCCAAAAAGTTCAACTTTTGTCTCATCAGTCCACAAGGTATTTTCCCAAAAGTCTTGGCAATCATTGAGATGTTTCTTAGCAAAATTGAGACGAGCCCTAATGTTCTTTTTGCTTAACAGTGGTTTGCGTCTTGGAAATCTGCCATGCAGGCCATTTTTGCCCAGTCTCTTTCTTATGGTGGAGTCGTGAACACTGACCTTAATTGAGGCAAGTGAGGCCTGCAGTTCTTTAGACGTTGTCCTGGGGTCTTTTGTGACCTCTCGGATGAGTCGTCTCTGCGCTCTTGGGGTAATTTTGGTCGGCCGGCCGCTCCTGGGAAGGTTCACCACTGTTCCATGTTTTTGCCATTTGTGGATAATGGCTCTCACTGTGGTTCGCTGGAGTCCCAAAGCTTTAGAAATGGCTTTATAACCTTTACCAGACTGATAGATCTCAATTACTTCTGTTCTCATTTGTTCCTGAATTTCTTGGATCTTGGCATGATGTCTAGCTTTTGAGGTGCTTTTGGTCTACTTCTCTGTGTCAGGCAGCTCCTATTTAAGTGATTTCTTGATTGAAACAGGTGTGGCAGTAATCAGGCCTGGGGGGTGGCTACGGAAATTGAACTCAGGTGTGATACACCACAGTTAGGTTATTTTTTAACAAGGGGGCAATTACTTTTTCACACAGGGCCATGTAGGTTTGGATTTTTTTTCTCCCTAAATAATAAACACCATCATTTAAAAACTGCATTTTGTGTTTACTTGTGTTATATTTGACTTATGGTTAAATGTGTTTGATGATCAGAAACATTTTGTGTGATAAACATGCAAAAGAATAAGAAATCAGGAAGGGGGCAAATAGTTTTTCACACCACTGTACAGTAAATGACAAAAGAGACCAGCATTTCTCCATTTAGCTTGTTACCATTTACACCTGTGTGTATTTATCATGCACTATTGGGTTTAATTAAATACTTGGAAGGAAAGGAAAGAGAAAAGAATGAAGGACTGAGGATTATTCATCCATTTTAGCCTTCAAATCATTTGTATGATATCCTTAGAAAGGGGAATAAAATCTAGGATATGAGAATTACCTGAAGTAGCAGAGTTAAAGCACTAACAAGCCCTGAAATTAAATTATTGGCAAGAATTGGATTCTAATTAAGTAACCGGGTTAGAACAAAAACCTGCAGCCACTGCGGCACTCCAGGACTGTGATTCAGGACCCCTGGTCTAGCTATACAAGACACCAACCTTTTTGGAGCTCTCCCCATTTTTGGCCCTCTAGGACTGAACAACCCTCAGTTTTAGGCTATTTTGCGCAGGAAAGTTCACCCTTATGGTAAAAAGTAAACCAGTAGATGTCTTCAGCAAAAAATGATAGGAAGGACTTGAAGTTGTGCATGACACATCAACCAACCCCAGGGATTCACCCCCTAATGGGATACAAGTTACTGCTTTTCATAAAACTTTAAAATAATAGAGATTGGTAAAATAGATATGTGATGTGTCATTTTGTGCTATTTTGAGATTGCTGATCTCGAATAATATCATATTATTGATATTTAATACTTTACTGGTGGTCCTAGTCAAGTAGGTTAAAAATGACAAAACATAAGCAGATGTGGCATCATTTTAAACTTTCTCAAGGTTAGCAATAATGAATATGATTTTATGTTTGGATTTTGATCCTTTTTTATGGATCTACCTTTCTATGGATCTTTGGTTACACTGAAGCACTCATTTGAATGGCAGCCATACCACCTGCACTTCAGAACAGTTCACCCACCTGAATTGAAGAATGTTTTGGCCCGTCCAGTACTTGCATGGGAGACTATCTAGAAAAAGCTTGGGTTGCTGCTGGAAGAGGTGTTAGTGAGGGCAGCAGGGGGTCACTTATCCTGTGGTCTGAATGTGGATGCAAGTGCATTGATGGGGACAATGTGCTGTTAAAATGGCACCATCATTCAGATGAGATGTAAAACTGAGGCCCTGACTCTCTGTGGACATACAAGATCTCTAGGCAACCTTTGTAAAGAGAAGGGTGAACTCTGATGTTCAGGCTAAATGGTCCACCACAGCCTAGTCATTTTGCCCCCCTAATTATCCCCTGTCTCTATCTGGCTATCTAATTAGCTAAACAGCTAATGTGTGGTGAGAGTAACTGGTAATGGCTGCCATCGCATCATCCAGGTGGATGCTATACATTAGTGGTGGTTGAAGTGGCTTCCCACTTACTGAAGAGCTTTAAGTAGTGAGAAAAGTGTTTTATAAATATAAAGAATTATTATCATTAATATTTTAAATATTTGATGTAATGATTGTTGTTTATGATGTGCTTCTTATGAACACCCCAAATTAGGTGTAAAAGGAGACACAACAACGTGAAAGGGATTGGACACACCACCCTGGTGACCACATATACTTGAGGGTTTGTAGAAAAGTTGCAGAGATGTCTTTACAGACCTGAGTTCAAAACAGAACTAACTCACAGACGGCCGAACTGCCGGTTATATGGTATCCAGACAGGAAGGGGCGGGTCCAGGAGGGCAGACAATGGAAGTGATGTCAGAGGTGGAATGGCTGTCAGTCTTCAGTTCTGTAGAGGGAGGAAGAGATAAGGCCTCAGCAAACAGCGCCAACCCCTGGTCCAGCAGGTAAATACCATCACCAGAGCCCTAAAAGCCGCTTCTCAAACGTGACAACATTTTTTAGAAAGAATAGACAGAGCAGAAATGGGGGATGTTTGCCATTAATGTATTAGCTTGAGCTAATTCAAACTTTTTTATTTTAGTTTTTTCTGTTTGTTTTTACGAGTTTCTTAGTTTTACATTCACACTTAAAACTACCTGATCTTTTAAAAATTATTTTGTTCCAGAATAATATAATGTTTTAAAATATTTTGTAGTACCTTTTTCATTCTCTCTTGTCCAAATAGATTACAGAAGGGATCATTCTGTATTTTTCAGAATGTGTGACAAATCAGTAATCAAAGTAAACTTAGTATTAAAAATCAAGGCGGATATAAACAATGTTGGACTCGGACCTAAACTTTAAATTGCACCTTAATCAGTTTACCAGAACTACATTCTTCCATTTAAGGAACACTGAAAAAGTTAGACCTCTTATAACACTGCAAGATGCTGAAAATTAATTCACGTTTTTGTTTTTAGTCGACTATATTAGTGTAATGCACTCCTACCTGGACTACCTATGAAAGACATCAATTAGATAGATAGATAGATAGATAGATAGATAGATAGATAGATAGATAGATAGATAGATAGATAGATAGATAGATAGATAGATAGATAGATAGATAGATAGATAGATAGATAGATAGATAGATAGATAGATAGTCAAGTCAAGTTGAGGAGCATTGACCCTCTATCTGCTGCAGCCAGGTGTTACTTGGGTGACCCCTTGGCCTGGTCCAGCTACTCGGGTCCCCAGCAATGAAGATCTTACGAGCTGGATCACCCTTGGGGAAACACACCATATGGCCGTAGTGCCGTAACTGATGCTCACTCACAATGCAGGTCATGTGCCTCATTCGGGACTCTATGAGCAGCCGCTCATTCGACACAAAGTGAAACCAACGGTACCCAAGGATTTTCCGGAGAGACACAGTACCAAAGGAGTCCAGTCTTCGTCTCAGGTCACTGGATAGCATCCATGTCTCGCAACCATATAGCAAGACGGGAAGCACCAGGACTGTAAAGACTTGGACCTTCATCCTTTTGCATAGATAGCGGGAGCACCACACACCCCTTTCCAGTGACCTCATGACCCCCCATGCTCTACTAATCTGTCTACTGACTTCATAGGAAGAGTCCCCAGAGACGTGAATGTCACTGCCAAGGTAAGTAAACCTCTCGACAAGGGAAACACTCTCACCGCAGACAGACACACTGCTGATGGCTGTGCCTAAGAGGTCATTAAATGACTGGATGTTGGTTTTTATCAGGACACTCGCAAGCCCAGACACTCAGACTCCTCGCTCAGTCTCTCAAGCGCCCCGATCAGAGCCTCCATTGACTCCGCGAAGATCATAGCATCGTCAGCAAAGTCAAGATCCGTGAATCCTTCTTCACCAACAGATGCCCCACAGCTACTGTACCCCATAACCTTGCCCAACACCCAGTCCATACAAGCATTGAACAGAGTAGGAGCAGAACACACCCCTGACAAACCCCAGAATCAACTGGGAAAAACACAAAGGTTCTGCTTCCATTCTGCACAGCACTCACAGTACCAGTGTATAGGCTGGCAGGTGAGCAAGTGATCATGGATCCTATTGAGGATGACCCTAGCAAAGACTTTACCCGGCACCAAGAGCAGTGCTATCCTCCTGTAGTTGCTGCAATCCAGGCGATAGACCTTCCCTTTCCAGACACGGACGACAAGTCTCATTTTCCAGTCAGTTGGGATGATGCCAGTCTCCCAAATGGAAGCAAAGATTGCTTGCAATGCCAGGAGGACAGCCTTACCACCAACCTGGAGAAGTTCACCCAGGATACCATAGATCCCTGAAACCTTTCCTCCTCACAGCTGGTTCACCACCTGTGCCATCTCAGTGAGATTGGGGGGTTCACAGCTAATTGGAGGATCAGCCTCAAGAACCGTGGACCCAGAGATATCCAACATCCTAGCCGGAGGATCAGCTTTGATCCTTAGATAGATAGATAGACAGATAGATAGATAGATAGATAGATAGATAGATAGATAGATAGATAGATAGATAGATAGATAGATAGATAGATAGATAGATAGATAGATAGATAGATAGATAGATAGATAGATAGATAGATAGATAGATAGATAGACTGACTTTATTTATCCTCAGAGAGAAATTTGTTTTTTCACAAGAGCTCTTTAAATACATATATACATAAATAGACAGGTAAATACATGTTATACAGTATATACAGACACTTTGATCTGAATACATGCCAGAATGACTATAAAGGAAAAAGATTTAAAAAGAAAGAAAACTTCTAACTTGCCAGTACCAGTCCCAGTGAGGCGCTGTACAGTACTGGCATATTGATGTTGGTATAAAGGAGCCCCCATTGTGTTTCTTGACACACTTCTGCTGAATGATTCTTTGGCTGAAAGTTGTCAGTGTTATTCAGAGAGAGGACGTGCAGTGTTGTTCCTAATGGCATTCAGTTTTGTTTAAATTCTCTCCTCCTCTACTACCTCCAAGGGTTCCAGTGTGCTTCCCATAACTGAGTCTGCCCTTTTAATTAGTATATTGATTCGGTGGGCCTCTCTTGAAGTGATGTTAACAGCCCAGCACAACCACACTGGCCATCACAGAGTTGTAGAAGATGTGTAGGATGTCACTTCCCACATTAAAGGAACACAGTCTTAACACAGTATTATGAACCCAGTCCAACCAATCACTAATGTGGACCCCCAAGAACTTGAAGGATTTCATCACTTCTCCATCCACACCTTGAATAGTGACCGGACATAGAGGATCTTTGGTGTGGTCAATAAGCAGTTCTTTGGTTTTGCTGATGTTAATTTCCAGACAATTCTTTCTGCACCAAGAAACAAAGTTTTCCACCTGACTCTTCTCCTCTGTCTCATCCCCCTTATCAACACAACCTACAAGTGTAGAATTCACCTGACAGTTTTTGCAAGTGGCTTGACCTGCTGGTATATTTATAGTGTAAGGTGTAAAGTGTGAAGAGTGAAGAAAATCAGTCCAGAATGCAGCAGCAAAAAATTTAACTAGTAAAGGATAATGTGAGCATCAGTGTTATCATGTTACCTGAGTCCTTTAGAATTGACTTTAAAATACTACTAATGGAACATGAAGTTTTAAATAATATTGCTTGTATTATATTTTGGAGTTAATGACCTCTTTCACTCCAAGGCGTAACGTTACATCTATTCGTGGTCTGCTTGTTATTCCTAGAGACATGCGTAAAAGAAGTGATAAGGAGACCTTTAGCTGTTAGGCACCAGAACTCTGGAGATACACCAGGTGAACACCATGGATCATTTTAAAAAACACATCCTAAAACCAGGCAGCATGGTGGCATCGTGGTAGCACTGCTGCCTCACAGTTAGGAGACCCGGGTTCGCTTCCCAGGTCCTCCCTGCATGGAGTTTGCATGTTCTCCCCGTGTCTGTGTGGGTTTCCTCCCACAGTGCAAAGGCATGCAGGTTAGGTGCACTGGCGATCCTAAATTGTGCTTGGTGTGTGTGTCCTGTGATGGGCTGGTGCCCTGCCTGGGATTTGTTCCAGCCTTGCGTCCTGTGTTGGCTGGGATTGGCTCCAGCAGACCCCCATGTCCCTGTGTTAGGATATAGTGGGTTGGAGAATGACTGACTGACTTCCTGAAACCCCACTTCTATAATTTGCCTTTTTCACAGCTATATGTTATTTCTATTGTTAATATACTAGATATGCATAGAATTACCATACAGTTATATGAAACTGCAATTGTTTTTCTCTTTTTTTTATTTCCAATTTTTCAGTGGTGGCGTTCTGCACCACCGCCACTTGATCAAAGTCCTGTGCAGCATCTTGTGATGTTTGAATGAAAGCAAATACCCTAACTTGCCATGAGAGCCACTGCATTGAATTCACCAAGATAAAGTAATGAAAAAAAAATCAAATAAAGAGCTACTTAAGAACATTTATGTTAGATGGAATGCCCAGTGGGGGCTTGAGGGTCTTTAGTTGGATTTTTGTTTTTTTCGGTCCACCCTGGCCATCTGACCTTATCATCGGATTTTCAAAAAAAACAAATTCTAAATTTGAGGTCTACACTTTCTTAATTATAAATCTAGCTCATGTAAGTGTGCATTATTTATTTTTGTATAGTATTTATTCATTATTATTTTCATGTAATATTAATTTGTTTTTTCTTTTTTTTTTTGAACTATCTCTAAAGCACTTTGAGCTGCATTATTGTATGAAAATGTGCCCCAGAAATAAATATTACTCTTGTAGAAGTTTTTTATAATATTTATGTATATAGTGTGGTGGATTGCTGGCTTATTTCTCCGGCCCTCACCCCCAGGCCGCTAGGAGGAGCTCTCCCAGCAGCATGGACATGCCCCGAGTTCCAGCAGGGCCTCATGGACTATGTAGTTTTTATACACAGCCCTGCTGGATACCTTGGCGGCCACCAGGCGTCGCTGTAGGGGGGCTTGCATGTGCCCTATAACCCGGGAGTACGTCATGGTCACGTGACAGGAAGAAACGACGTGCTCCCGGGTTGAAGAAAAGGACTCTTTACCCTGACCCGGAAGGGAAAAGGAACTGTGGACTGTTGAACGGGAACACCTCTGGGTCAGGGTGTATAAAAGGACTCTGGGAAGCCCAGTACACTGAGCTGAGCTGGGAGGAAGGGTGGCAAAGTGTCTGGGAGTGTGGAGGATTGATTATTGATTATTATTGTTTGTTATTGAGTATTGTGGAGAGGAGGGTGCTTGGTGCACATTATTATTATATAATAAATAATAATTGGACTTTTATCTGGTGTCTGACGTCTGATCCAAGGGTTCAAGGGGTCACGGAGACCTCAAGCTTTCACAATAGTTACACATGCATGTAGGAGGATCACCTTCCGGGCTCATCAGATGTATGTAATATCACTCCAGGACAATAGGGGGCACTGTCAGTAACAGTATCATCTCTTTTCTCATCCACATCATGGAACAAACACCCAGTAACAGCAAACTACCCCGCCTCTTCTGGTCAGAGTCCTGTAGAAACCAGACATCCCCAGATGGGGACACCTCATTTGGATCGGAGCTGGCCACAGGATGGATCTCCTCAAAGACTGCCCTGCTCCACTGAGCAGAATTATTTTGAGATGTCAACCTAAGGCAAAAAGTGCCTATTTATTTATGATGAGTGCCATTTTGCGCCTGTTTACTTAAATTTGAGCAGCAACAGATTAAACAGGGTGACCTGGTGACACCTCAACATTTCCTTGGAGTTAGTAAGTGTTTTCACTTGTCCATAATATATCTATATATCTATATCTATATATATTTTTTTGTTTGTGCGTGTGTGTGTGTGAGTGTGTGTAGTGTCTTGTCTGTGCGGTGCTACATCTATAAGCATACCTGACTGATGCAGCAGTTGCTTTTGGCTCCAGGTGGTGTGACAGTTGGTGGCAGGTAGACGTCAGTCTATGGGACTGTGGGCAGAACTCACTGGGCTCCACGCAACCAATAAATAGTCATCACTGATTTCTTTTTCTTACTGAGTTGTACAGGATATGAACGAGGGAAGTGTGACAGTGGTGAGGTCTGCAGTAGGAGCGACGGATGCATTCAACGTGGAGGTGGGATTACATCTGGGATCGGTTCTGAGCCCTCTCTTATTTGCAATGGTGATGGACAGGTTGACAGACGAGATTAGACAGGAGTCCCCGTGGACTATGATGTTTGCTGATGACATTGTGATCTGTAGTGAGAGTAGGGAGCAGGTTGAGGAGACCCTGGAGAGGTGGAGATTTGCTCTAGAGAGGAGAGGAATGAAGGTCAGTAGGAACAAGACAGAATACATGTGTGTAAATGAGAGGAAGGTCAGTGGAATGGTGAGGATGAGGGAATAGAGTTGGCGAAGGTGGATGAGTTTAAATATTTGGGATCAACAGTACAGAATAATGGGTATTGTGGAAGAGAGGTGAAAAAGAGTGCAGACAGGGTGGAATGGGTGGAGAAGACTGTCAGGAGTGATTTGTGACAGACGAGTATCAGCAAGAGTGAAAGGGAAGGTCTACAGGACGGTAGTGAGACCAGCTATGTTATATGGGCTGGAGACGGTGGCACTGACCAGAAAGCAGGAGACAGAGCTGGAGGTGGCAGAGTTAAAGATGCTAAGATTTGCATTGGTTGTGATGAGAATGGATAGGATTAGAAATGAGGACATTAGAGGGTCAGCTCAAGTTGGACGGTTGGGAGACAAAGTCAGAGAGGTGAGATTGCGTTGGTTTGGACATGTGCAGAGGAGAGATGATGAGTATATTGGGAAAAGGATGTTAAGGATAGAGCTGCCAGGGAAGAGGAAAAGAGGAAGGCCTAAGCGAAGGTTTATGGATGTGGTGAGAGAGAACGTACAGGTGATGGATGTAACAGAACAAGATGCAGAGGACAGAAAGATATGGAAGAAGATGATCCACTGTGGCAACCCCTAACGGGAGCAGCAGAAAGAAGAAGAAGAAGAAGAAGACTGTCATATAATTTAAACAACAACAACAACATTTATTTATAGAGCACATTTTCATAAAAAAAGTAGTTCAGAGTGCTTTACATAATGAAGAAAAGAAAAATAAAAGACAAAATAAGAAATTAAAATAAGACAACATTAGTTCACATAGAAAAGGAGTAAGATCCAATGGCCAGGGTGGACAGAAAAAAAAAAAACTCCAGAAAGCTGGAGAAAAAAATAAAATCTGTAGGGGTTCCAGGCCACGAGACCACCCAGTCCCCTCTGGGCATTCTACCTAACATAAATGAAATAGTCCTCTTTGTAGTTAGGGATCTCACAGAGTCACTTGATGCTGATGGTCATACAGACTTCTGGCTTTTAATCCATCCATCATTGTTGGAACACCATGGTGCTTTCGGTAGATGGTGGTGGAAGCCACCACCAACAGGACACCAGAAAAGGAAACAGAAGAGAGAGTAGGGGTTAGTACAGATTTTGAATGAATAGTTATTATAATGAATTGGATATACAGAGTATCAGGATTTAAATTACAGTGAAGTTATGAGAAGACCATGTTAAAGTAATGTGTTTTCAGTAGTTTTTTAAAGTGCTCCACTGTATTATCCTGGCGAATTTCTACTGGCAGGCTATTCCAGATTTTAGGTGCATAAAAGCAGAAGGCCGCCTCACCACTTCTTTTAAGTTTTGCTCTTGGAATTCTAAGGAGACACTCAGTTGAGGATCTGAGGTTTGCGATTTGGAATATAAGACACCAGTAGTTCCATTTTATTTGTAACTTTTAAGAATAATAAACTTTTCAATTTTATTTTTTAAACTAGTCAACTCCTCAGCAGCGCTTGCAGTGGGTTTAACCCTCCAACCCTGGAAAGGGTCCAGTAGGTCATAATGAAGGAATGCCCTCCTCTTTTACTGGGGAATTAACACCAAGTAAAACACCTTGCTTACTTGTTACATGTCCTTGCACAATCCCACCCAAGTATGCTAATTATGGGGATCAGTGGGGGCTATGTACCGATCTGGGCTTTATGACAGAGGGGCCATACGGAAGACTCTCCTCAGTAAAACACACATGGAGGCCCACTTGGAATTTGCAAACAAGCATCCAGATGACTCTCAGACTGTGAGAAACAAGATCAGCATCATGTCTGGAGAACACCAGACACTTCTCATCACCTGTATATTCTAAAAGTGAAGCATGGTGGTGGAACCATAATGGACTTGGAGACTACAAATGGTTAAGGGAACGTCAAAGGGAGCAAAGTACAGAGATATCCTTAATGTCAACCTGCTCAGAGCCCTTGGGACCTCATAATTGGAGGAGGTTCACATTCCAACAGGACAATGACTCAAAGCACAAAGCAAAAACAGCACAGGAGATGGCTTAGGGTTAACTTTGTGGATGTTCTTGAGTGTCCCAGCCAGAGCTTGGACTTGAACCTAAATTAAAATCTCTGGAGACACCTGAAAAGAGGTGTTGATGGTCTCCATGCAATCTTACAAAGCCTGAGGGATCTGCATAGAAGAATGGCTGACAATCCCCAAAACGTGTGTAAAACTTGGCACATCAAATACAAGAAAACTGCAGGCTCAGAACAACTGTCAAAGAGGCTTCAACTAAGTACTGAGTGAAGGGTCTGAACATCTATGAGAAAGTTTTTTTTTTCCATCCATCCATCCATCCATCAACCAACCCACTATATCCTAACTACAGGGTCACGGGGGTCTGCTGGAGCCAATCCCAGCCAACACAGTGCATAAGGCAGGAAACAAACCCCGGGCAGGGTGCCTGCCCACCGCAGGGCATAGTTTTTTTTTTTTACTTTTAATAAATTCACAAAAATCTTTATAACCCTGTTTTTGCGTTGTCATTCTAGAATATTGAGTGTTTCTTGATGAGGAGGGGAGAGATGAATTTCAATGATTTTAGCACAGGGCTGCAACAGAACAAAATTAGAAAGCAGTCAAAGGGTCTGAAAACTTTCTGAATGCACTGTAGTACTAGGGTGTTGTGCCATGTTAGCCATTATGGATATAACGTGACGTCAAGCAAAATGTCACCTTTTATGGGTTAACTAGAAAGGTTACAATATGCAAGCTTTTGAGGCAACTCAGGCCCCTTCTTCAGGCAAGATATAATACAGAGACCGAATTCCCCGTGTTTTATAAAGACACTAGGACAGATACAGCATTGAAAAACCTGTAAGTGAGATATCTCAGATGTAAAAAATTAATATGTGAAAATAAAATTGAAATGCATCTGTGAAATAAATACTCACGTAAAACTAAGCTGAGTTTCCCACTATGATCAGAAATAATATAGAATTAAAAACTAGTATTGAAAGACAAAACCCCAATCATTATGTCATCTCTTGTTTTCTGCTGCTATCTCCAGACTGCCAAGGACTTACAGGAAAATGAAGAGAAATGTTCAGCCACACCAAAGGACCCCAGGAAATGCAGTCAGCCGGCCCTATTTTACATTTACTGTACATTCAAATGATATCTTTATTTCATGTTGCAAAACTGCTATGTTAATTTGTGCCATTACTTCATCTTCTTCGTAGTACATTTCACCTTGACGAGAAGTCAGTTTTAATGTTGTCCAGAATTCTAAAAAAAATACATTAAGCTATAAACTGACACAGAACTTGCATTATTCCAGGTCTAGCTTCACTAAGTTGGCATTGAGTCATTTGCAGAACTCATTTTTAAATTGTATTTATTATTATTAAAATAGAGGGACATGGTGGCATAGTAATCAGCATAGTAATCAACCATGAATAGTTATTATAATGAATTGGATATACAGAGTTTCATGATTTAAATTACAGTGAAGTTATGAGAAGGCCATGTTACAGTAATGTGTTTTCAGCAGTTTTTTAAAGTGCTCCACTGTATTATCCTAGCGAATTCCTACTGGCAGGCTATTCCAGATTTTAGGTGCATAAAAGCAGAAAGCCGCTTCACCACTTCTTTTAAGTTTTGCTCTTGGAATTCTAAGGAGACACTCAGTTGAGGATCTGAGGTTGCGATTTGGAATATAAGACACCAGTAGTTCCATTTTATTTGTAACTTTTAAGAATAATAAAGTTTTCAATTATATTTTTTAAACTAGTCAACTCCTCAGCAGCGCTTGCAGTGGGTTTAACCCTCCAACCCTGGAAAGGGGCCAGTAGGTCATAATGAAGAATTGCCCTCCTCTTTTACTGGGGAATTAACACCAAGTAAAACACCTTGCTTACTTATTACATGTCCTTGCACAATCCCACCCAAGTATGCTAATTATGGGGATCAGTGGGGGCTATGTACCAATCTGGGCTTTATGACAGAGGGGCCATACAGAAGACTCTCCTCAGTAAAACACACATGGAGGCCCACTTGGAATTTGCAAACAAGCATCCAGATGACTTTCAGACTGTGAGAAACAAGATTAGCATCATGCCTGGAGAACACCAGACACTTCTCATCACCTGTATATTCTAAAAGTGAAGCATGGTGGTGGAACCATAATGGACTTGGAGACTACAAATGATTAAGGGAACACCAAAGGGAGCAAAGTACAGAGATATCCTTAATGTCAACCTGCTCAGAGCCCTTGGGACCTCATACTTGGAGGATGTTCACATTCCAACAGGACAATGACTCAAAGCACAAAGCAAAAACAGCACAGGAGATGGCTTAGGGTTAACTTTGTGGATGTTCTTGAGTGGCCCAGCCAGAGCTTGGACTTGAACCTAAATTAAAATCTCTGGAGACACCTGAAGAGAGCTGTTGATGGTCTCCATGCAATCTTACAAAGCCTGAGGGATCTGCGGAGAAGAATGGCTGACAATCCCCAAAACGTGTGTAAAATTTGGCACATCAAATACAAGAAAACTGCAGGCTCAGAACAACTGTCAAAGAGGCTTCAACTAAGTACTGAGTGAAGGGTCTGAACACCTATGAGAAAGTTTTTTTTTCCATCCATCCATCCATCCATCCATCCATCCATCCATCCATCCATCCACCAACCCACTATATCCTAACTACAGGGTCACGGGGGTCTGCTGGAGCCAATCCCAGCCAACACAGGGCATAAGGCAGGAAACAAACCCCGGGCAGGGTGCCTGCCCACCGCAGGGCATAGTTTTTTTTTTTACTTTTAATAAATTCACAAAAATCTTTATAACCCTGTTTTTGCGTTGTCATTCTAGAATATTGAGTGTTTCTTGATGATGAGGGGGGAGATGAATTTCAATGATTTTAGCACAGGGCTGCAGCAGAACAAAATTAGAAAGCAGTCAAAGGGTCTGAAAACTTTCTGAATGCACTGTAGTACTAGGGTGTTGTGCCGTATTAGCCATTATGGATATAACGTGACGTCAAGCAAAATGTCACCTTTTATGGGTTAACTAGAAAGGTTACAATATGCAAACTTATGAGGCAACTCAGGCCCCTTCTTCAGGCAAGATATAATACAGAGACCCGAATTCCCCGTGTTTTATAAAGACACTAGGACAGATACAGCATTGAAAAACCTGTAAGTGAGATATCTCAGATGTAAAAAATTAATATGTGAAAATAAAATTGAAATGCATCTGTGAAATAAATACTCACGTAAAACTAAGCTGAGTTTCCAACTATGATCAGAAATAATATAGAATTAAAAACTAGTATTGAAAGACAAAACCCCAATCATTATGTCATCTCTTGTTTTCTGCTGCTATCTCCAGACTGCCAAGGACTTACAGGAAAATGAAGAGAAATGTTCAGCCACACCAAAGGACCCCAGGAAATGCAGTCAGCCGGCCCTATTTTACATTTACTGTACATTCAAATGATATCTTTATTTCATGTTGCAAAACTGCTATGTTAATTTGTGCCATTACTTCATCTTCTTCGTAGTACATTTCACCTTGACGAGAAGTCAGTTTTAATGTTGTCCAGAATTCTAAAAAAATACATTAAGCTATAAACTGACACAGAACTTGCATTATTCCAGGTCTAGCTTCACTAAGTTGGCATTGAGTCATTTGCAGAACTCATTTTTAAATTTTATTTATTATTGTTAAAATAGAGGGACATGGTGGCGTAGTAATCAGCAATAGCCTTCCCTACATCTGTGCCACTGTGCTCTTGAGAACCTTCAGTGCAGTGAGCCTTTTTTGTTGCCTTCTCCAGATCTGAACCTCCACACAATTGTGTCTCTAAACTTGCAGGCAATTCCTTCGGCCTCATGGCTTGGTGTCTGTTCAACTGTGGGGCCTTCTTCACAGATCAAATGAATTTGCCACAGGGGGACTCCAAACAAGGTGTAGGAACAACTCAATGATGATCAACAGAATGGGATGCACCTGAGCCAAACATCAAGTGTCAAGGGTCTGAATATTTCTGTCAATGGGATGTTTATTTGTAGTAAATTGGCAAAAATTACTAAAATCCTGTTTTCTCAGTTTTTATTCTGGGGAGCTGAGTGTTGCCTGATGAGGGAGAAATGGATTTGAATGATATGGTGGATTGCCGGGGTCCATGAAGGAAAGGACGGCCCTTCTTTATATGTTCAGGGGGACTGTGCAATACCACCCCCTGGATGCTAGATGCCCTCCGCCCCCGGGTTGGAGCAGTGCCTTGGTTTCCTGCAGGGCTCCATTGGAATTGGAATTGGGTGCAGCCCTGTTGGGTCCCAGTATAAAACTATAAAAGGGGCCAGCAGCCACCACTCAATAGCCAGAGTCGGGAGGAGGAGGATGCCTAGGAGGAGTGGTGGATGAAGAAAGAGTGTGCTAGTGTGTTACTTGTGGGACTGTGTTGTGCCTGTGGGATCACGTGGAAGATGTACCCCACAGGTGAAGAAAAATGAAGAGTTTCTTTGTTTTTACAAGTGCCTCCGGTGTGAGTCTGTATCGGGTCAGGCGCCTGTATAGCGTCTTTTTACAATGATTTCAGCAGAATGCTACAACTTAAGAAAATGTGAACCTGATCCTGGAGTAAAAATAAAAAATAGAAATGAAAGAAGAAATGTTTTTGTGAAATAAAAACTATACTACAACTTAAAGTACATTATGGAGACTAACTAAAACGAACTGAATTTCCAACTAAGGTCGGAAATAATCCGTCCATCCATTATCCAACTCGCTACATCCTAACAACTGGGTCAGAGGAGTCAATCTCAGCCAACACAGTGCGCAAGGCAGGAAACAAACCCAGGCAGGGCACCAGCCACCCTCAGGGGCACACACATGCGACAATATAGGATCACCGATGCACCTAACCTGCATGTCTTTGGACTGTGGGAGGAAACCCACGCAGACACGGGGAGAACATGCAAACTCCACGCAGGGAGGACCCGGGAAGTGAACCCTTAAGGGTCTCCTAACTGCGAGGCAGCAGCGCTACCACCGTGCAACCGTGTGGGACTTTCAGTGTTGTTAGCAAATGTGGCACTTGGTGCCACGGCCCACCTGCCAAGTTGTTTTGCCTGCCTAAGGTAAAGTCATCCCTGATGGAGGATCGCAGGAATTATGGGAAAGAGGGGTCCTTTCATCGGATTGGCTGGCCCAACACTGTTTCAGCCGTGGAATGGCCAAATGGGGGAGGCAGCTTGATGGATGAGGTCTCCAGGAGTCTAAAATTATCCAAATCTTATTATGTGATATCATCTACTGTTAAATTCTGCTGCGTACTTCTAAAAAATTTTTATTTTGTAATTTTTATTGAGGATTTGTTCTGTTCTGTGCATTGTATTGTATTGAACCCCTTCTTTTGACACCCACTGCACGGCCAACCTACCTGGAAAGGGGTCTCTCTTTGTACTGCCTTTCCCAAGGTTTCTTCCATTTTTCTCTACAAGTTTTTTTGGGAGTTTTTCCTTGTCTTCTTAGAGAGTCAAGGCTGGGGGGCTGTCAAGAGGCAGGGCCTGTTAAAGCCCATTGCGGCACTTCCTGTGTGATTTTGGGCTTTACAGAAATAAACTGTATTGTATTGTATTGTATTGTTAACTCGTCCTTCTGGCAAGGCAGAGAAGCAAATACATCAAAGATAAAAAAATATATATTTTATTGATTTGATTGAAATCACACAACATTCCATACAAATAGATCAATTTTACAAGAACAGGATTGAAAATAAATCAACCCCCACCCCTGAGAAAGAGAGCATGGGCAGCAGAATAAACTTAAACCTAGTAAAAATAAGCATATAGATAAATTAATAAGTAAATATAGATGAATGGACAAGAAAAAGAAAAGAAAAAGAGAATAGGGAGAGAATCTGCTTCCTTAGTGCTTTAAAAGCTTATTCTAAAATGTTATTAATTAGATCCTGCCAGGTTTTGAAAAATTTCTGTACAGATCCTCTAAGTGAGAATTTTATTTTTTTCCAATTTCAAATAATATATAACATCAGTGACCCACTGACTTAAAATGGGAGAGTTAGGATTGTTCCAGTTGAGCAAGTTAAGTCTGCGTGCCAATCGTGTAGTAAAAGCAATCGCAGTTTGTTTGTCCTTCTCCACTTTAAGCCCTTCTGGAAGAACACCAAACACAGCTGTTAGTGGATTAGGAGGGATTGTGACCCCAAGCCTGTCTGAAAGGCATTTAAAAATTTTGGTCCAGATGTTAATTTGGTGCAGACCCAAAACATGTGACCCAGTGAGGCTGGGACTTGATTGCAGCGTTCGCAGGTTGGATCTCGCCCTGGAAACATTTTGGTCAATTTCAAACGAGACAGATGTGCTTGATATATAATTTTGAGTTGAATAATTGTATGCTTTGTGCATATGGAGCTCAAGTGAATTCTCTGCATTGCTACCTTCCACTCCTTTTCCGATATGTTGAGGGAGAGATCCTTTTCCCATTGTCCTCTTGGATCTTTGAAAGGGAGGGACTGTAAAATGGTTTTATATATTGCAGAGATGCTGTCTAAGTCCTTGAAACTGATCAATATGTTTTCCAGCATAGAGGAAGGTGGGAGGTGAGGAAAATTGGGCAGGTTCTGTTTAACAAAGTTTCTAATTTGAAGATAGTGAAAGAAATGTGTTGCTGGAAAGTTAAATTTAGAATGTAATTGTTTGTAGGATGCAAAGACATTGTCTATGTACAGATCTCTAAGTGATTTAATCCCAAATGTTTTCCAAACTTTAAAATCACTTTTAGTTTCTCTCCCGCCGTGAAGGAGCGTAAACTCTTGCTACTATCCATGCTGAATAACAACGGCAAACTGATTCAAAAATAAGAGCGAGAGAGAGAGCTCGAGCGAGCCCAAGCAGAAGAAGTAAACATTACAGAATTACATTTCCTTGTGTATGACGCACACCTGATTTTCTATTGCTAATTTTCGGGAAAAAATGTGTACGTGGTACACGCATAAATACGGTATTGTTCCTAACCTCAGATGCTGTCTCTGTCATTTTTGCCCATCCATACACCTATTGCATACTCTTGCTCTGCTCATTAAGGGTTTACTGTTCTTATGCATGGGCTATTCAAGTCTCACTGCCCCTAACCTCTCTGGGGTGGATCGTTTCCACACTGAACAGCCTTCAGTGGGGGCATTAGCTTAGCCTCTAAGGGGTCTCAGATATGCCGTGGAAGGGAGTCAGGAAGGCAAAAGGTCCTGCAAACTATGATGTAAGCAACAGGAAGTAGTAGTATGACTCTGACTCAGAGATTAGGACCACAATGGTCAGCATCTTCAGCTGGCTGTAAGACCTGCTTAGTGAGCTGGGGAAATGGGAGGAGAAAAGACTTGTGGGGCTGACAGGACTTGAAGGACCCAATGTCTGCAGAGTTTTAGTGTTGGATTTTAATGGACTGTTTGCTGCTGGTTATAACCCCATGACCGGCACTCATTTTTTCCGGATTATTTATTTATTTGAAGAGCACAGCACTTTCTGCACTTTGGGGAATCCAACCCCTGTTTTATTTGAATATTGATATTCCCGGGTTCAAGAGTGTAAGGCAGCTGCAGTCAACCCAAACCATCTCACTTATAGAAAGACAGAAATATTGAAACTAATATGATGACGTTGCTGTCCTTAGGACATCATTTTTGTGCGTGTCATGCAAATAAGAGACATATAATAGGAAATGACACCCCTTCTGTTTTTATCGCATTGTCAGATCACCTGTGACGTGCACCTAAAACGAAAGGTACCAACTATCCTCTTAGTTTCTTTTCTTAATGTGGAAGAAACGTCGAAAACAGCTATGGAACTGTCATCTGTAACCTCTTACAAAGCCTCACAGAGCCAGACATATAATAAATTTGTATATCTCGAGACAGCCATGAGTTACTTTTGCTTAACACTAGAATTACTAGAGCCTACGAAAAAATGCATAGATTCAGCCCACCTTAAATCCGTTCGCACCTCTCCGTCAGCGTCTTTTGTCCTGTAAATGTGCCGATAAAGACAAGCAGCAAGCAGCTTGCTATTCCATCCCCCCACCACCGCAGAACGTGCACAATGTTCTCCCAGCTCATGTCTTGATTATCTGGGAGTGAAGTTCTGGAGTTTTAAAGTGGAAATAACAGATCATTATTTGGAACACACGCATTTCATGTGTGTTCCGTTTCTAAAATAATCTGTGTAACTACATTGTTAAAACTGAAACATTTTTCATATTTTAGTAGTAAATGACAAAATGTTGGCATAAACTATATAATGTATGAAGCCTGAAGTCCAAAGATCAAATAAACACTTTCACAAAAGGCTCAAAGATGATACAACAGCTTCTGTGGCATAGTGGTAAGATTTGCTGACTTGTAACCAAGAGTCCCTGGTTTGATCCCGACTGCCTCCTATAATTGCCGTTTTCAGTAGTGAGCTGTTCTTATTGTTAATATTATACAGTACACACATACATTTGGTTTGCATCTGTAACAGATGGTGTACATTTATAAGACTTGTAAAAGTTACCTTTTTTTTTCACTTTTATTCTCTCAGTCACGATCACGGTACATACTAAGGGATCTGACGCTGTTAGTTTTTATGTGAAACTGGGAATAGCTGTAGATGTGAGTGGCGTTTTGAGGCACTGGAGCTGGACATTCTCTGATCTGCAGGGATAAAAGCTGACACACAAACGCTGGTGAATCTGCCTTCTTCGTATCTCACCGTCACTTGATTTTTTTTTTATTCAATTTTATTGAGTGTTCCTGCTCACGCTGAATTAGTATGCACCTTATGGTCTATGATGTCAAAAAAAAACATAAAAAAAACAGAGACATATATGATATTTGGAATTATTCATTTTATGACATGTACAGTACATTTTGGAAAACATTGTGGCATGGATGCAATATTATTCATATTATTCATATTCATTCGCATAACATCTTGTAATCAGTGACCGTATTTTTTTTTTTTCCCCGATCTTGCCCAATCTACACATTTTTGTGCATGGTGGTGTTTCTTTTGTACTCCAGGACATGCAGGGGAAAGAATAGTACAGAGAGGTCAGTTTAGCGCTATATGCAATCATCAAATTCAAATGTTAACAATTCACACACACGCAAGGACCGTCCTTCCTACATTTACAACATGTGTACCTGTTGCAATGTGCACACTTCTCTCTATGCTGTGGTTTCTATTACACACCTGAAAGATAGAGACACTATATGTGACATTTTAAAGAAATCATTTTATGACCTGAATAGTACCAATCAGAAAACATTATCACACTAATGCAATATTATTTGAAAATGAACAGCGTCAGATCAGGTGTGAATTTATGCTGGCGCTGTTAGTTATAATCAGATCGCTTAGAGCGTGATCGTGATTGAGAGAATAAAACTGAAAAAAGATAACTGTTACAAGTACCATAAATTTATACCCAATGTCTAATGTCTAATGTTTTTCTTTTTTTCTCCATGCTGCATTGACATCGTGCACCAGAAGGCGTGAGCTTATTCAGTGCGCGCAGGAACACGCAGGTGGCCAGTTGCTGTGTGCTACAACATGCTGGCGGCGATCAACGCACATGTTCTGTGCAAGGCATGCATGGGGTCCACTGAGAAAAGAAGAGTGTTCATGGCTCACCTTGCAGAGGAACTTCGTTGTCGCATCATACTAGAAAAGGCAATGGAAAAAGAAAAGGAGGATGCAATGTCGACAAGCTTCTGTTCCAAGACAGCCGCTTTCCCCAGGAAAGTAAACCGAGTCAGTGTCAGGTTACCTTTCAATGTAACAGGAACCAAAGCATAGAGAGAAGTGTGTGCATTGCAACAGGTACATTGCATCCGGAAAGTATTCACAGCGCATCACTTTTTCCATATTTTGTTATGTTACAGCCTTATTCCAAAATGGATTAAATTCTTTTTTTTCCTCAGAATTCTACACACAACACCCCATAATGACAACGTGAAAAAAGTTTACTTCAGGTTTTTGCAAATTTATTAAAAATTTAAAAATTGAGAAAGCACATGTACATAAGTATTCACAGCCTTTGCCATGAATCTCAAAATTGAGCTCAGGTGCATCCTGTTTCCCCTGATCATCCTTGAGATGTTTCTGCAGCTTCATTGGAGTCCACCTGTGGTAAATTCAGTTGATTGGACATGATTTGGAAAGGCACACACCTGTCTATATAAGGTCCCACAGTTGACAGTTCATGTCACAGCACAAACCAAGCATGAAGTCAAAGGAATTGTCTGTAGACCTCCGAGACAGGATTGTCTCGAGGCACAAATCTGGGGAAGGTTACAGAAAAATTTCTGCTGCTTTGAAGGTCCCAATGAGCACAGTGGCCTCCATCATCCGTAAGTGGAAGAAGTTCGAAACCACCAGGACTCTTCCTAGAGCTGGCCGGCCATCTAAACTGAGCGATCGGGGGAGAAGGACCTTAGTCAGGGAGGTGACCAAGAACCCGATGGTCACCCTGTCAGAGCTCCAGAGGTCATCTGTGGAGAGAGGAGAACCTTCCAGAAGGACAGCCATCTCTGCAGCAATCCACCAATCAGTCCTGTATGGTAGAGTGGCCAGACAGAAGCCATTCCTTAGTAAAAGGCACATGGCAGCTCGCCTGGAGTTTGCCAAAAGGCACCTGAAGGACTCTCAGACCATGAGAAAGAAAATTCTCTGATCTGATGAGACAAAGATTGAACTCTTTGGTGTGAATGCCAGGCGTCACGTTTGGAGGAAACCGGGCACCGCTCATCACCAGGCCAATACCATCCCTACAGTGAAGCATGGTGGTGGCAGCATCATGCTGTGGGGATGTTTTTCAGCGGCAGGGACTGGGAGACTAGTCAGGATAAAGGGAAAGATGACTGCAGCAATGTACAGAGACATCCTGGATGAAAACCTGCTCCAGAGCGCTCTTGACCTCAGACTGGGGCGACGATTCATCTTTCAGCAGGACAACGGCCCTAAGCACACAGCCAAGATATCAAAGGAGTGGCTTCAGGACAACTCTGTGAATGTCCTTGAGTGGCTCAGCCAGAGCCCAGACTTGAATCTGATTGAACATCTCTGGAGAGATCTTAAAATGGCTGTGCACCGACGCTTCCCATCCAACTTGATGGAGCTTGAGAGGTGCTGCAAAGAGGAATGGGCAAAACTGGCCAAGGATAGGTGTGCCAAGCTTGTGGCATCATATTCAAAAAGACTTGAGGCTGTAATTGCTGCCAAAGGTGCATCGACAAAGTATTGAGCAAAGGCTGTGAATACTTATGGACATGGGATTTCTCAGTTTTTTTATTTTTAATAAATTTGCAAAAACCTCAAGTAAACTTTTTTCACGTTGTCATTATGGAGTGTTGTGTGTAGAATTCTGAGGAAAAAAATGAATTTAATCCATTTTGGAATAAGGCTATAACATAACAAAATGTGGAAAAAGTGATGCGCTCTGAATACTTTCCAGATGCACTGTATATATGCATGTTGGTGTTCAGGTATATGTGGTTCCTTATACAATATTTCTCCTTTCTTGTATTTTTATGCCTGTGTAATTTTTTTGTTGGTGCACAAACCAAATCAGTTTCTCTGTATGGGATCCATCCATCCATACATCATCCATCCATCCATCCATTTTCCAACCCGCTGAATCCGAACACAGGGTCACGGGGGTCTGCTGGCGCCAATCCCAGCCAACACAGGGGCACAAGGCAGGAAACAAACCCCGGGCAGGGCGCCAGCCCACCGCAGGGCTCTGTATGGGATAGTAAAGTTAAATTTGAGTTGATTTGAATTGAATTGAGAAGTGTTCAGAGAGTACTCATCAGATCTATATTAGATTAGATTAGATTAGATTAGATTAGATTAGATTAGATTAGATTAGATTAGATTAGATTAGATAAATGTTATTAATCCATCCATCCATCCATCCATTTTCCAACCCGCTGAATCCGAACACAGGGTCACGGGGGTCTGCTGGAGCCAATCCCAGCCAACACAGGGCACAAGGCAGGGAACCAACCCCGGGCAGGGTGCCAGCCCACCGCAGGGCTCTGTATGGGATAATAAAGTTAAATTTGAGTTGATTTGAATTGAATTGAGAAGTGTTCAGAGAGTACTCATCAGATCTATATTAGATTAGATTAGATTAGATTAGATTAGATTAGATTAGATTAGATTAGATTAGATTAGATTAGATTAGATAAATGTTATTAATCCCAAGGGGAAATTCAGATGCATACAGCAGCAAAAACAAAACAAGGATTCAGAGACACAAGACAATTCAACCAATCAGTCAATCAATAAATACATACAAATAAATAAATAAATAATGCAGAAATTTCAAAATGAACTTGAAGAGTATATCAGGAGGAAGCACTGAATTGCCTGATAGCAGTGGGCTGAAAAGACCCTAGCGGAGCTTCTTAGCACACACCATGGTGGAATGAGCCTGTAGCTTAAAGTGTTGTGAGACAGAGTGCCTCCTGCAGGGGATTTTTCATTGTGGCATCTGATTTTGCAACCATCCTCTTTTCCCACAACAGTTTCCAGTATGTCTAGACTTTTCCCTGTGATTGAGCAGGCTTTCCTGATAAGTTTGTTCAGACATTGTGCATCTTTTGAGCTCAAGTTGATTCCTCAGGAGACCACAGTCTGAAACATCACACTGGCTACTATGTGCTGGTAGAACATTTCCAGCAGCTTGCTGCAAACATCAGATGATCTGAGTCTCCTTAGCAAGTCCAGTCTGCTCTGGCCCTTTTAGTCCAGCACCATTGTGCTATCAGACAGGTCAGATGTAGATTAGAATGTGACGGTGGTCACCACATTCATCAAAATTGTGTAGAACAAAATTGTGTAGAACAAACCATGGCTCACCTCTGAGAGCAGTCATTTACTGAGCAAAGAAATGGCGGTGCAAGTAACAAATGTCGCTAATAGACAAAACCAGAATGCAATTCTATAAGGAAGTGGCAAAGTATACAACCACTGAGCCGCATAAGCGATTATTTACTTTGGTTTTCAGAAGGCATCTGATAAGGTGCCACATGAGAGATGAGGATCAAACTATAAGAAGTGGGATTTGAGGATGTGGTTTATAGAAGGGTGCAGAATTGGCTTGAACACAAGAAGCAGAGGGTGGTGGTGTGAGGAACCTCTGGATACAAATATGAAGAACAACCTGGTTACGTCTGCAGATGATACTAAAAAAGTGAGCATCACTGAGGGAATGAAAGTAAGGAGAGGAAAACTGGTTTGAAGAAATCAGTCAGAAAATGTCATAAATTAAAATCAAGGCACCCAAAAAAAGACAAGAAACTAGAATGATTTCCTTATTATTTTAGATATTCGTCATGGACAGCGTTAGTCAGCTTTGAAGCCTTCACTGGTTTTTCTGTTCATCTAACTACAGCAAGAGAGAAAAACAAAATGAACAATTTCTATGGAATATAATAGAGAAACATTGCATTACAATAATAATTTTAATAATCAACTTATTTCATGATGAAGCACCATTTAAAGTATAAGGGTCTCAAACTTCTTTGTAAACAAATTGTAAAATATATATATATATATTGTATATACTGTATATATGGAAGAAAATGTTTGTGATATTTTTTGCAAATTTTTAGCTGGAAATACACAAAGGGAGTAAATGAATCATATATCTTTACATAGTTTTTTAACTCTAAGCTTTCGACTCCTAACAGGAATCATCATCAGAGGGAAATGGTTACTTCCAGGAATCCAGGGCAATATATAGCAAGGAGGGAAGGGTAGGTGGAGTTTGAGGGTGGGGGATTGATGAAGTGGGGTTCAGAGGGTGTTTTTCATAAAGTGTTATTTATTATGTGCATGTTCTTCTTTTCAAGCCTGCATATACTGGATTCATGTCCAAATGTCTGTTAATGGCATTTTCATTGGATAGCCACGTTTCAGCCAGTTCTCTGGCACTTTTAGTGCTAGCCTTGAATTTTTCTTGCACCTTTAAATGTGTGTCCAGTTGAACCTGCATGTGTTTAAATCAGAGACCATGGGTCCTTTCTTCTGACCGCATTGCAATGTTCTTGTATATGTATTGCAAGTGTTTAAGATGTTTGTTCCATGTATACAGCTGGGCATGCGCTGCATTGTATAGTGTATAATACATTGTGCGCCTTTGCTACAGATTTCTTGCTTTTGGCATTAAAAAGAACAGTCAGCAGAGTGTTTCCTGATTTATGTGCTACAGTTCTTTTTAATACCTATTTTTAAAGCCCAATTTTTGTTAATGCCCTAAAAATTTCCACAGAACCACAAGCCGTTCAGTGCTATGTGGTATGTCCATTTTAACAAAATGTCCCACCGTTAACCATTCTATTTGAAATCACAAACACTGTTCTTGGATTTTTTTCAGCTTGCCTTGATGACATCCCAACTTTTGTTTACACTAATATCAAGTAGATAAAATGCAAAAAAAAAGAGAAAAACAAATCAGTGCTTTAGGGATTTTTCTCCTCTCTTTTATAGTGCATAACCAATAAATTTTGTGATGCACAACCATGGAAAGGAATCTCTTTTGTGTCTTAATCTCTCAGCTCTCATTGTGCCAAGTTTAGATGTCACATTCCATAGCATTGAAATGTTCTACCATTGTGAACACTGTGAGTGCCGTGGAGGACAGAAGGACACCCGAGCTGAACGAAAGCATGACCTAATACCAATACGGAAGGTACTAGATTATGGACGAGCAGAAGGCAGAAGCCAGGAGCAGTTCAATCCCCCGTACATTAAGTGGCAGTGATTCACTGGAGAAGTGAATATCCAGCTTGGATACACACAGAGGTTCATTGGAACAGGAATCTGGAAGTGTATCCCAGTTGGGGTCCTTGGGTGTTGTCAGGGGGGTCTGCCCTAGTTCCCAAACAACCCGGAAGTTCTCCCCACAAGTCATGCTGGGTCACCGGAAGCCATTCTGAAGGAGTCTAGTTGACACTCAACTGGAATTTCATTATTTGAACAGTTGTTGGCTGTGCCTTATTTTACAAGGTGCTTGGAGGATTAAATATCCATTATTTGAACTCATGACTGTGTTGGGCATTATTGGCTGTAGGGTTTGGGGGTTTTGTTACCACCTCCTTCTGGTTACACTATAGACGTTTAATTATGTACTCATGCAAACGTTTACTTTCAAAATTATTTTTGATGCCTTTAATTTCCCCCAGAAACAGAGGAAGCTTATATTGTATACACTGGATTGAGTGCAAAACTGTCTCAAATAAGGAAGCAAAGGGTAATGGTGAGGGGAACTTTTTCAGAATTAGAAAATACTAAAAGTTGTGTCCCTGTGGGATTGGCGCTGGAGCCGCTGCTTCTTTTAATATACATAAATGATCAGGACAGGAACATAATCAATAAGCTAGTTAATTTTTCAGATGATAGCAAACCTAGAGAAAGGGCAGACAATAAAGATATTGGAGAGCAGACTACCTTGGACAGATTTATGGAAGATGAATTTTAATGTATGTAAATGAAAAATATTAAATGTAGAATGTGAAAATGTTACATTAAGTCCTGGATGGTCACCCATCTGAGAATGGTTATATGGTAACTTCCAAACCTTTTGAAGCCCATCATCCTACACTGAGAATGATTATCTGTTTGCCACTGATATTCTGTGCTCTGCTTTCTGTAGTGCCCTGTGGCCCTGGGCTGAGTAGGTGCCACACCAGGATGTAATGCAGCCAGGGACTGTGATGACAAAACAAACATGGCATGTGTGTCATTGTGTCCTGTGATGGATGGCACCCCTTTCAGGGTTGGTTGCTCTCTTGTACCTTGTCCTGACAATGCTGGTCCTGGCTTAGGAATTGTTATGTTATGTTGTGTGACATCCAGATTGTTGTTTTTTTTTTAAGAAGACTAGTGATAAGCAAAACAATTTGTGTGAAATTGAACTTGCAGCGAAACTTCACCAAAAAAACTTCACCAAAAACCTTGCAATTAAAAATTGACTTCTCACCATTAGCACATATGTTTACAATTTTATCTTCAACATTATTTGCCATGTGCACATTCTGGTGAAGAGCTTGGAAAAATGTAGGCCAGTGCACAAAGCAAAAAAAGCATGATGAACTTTATGGAAGGAAACATGGAACATCTTGGCAGTGTTGGAGGACATCCAAGGGAAGCTAAAGTAACTATAGCTTTCCAGTACAAAAAAAGTATAAAAAAAACACCAAAAAATAATTTTAGTCAGTTTTGTATTTTGTAAATTATGAAAATGCATGCCAAATGAACTTTGGGTAATGACCAAAAGAATAAGATCTCAGGTAGATAGATAGATAGATAGATAGATAGATAGATAGATAGATAGATAGATAGATAGATAGATAGATAGATAGATAGATAGATAGATAGATAGATAGATAGATAGATAGATAGATAGATAGATAGAGATAGATAGATAGATAGATAGATAGATAGATGCAAATGAAATGAGCTTCCTCGGTAATGTGGGTTGGCTCTCCCTTATACAGTAAAGGGAGAGAAGTGCAGACATCTTGGCAAGGCTTGGAGAAGAGTCGCTGACCCTCTGCATCCAGAGGAGTCAAGAGGAATGGTTTGGGCATTGGATACAGATGCATCCCGGACGCCTCCATGTGGAGGTTTTGCAGGAACAGCCAGCTGGGAGGAGACCCCAGGGAAGACCCAGGGCTTGTTGGGAGGATTATATCTCTCAGGTGGCCTGGGGACACCTTGGGATCCCACAGTATAAGTTGGCATGTATGGATGGAAAAAGGATGTATGAGCCTCTCTGCTAAGACTTGCTCAAGTGACCCGACTTCAGATAAGTGTTGGAAAAATAGTGAATAAATAGAAAATGAATTTAAGGAGAAATTTGACTGCATGTGAAATTATGTGCTGTTTCTGGCATCACTAAAGCAGACATGTTAAATTTTCCAAGAAGAAAGCCAAGATCTTGGTCTGAAAGTCTTAGCTTCTGTTATCATCATCATCATCATCATTAAAGGGGACTGGATAGCTCACTAAGGAACATAAACGTATGGTGCTTACTTTGGTATTTAACAGCCATCAAACTTGATTTATTCACAGGAAATTGTCTAAAATAAAAAAATCCATGAGAACCATCATGGCTGAGTGACAAGACTGTGTTATCAACCTGGATTGACAATTGAAGACACAAGGAGTAGGTATGCATGACTACTTTATTAAAATTGACTACAGAGTGTTTTTAGTGATTAAAGTCTTCAGTGGATGCTTGACATCTCTTCATCTGAGGAGAAAACAGAAACAAAGATGAATGAGCAGATTACAGCAAATGTAACAATTAAACATTCAATGAAAGGACTACAGGACATCGAATGGACAAGAACACCAGTTGTCAGAAGAGGGGATGAGACTAAGGAGCCAAGATTGGTTATGAAAAAAATGAGAAGATGTTTTAATAAACTTAAGTAGAAATGAGTGAAATGATTCACACAAAATAAAATTTGCAGAGAACACCAGAAGCTTAAGAAATATGAAAAACAAGAGGAGACCACTCAGTCCATGAAGCCCGTTTGTTTAGCTAATCACTAAGCTGTCCCAACTCCATGCGAAATGCACTGGATTCAGAAAGTATTCAGTCTCCTTCTCTGTCTGTGCACTTTATGGTGTTGTAGATTTCTTTTCCAAAGGATAAATTGTCCATTTTTGCCCATCAGTCTATACTCAATAACTAAAAATGACAAAGTGAGAAAATATTGTTCACAACAGTTTGCAAAATTTAAAAAATCTAAAACTGAAATCTTTCATTGATTCCTAGAATTATTCTGTTTGCTATGTAACTCCACATCATGGTAAGGTTCATCCTGATTTCTTTAGTGATCCTTGAAATGTATTGAGAACCTGTTTGGAATCCACCTGTGGCAAACTGAATAGATTGGACATCATTTAGAAAGACACACACATGTCTCTGTGTATAGAAGGTCCCACAATTCACACTGCATGTTAAGACAACCACCAAGCCATGACGTCCAAGAGTCTGTCTGTAGACCTCTGCGAATAAATTGTTGTGAAGCATAAATCAGGTCAAAGTAATGAAACCATTTGTAAAGCTATGAGTGTTGAAAATGACCTCATGAAATGTGAAATGGTAGAAGTTTGGAACAACCAGGATTCCTTCTAAAGGTTGCCCTCCAGCCAAACTAAGTATGGGACGAGAAGAGCCTTAAACAGTGAGACAAGCAAGAACCCAGTGGTCATCTGCTGAGATGTGTGAATCTGTCAGAAGGATGACCACCTCAGCAGCACTTATGGTAGAGAGGCTTGACCGAAGTCAAAGGAATATAACAGTTTAAAGGACTCTGAGAGCCTGAGGAAAAGATTCTCTGAACTGATAAGACAAAAACTGAACTCTTTGATCCTCCCTAATACCAACCCTATGGTGAAACATGGTGGTGATGTCATCATGCTGTGTGGATGGTTCTGAAAGTCAGAGACAGGGAGACAGGTTAGAACTGAGGCAAGGATGAATGTAGCCAAATACAGAGAAGTCCTTGAAGAAAGCCAGAATGCATGCCACCTCAGACTGGGGTGACGATTCACCTTTCAACATTACAATGACTTGAAGCTTACAGCCAAAACAAAGCTGGAGAGGCTTCGGAACAAGTCTTTGAGTGTCCTTGAGGTTGACCAATCTAAAACCCACTTAAACCCCACAAAACATGTGTGGAAGGATCTGAAGATGGCAGTTTACAGATACATTCCATCCAGCCTAATAGAGATTGAAGGGATGTACCAGGACAAATGGGATAAACTGCCCAAATCTAGGCGTGCCAATCTTGTAGAAACTTATCTACAAAGACTGAAACCCACCAAAGGGGGCTTCTACAAAGTACTGTGTACTATGAATGACAATTTTCAGTTTTTCATTTTCAATAAATTCTGAAAACTTTCCAAAACATGTTTTGTTTTCTTATTATAGGTTATTGAGTGTGGGCCAGTGGGCAAAAATGGCAAATGTATTTGTTTAAAATGAAATCTACAAAACAATAAAATATGAAGAAAGTTAAGGGGTCAGAATAAAATCTGAATCTACTGTAAGACACTCAGTTCTCATCAGAAAACTTTTAGAGTGAAATGTGTTGCCAGCACTAAGAAAAGAAAAGCAGAAAATAATTTGATATGTGAGCCAGCGACTAGCAGAGACAAAGTAAACATATTTGTCAAACATGAAACAACAACCTAGAAAGAACTAAAGGTGCCATTAGGAAAAATAGAAAAACGGGCTTAATCTTGTTGGCTCTAACCCTGAGAATGATCCAGGCTTGGAATTTTACCTAAAGATTATGTCACACACATACTCCTTGGGGCCATCTTTAGGACTCTGGTGGTGGTAATTCCTCATCGATCTTCAGGGTGGCGCTATTTACTGACACCTCCTTGTTTCCTCCCTCTACAAAGCAGATGACTGACAGCCCTATCACCTCTGACATCACTTCTGGTGTCTGTCCCCTCGACTCGCCTCTTCCTGCCTCGCATGTACTTTTTTTCCCTTCTTAATGTATTTATACTTCACGTTTGTTTTTCAGTTATATGTGGTTTGCCTGTACGTGCCCCAAATATTTATGCTTGTTGTGTTTTTCCTTAGAATAGTTAAACCTGAGTCAGCTCACGGTGAAATGTAATGATCCACACTGTTATGCCCCCCCCCAATAACTCCAAGGACAGTATTCTGCTGCCGTTTAGTGTATGACGTAACATCATGCTGCAAAAAATAATTTTTCTATGCATTCTACCACTTCATGGTAACTCTTTTGTAATTCATCAATATTTATGACTGGGGAAGAACCTTTAACCAAATACACAATGGCAAATTAAAATTCCTATAACATGTTTTAGAACAAACTGAAATTGCTTGAATTGTGAAGTTGTGATGATGATGTGAATTGGTTATCGAATATTGAAAGAAATAGTGAAATTAACACCTGTCTGTTAAACCTCGATCTACTATATTTCAGTGATGTTCATTTTTGGTGTCTTCTTACAATTATGGACAATTGTGCTGACTTTCTTGTTGCCCATCATGATTATGAAAACTATTTACTATTTGTCATTGATAGACTGGTGGAAAGACTAGATGCTGAAATGTAATGCTATGCTTAGGATTGTTGCAAAAGTCACAGTGAACCATTTGCTTGTCACAGTCACTGCAGATGACTTGTGGATGTTTCTCACTCTCCTGATATAGCAGGTCATAGTGGACAAACCTGTCCAGAGATGGTGCTGGTCCACAAACTGTTATTTTAGACACCCATTGTTGGTGAAGTTAAGACTGGATGTTGTTTATCACTCATTATGAAATACTTCACTAATCATGATGACTATGATGTAGTCAGTCACTCAGAAGTGAAACTGTACAAACTGTGGGATGTGTATCAGGCAATCAACAAAAATATACAGAAAGTGTATGATCCCGATCGTGACATAGCTATTAACAAAAGTCTGATGGGTTACAACAGAAGGCTGTCTTGGATACAGTACATCACATTAGAACAATCAGGATGAGAACAGGCCATTCAGACTGAAAAAGCTCGCCAGTCCTATCCACTTAATTCTTCCAAAATAACATCACCTCAAGTTTTGAAGGCCCCTAAAGTCTTACTGTCTACCACACTACTTGGTCACTTATTTCTTGGATCTGTGGTTCACCATGTGAAGAAAACCTTCCTAATGTTTTGTGCAAAATTTACCCTCATCAAGTTTCCAACCTTGCCCTCAAGTCCTTGATAAATTCATTTTCAAGTCAGTCTCGACCCACTGGACTAATTCCCTTCATAATTTTAAACACTTCAATCATGTCACCTCTTAATCTTCTTTTGCTTAAACTGTAAAGGCTCAGCTCTTTTAATCTTTCCTCATAATTCATCCCCTGTAGCCCTGGAATCAGCCTAGTCGCTCTTTTCTGGATTTTCTCTAGTGCTGCTATAGCCTCGATTTTAACTAGAAGCAGATAACATACCATACAATCAAGTCAAACTTAACAAAGCAAAAATCAACCCCCACCATAGTGAAAGAGTGGAGAGCCAAAAACCAAAGCTAATCTACAAAGGAAGAGTATCCTTTTCCATGAAATAGAAGCTTATTCTAAAATGTTATTGATTAGATCCTGCCATATTTTGAAACAGTTTTGAACAGATCCTCTACATTACCCATTGACTTAAAACTGGTACTGTGGGATTCTACCAGTTGAGCAAGATAAGCCTACATGATAGTAATGAGGTAAAGGCCATTGCTCGTATCTCCACAGAAAGAACCTCACTACATGAGAAGCTACTAAATTCCACTACTCTTTTTCTATATATTTGTCCTATACAATATATATTTTTATTTCTACATATTATTACCAATATTGTGTTTTTTATTATTTTGTTTCTTATTATGTTGCACTGCTTGCATTTTCTTTTTCTTTTGGGGTGTACGTATTTCTTGGCCTCTATAAAGAAAATTCTTTTTTCTTCCAGAGATTTCTATCAAAGGCAAGAGGCTGAAGATACCTGTTTGAAAGATTTAGAGGAAAACAGAGCATTCAGTCCAAAAAAGCTCACCAATCCTATCCACTCCTTCCTCTAAAATAACATCAAGTTGAGTTTTGAGGGTCCCTAAAGTCCTACTCTCTATCACACTATTTGCTCACCAAGTGTCTGTGGTTTTCTGTGTGAGGAAAAACTTCCTAAAGTTTGTGCAAAATTTACATTTAAGAAGTTTGCAACTGTGCTCTTGATGAACTCAATTTAAAGTCACTGTCTCGATGCACTGGACTTATTCCCTTCATAATTTTGAATACTTCAATCATGTCACCTCTTAATCTCCTTTTCCTTAAACTGAAAAGGTTCAGCACTTTTAATCTTATAACTCATCCCCTGTAGTTCTGGAATCAGCCTAGTCACTCTTCTCTGGACCTTTTCTAGAGCTGCTTTGTCCTTTTTGTATTCTGGAGACCAAAACCACACCCAGTACTCCAGATGAGGCCTCGTCAGTGCGTTATAAAGGTTGAGCAGAACCACCTTGGACTTGTACTCCACAAAACAGGAGTCTATATAACCTGATATTCTGTTAGCCTTCTTAGTGGCTTCTCAACACTGCCTGGCAGTTCATAGTGTCGAATCCGCTATGACTCCTAAGTCCTTCTCATAAGGTGTAATTTTGAGTTTCAGACTTCCTATTGTGTATTCAAACCTCACATTTTCACTTCCTATTTGTAATACTTTACATTACTTACATGAAGTTTCATCTGCCAAAAACGTGCCCAAGCCTGTATGCTGTCCAAGTCTCTCTGTGATGATTCAACAGATTCAAGATTATCTGCCAATCCACCTATCTTGGTGTCATCTACAAACTTAGCCATTTTATAATTTATATTCCTATCCAAATTATTTATATGAATTAAAAATTGCAGCAGCCGTAACACTGACCCCAAATAGACACCACTCTTAACATCACCCAATTCTGATAAGGATCCTCACACAATCACCCTCTGCTTCCTGTGTCTGAGCAAATTTGCACCCATCTACACACCGCACCATGAACTCCCACTTTAGTATGAAGCCCATGAGGCACCTTCTCAAATGCTTTCTGACAGTCAAGATAAATAAAGTCATATACTATACTTTGGTTGTATCCTTTTGTTACCTTCTCATAGAATTCCAGCAAGTTGGTAAAACACAATCTCCCTCTTTTGAACCCATGCTGAATGTTCAGTAAAACCCCTGCCCTTGCCATGTGTTACTCAGACTTTTCCTTAATAATTACTTCTGTCTCAATGGGAACAATTCACTTTTAAGTTCTACATTTAAGGCAGAGCAAGCTCAGGGTACATCTTAAACTTGATACATTACACCAGTAGAGGGATCAACAGAGATGGTAGTTAGAGTCAATACGGCATCACTACATCAACTCTGCTTTTACAAGCTTGACCAAGGTTACTGTATAATGACGAACAGTTCCTATACCGCATCTGAACAGCGTAAGATTTTACTTCAAAGGAAAAACTGATGGATACGGCACTGGTGATTCCACTCGCATGAACACATCAAGCTGAAATGTGGTGCAGTGGCTGTTCCACATAAAAACAAAATGATTGAAATAAAGTGTAAGGACAAAAAAGACATCTTCCTCCAAAGCATTGTTCACAATGCAGCAACTGTCAGTGTTTGGGAAAATGTGGAAGTCACTAAGCATGGTAGGTTACAAGAACACAACAGGCAGCATCGATCAAGCGTGTCAGGCACTAACATTCTTCATTGTGTAGCAGAGCAAAATGATGTTCCATGCCAAAAGGAGGCTGTTTGGGGTGCCAACTGAGCAAAAAAAGTGAAGAAACAAATCTCAATGACTTCAACGTGTGTTTAAATGTCAAGAAATAGTCAATTCAATCAGTCATTTTAGATGGACTTAGTTCTGGCTCAAGGTAGCGGAAAAGCCAATTCAACATGTAAAATGAGATGCCATCTTCTGGGGACGGTCTCCTTTTATATCGGACCAGAAAGTATTGGGGGGGGGGGGGGGGGGGGGCAGCAGGGCTTGTTTCGTTTCAGTGCCCTCAAAGGGCAGTTTCTTGAAGGCTGTGAAGGAAGAAGTAGAGAAGACGGTTAGCACCAGTACCCCCTCTTGTCCTGGGGTGGTTTTACTTATTTTATGCGAGCCTGGAAGATGACCTTCAGGCGTACATGTGTGAAAATAATAATTTTAAATAGATAAAAAAAAAATACAAAATAAATCTTTCAACAACTGCAAAAAGTGTCTATGTGCATTGGCGACTGTCACACGAAGGATGTGCATTAAATCTGCATCAGTATGGAAGTGGATACGTGACTTATCTCTCCTACTGTGATTATGTTAATGTTTTGGCATTTACATGTTTCTGTTAAACATAATAAAATATTTTAGGTGATGAAAATAAAACTCATTCCTTTTTGCCCATTTTTGTCACGCTAAGGAGGTTAGCAGAAGCTGATCGGGACACAGACAGAGGAAAGACACCGGCACACTCATATGGTGTCTCACACTCAGTGCCTTACCTTTACTATTTGTGACAGAACATCTTGGATAAACTTCCTGTAAAAGAAGTAAAGCATTAAAATGAAGTACTCTAATAAAGAATTGTCCAACATTCTGCAGAGGTATATAATAAAAACAAATAAATCAAAGATATCCGATTGAAAACTTCTGCACTTCAAGCAGACAAATAACTCATTATAATTATAAGACCCATGAAATTCATCAACCACTAATAATAATAATTCTTTACATCTACATAGCGCTTTCCTCACTACTCAAAGCACTTTACATAGTGAGTGGGGAGCCACTTGAACCAACACAATGGGTAGCATTCACCTGGATGATGAGATGGGAGCCATTTTTGTGCCAGTGCACTCACCACACATTAGCTGTTCGGTGGTGAAGGGGTAAGAGATATTGAACCAATTAGAGACAGTGGAGAATTAAGTGGCCAGAATGACTAAGCCATGGGAGGCGATTTAGCCAGGACATCAGGATACACCCTGCTCATTACGAAGAATCTTTTAAATGCTCATAGATTCAGGACATCAATTTTACATCTCATCTGAGGGACGGTGCTTTTTTTACATCACCAGGGAAATCATTGCTGCTGTCACTGATTGCAGAAGCTCGCAGTTACGTATTTTCCAAAGGCTTATAGAATCTTCTTCAAAGAGAAACTAATTTCTTCTGCGTTTCCTGATCATTATACACACAAATATTACACAATTTCTACATTGCACTCTACTGGTATTTTTCACTGTCTCATATTATCTTTTCTTTGCATGATAACTTGAAGTTTTACGCATGTTGTGGTGAATAACAAAACTGCTCAGTTATGCTGTAATAACTTTGAATTGAATTGAGAAAAAGGGCTACCAGGCCAAGGGTGGACAGGCTAGAGAAGTTAGTCCAGAACAAGTAGAAGAAGAAGACTGGGGAGGGGAAAGGAAAAGGTAAGTTAAAGGTAAGACTGGGGACACTGAATGTTGTAACAATGACTGGGATGAGGAAGACATTTGTCAGATTTGATGGTGTGATGGACAGCACACATGGGCCAGTATGATGCAAGGACAGGGGGAGAAAACCCATCAGGAATACATGCTCCCCTGATACGCTAGGTGGCAGCATCCCTGGGTGATTCTACTTGTACAGTCACCTACAAGGCATGCTGAGAACGAGAGTCCAATAGGGCAGCCTTGTTGGGTTCCATGGAAGCCACCCTAGGGATCCTGCAGGGAAATTTAATTCTGTTTGACCCATGAGTGCTTCCAATGGGTTCTGCTGTGGCACTGAAAATACTCCCAGGTCTAAGATAAAAGGAGATGCTTGAGAGTCAGAATTGAGTGTGGAGAATGGATAAAGTTCACATAGGAGGTGTGGAGAAGAAGAAAAATAGAGAGGAAAAAGAACTGTGTTTTGTTTTGACTATAAAGAAACCTTTCAAGAAAGGTATTGTGTACATATTATTATAACCAGGATGTGTGTCTGTAAGGTTGTGTCTGCTGTTTTGCATGCTGTAGCGCCCCATGGTGGTCACAATGGAAAAGAGGAAAGTGGGAATGCTGTGTGTGCAGAAAATGAGGTGGAAGGGAATAAGGGAAGAGAATTGGGAGGAAGCTTTAAATTGCTCTACAGTGGAGCAAATGAATAAAGGAAGAATTGTACTGGTCTAGTAGTATTCAAAGAACTAAAGATAATCTTGTCAGTGTGAATAGGAGGAGAGGTACGGTGAGGAGTGTCAAGCTGGGCCTTGGTGAGACTGTAGTTCATGCCATTTGTGCATACAGTATGATCCTCAAGTGGGCTATGAGGAAGAAGAGAAGGATGTTTTCTGGGCATATTGGATGAAGAGCTTAGCGTAGTACAAGAAGGAGAAAAGGTGATTGTTGGTGGTGATCAACATGGGCTTGTGGGAAAGAGTAGAACGATTATGGAGAGGGGGCATGGAGGATGGGGAGGTGGGAAGATAAATAAATGTAAATCAACTTGTGAAAGCTGATTTTGGAAAACAAATAAAGTTTCTAAAGTGTAAAAGATCTCATTTGAAAGAGATAAAGCATAGATGAGGAAAGTCTGACAGGGCAGCATAAAGGTGTGGTGATGGACTGGGAGATAAGAATCAGCAGAAGGATAAAACCAGAGCAAGCAGCACCAAGGATAAAGTGGTGGAAATTTAAAGATGAAGGGATTATGAACAGGTTTTGGGAGAAAGTTTGAAATAAAGTGCAATAATTTAAGAGTGTGGAGGAATGGCGGGAGAAGAATAGCAAAGTAGTTAAAGGTAGATGAACAGGTGTTGGGTAAGATGACAGGAAGGATCCCACCTGGGGACAAAGAAACATGGTGGTGAAACAGAGAGTTGCATAAAGGATAAGAAGGCGGCAAAGAAGACATGGTATCAATCAGGACAAGATAAAGAAATAAATTGGCAGACAAACAGGGAGGCACAAAAGGCAGTGGCAAGAGCCCAGGGACAGACTTTGGAGGAGGTATATGAAGAACTGGAGACAAAAGATGGGGAAAGAAAAAAAGGTTTAGAATAGTAAAGCTTAAGAACAAGGCTGGGAAGGATTTCAGTCAGAAAAAGCAGGTGAAAGATGAGCAAGATGTGGTTTCAAATGAGCATGATAAGATTACAAATAGATGGAAGAGGTTCTTTGAAATGCTGTTGAATGAAGACAATCCAAATGCAGTATTTGGGGTTGGAGTCCCAAATAAAAGACTAATACCAAAAATAAGGAGGGATAAAGTAAGAAACCATTAAAAAGAATGAAAAATGGATGTAATAATAGTAGATGTGTGGAAGAGTTTAGGAGAAGAGGAAGTAGATGTGTTGTGGGAGAGAAATGGAGGAACACTGTGACACTACTCATTTATAAGGAGAAAGGCAATATTCAGGATTGTGGAAACGATTAAAGGAAAAAGCTGATGTCACACACAAATAAAATTTGGGAAAGGGTTAAAGAGAGAAGGCTGAGGGAAGAGACCACAATAGGGGAGGAACAGTTTGGTTTAATGCCAGGGAGACGAACAACTGATGTAAGGTTTGCATATAGTGTTTACTGATTTGGAGAAGGTGCCACCTCAGGAGGTCTGGAGGTGCATAAGAGGCAAAGAAGTACCAGAGAAGTATTTCTGGATTGGGCAGTAAAGGGAGCACAGCAGGAGAAGTTTGATGTGCTACAAATCAGAATGTTCAGATGGATGTGTTGAGTTACAAAGAAGGACAGAATAAGAAATGAGAATATCAGAGGTTACAGCAAATGTGGGAGAGGTATGTACAGTGCATCCGGAAAGTATTCACAGCGCATCACTTTTTGCACATTTTGTTATGTTACAGCCTTATTCCAAAATGGATTAAATTCATTTTTTTCCTCAGAATTCTACACACAACACCCCATAATGACAACGTGAAAAACGTTTACTTGAGGTTTTTGAAAATTTATTAAAAATAAAAAAATTGAGAAAGCACATGTACATAAGTATTTACAGCCTTTGCTGTGAAGCTCGAAATTGAGCTCAGGTGGATCCTGTTTCCACTGATCATCCTTGAGATGTTTCTGCAGCTTAATTGGAGTCTACCTGTGGTAAATTCAGTTAACTGGACATGATTTGGAAAGGCACACACCTGTCTATATAAGGTCCCACAGTTGACAGTTCATGTCAGAGCACAAACCAAGCATGAAGTCAAAGGAATTGTCTGTAGACCTCCGAGACAGGATTGTCTCGAGGCACAAATCTGGGGAAGGTTACAGAAAAATGTCTGCTGCTTTGAAGGTCCCAATAAGCACAGTGGCCTCCATCATCCGTAAGTGGAAGAAGTTCGAAACCACCAGGACTCTTCCTAGAGCTGGCCGGCCATCTAAACTGAGCGATCGGGGGAGAAGGGCCTTAGTCAGGGAGGTGACCAAGAACCCGATGGTCACTCTGTCAGAGCTCCAGAGGTCCTCTGTGGAGAGAGGAGAACCTTCCAGAAGGACAACCATCTCTGCAGCAATCCACCAATCAGGCCTGTATGGTAGAGTGGCCAGACGGAAGCCACTCCTTAGTAAAACGCACATGGCAGCCCGTCTGGAGTTTGCCAAAATGCACCTGAAGGACTCTCAGACCACGAGAAAGAAAATTCTCTGGTCTGATGAGACAAAGATTGAACTCTTTGGTGTGAGTGCCAGGCGTCACGTTTGGAGAAACCTGGCACCATCCCTACAGTGAAGCTTGGTGGTGGCAGCATCATGCTGTGGGGATGTTTTTCAGCGGCAGAAACTGGGAGACTAGTCAGGATAAAGGGGAAAGATGACTGCAGCAATGTACAGAGACATCCTGGATGAAAACCTGCTCCAGAGTGCTCTTGACCTCAGACTGCGGCGACGGTTCATCTTTCAGCAGGACAACGACCCTAAGCACACAGCCAAGATATCAAAGGAGTGGCTTCAGGACAACTCTGTGAATGTCCTTGAGTGGCCCAGCCAGAGCCCAGACTTGAATCCGATTGAACATCTCTGAAGAGATCTTAAAATGGCTGTGCACCGACGCTTCCCATCCAATTTGATGGAGCTTGAGAGGTGCTGCAAAGAGGAATGGGCGACACTGGCCAAGGATAGGGGTGCCAAGCTTGTGGCATCATATTCAACAAGACTTGAGGCTGTAATTGCTGCCAAAGGTGCATTGACAAAGTATTGAGCAAAGGCTGTGAATACTTATGTACATGTGATTTCTCAGTTTTTTTATTTTTAATAAATTTGCAAAAACCTCAAGTAAACTTTTTTCACGTTGTCATTATGGGGTGTTGTGTGTAGAATTCTGAGGAAAAAAATTAATTTAATCCATTTTGGAATAAGGCTGTAACATAACAAAAGGTGGAAAAAGTGATGCGCTGGGAATACTTTCTGGATGCACTGTAAGTGAGTACAGGAAGGTAGGCTGCAGTGGTATGGATATGTGAGGAGGAGAGACAATACATATGTGGGGAAAAGAGGAATGGGGATGGAAGGGAAAATGAGGAATTCTGAAGTGGAGGAGAATAGATAAAGCAAAAGATGTCCTGAAGGAATAAGGTCTGACCAAGAAGGAGGTGCAGGACCGAGCTGTATGGAGAAGGTTGATCAAGCACCCTGACTGCACATAGAAGTAGAAAAAAGAAGACAAGGATGAAGACAGGAAATAAGGAGAAATCCTAAGAAATTTGACAAAATTGGTCTATATGTGGTGACACCTTGTTCAACTGATAGATTTCAGGTAAAGAACCGAGGCCTGAAAGCTTTGTCAAGATGGACAAGGGTGAAGTGTATTATTGGAAAGCTGAAAGGCAAAGCAGGAACTTAGAATGTTTTGTACAGCCAGTCTGTTTGCAGCTTATTGCAGTTTTTGATTCTCATTCAACATTCCTGTCTTTTGAGAATCTTCTTGCAGAAGAAGGTCAGCTGCCTATTATTAGAATGTTTATCAGAAAGAGTCTCAGTTAAGTTTCTAGTTTAATTTTATTTTAGCTAGTGATTTGCAGTAAAATGAAATGTTTGCTTGTGGAATTTCTGACCATTTGTGAGGAGTCATGGACATCTAAATGTAGCTTGCTATCTGCATAGCTGCTGGACACTTTGACAGGAGCTCTGTCACCAGTAAGTAGTCTTTTTTTCACTTTTTCAAATAAGAATATTGTATGATCATTGGATGAGTAGAACTCACCAAGTTTATCATTGGATTGGTCTTCCTTTGCACCCTAAACTTTATACACACAGTGCCTTTCGATGTGCTGTTTATGAATGATACATCCACTGCCTGTCACTTTTCATTAATTCACATAGGAGCTCATGAGTTTTGGTACAAATAACACACATACTGTATGTCCCTGGAACATTTGCAGGCTGGCACATCTTGATTAAAGCCACTTACCAATCAACAATGCATTTGCTGTCACCCTGAGGTCTACTACTTTTGGGGGAGGCCACTCAAATTCACAAAATACAATTTGTGAAATATAAAATGTCTTCCATGAGCTAAACATTTAATGAAAGACTCAGGGGCTGTTTGTGGCATAGCGAATCATGGATTCGTGGAGGTGCATGATTTTGTTTTTTGATAAAATCAGTTTGACTCATACGTGATGGGTGTGGGTGTGTTCCAGTGGAAAACTGTACGGACAAGAACCGATTACTGGGGAAGTTGGCTGATTGCTTATTCATGTGCAAGCACGGTCAGCCAAAGACATTTCTCATTGACGTTACCCAAGTCATTAGGGGAAACACCTACTGCCACAATGTATGTAATGATCTCAGTAGGACATACCGGGAAATTGGGAAAAAGAACAAAATAGAGTTAGAGAGAAGAAAGAAACAGAGAAAAATCATGCAATATGGTTCAGAAATATGGTCTGGTCACTCCTGTTGAGAATTGCAGGAGCAGGTGCGTCCATTGGCTCTCAGGATTATCCCACAAATGCCAAGGGATGGTACTGGGATGATGGAAAACGAGTTTGGAGTCCAGTGCATAACTGCAGAAGTGGCTTGGACTAAACTTAATGTTGGTTGACCTCTCTCATCGGTGTGCATTAGTATATCCTCAGTTCATGACTATTGATGTCTAGGAAGACATTGTTCCTCTTTATTTTTTCATTTTCTGTGCAAGGAGGGTCTCTTTCACCCTTTGTTATTGGAAGCTGACAAAACAGGCAGGAGCTGATGAGATGGCAGCATTAGAGGCTTAGCACCACAGCACCTGGTGATGTCTATGAATTGCAGACGTCAAGCAGTCATAGTATATGAGGGATACGTGACAAAGTCCTAAATATGACGGCTTAATAGAAATGCTATTGCTGTGTCCAAACATTATGGGACACTGAAATGGAGTTACCATGTAGAGAAAGTGTTGTAATTTCCATATGGTGTGACCGAAATGTAGGCAAATACCCAAATAGAAAAATCTGCATTGTGTTTTTTAATGATGTCTGAATTGTTTGATTTGGAATTTTGGAGCAGAGGGGAAAAACAAAGAAAAATGTGTCTTTGTCTCAAACATTATGGAGAGCACTGTATGTGCTTTTCTGTAGTTACAAGATCTCAAGGTAATTCAGTACAAAACAAACCATATCGAATAATGAGATAAGTCCAAATTTGTATAAGGTTCATATTTCATAATATATGAAAATCTTACCATAATCGCATTGCCTATTCGGAGCTCCCTGAAAGATAAAAACATGTGACTGATCAGAAGAGTAAAGCATTGGATTTTGGTTTTCTATATCAATGATAACTTCACATGACAATCACAGAACAATGAAAATGAAATAAATTAAAAATAAAGAATCCCTGATGGCTGAGAGATGTTCACATCTGTAAGAGAGCAGCTACTCCATGGTAGGTTCCATTGCATTTTAAAAGCATGTGGTGATCAATTAGCTGCCATTTTTGCTTGCATTTTGTAGACTTCACTGACAGAATCTATGCCCCCACCTGTTTTGTAAAGACAATAGTTGTGCCTTTCCAAAAGAAACAATGAAATTCTATGAGAAGCGGACATACTGAAAATTAAATGAAATGTAACCCTCTGGAATATCATCATCAACAGGTCAATATGTTTACCTTGTACAGTGGATTCAGAAAGTATTCAGATCCCTCCACTTCCTTCAAATTTTGCTATGTTACAGCCTTTTTCTAAAATCATCAAAATTAATTTTTTATTCATCAAACAACACCCAATACCCCAGAATGATCAATAGTGAAAAATACATTTTTGTAAAGTTATTAAAAATAAAAATCTGAAGTAGCACAATATTGTTAGAATTTAAATCCTTTACTCAGCACTTAATTGAAGAACCCTTGGCAGCAATTCCAGCCTGGAGTCTTCTTGGTCTGCCATAACAAGGTTCTCACTCCTGAATTTGAGGAATTTGTGACATTCTTCTATGCTAATCCTCTCAAGGCCAGTGTGGTTGATTGGGGATTGTTGGTGTGTTAAAGTCCGGGGTCTAACTGGGCAATTCAAGGACATTTTCAGAAGTGTCACTAAGCCACTCCTGTGATGTCTCTGTGATGTCCCAGTCTGAAGTCCAGAGCACTCTGGAGCAGGTTTCCATTAAGGATATCTCTGTACTTTATTTCAGCTTTCCCTACTCACAAACTCCACACCATGATGTTTCCACCACCATACTTCGCTGTTGGAATTGCATTCAGCTGTTGATGCTAATCTTGGTTTCATCAGAATAGATAATCTTGTTTCACATAGGCTGAGAGTTCTTTAGGTTTCTTTTTACAAACTCCAAGCTGACTTCTATGTGTTTATTACTTAGGAGAGGCTTCTGTCTGTCATAAAGCTCATATTGGTGGACTGCTTTCCTTCTGGAAGTTTCTTTCATCTCCACATAGGTTGTCATCGGGTTGTTGGTCACCTCCCTTACTAAGGCTCTTCTCATACAATTGACCCGTTTCTTGCACAATTGCACTGTTTCTCCAGGTGGCCAACTGTAGGAAGAATTGTGATTGTTCCAAACTTCTTCAGTTTTTTTTTTTTCAGTTTAGTCCACTGCTCTTCACCCTGCTGACTCACGACTGCACAGCCACGCACAACACATCATCAAGTTTGCGGATGATATGATGGTGCTGGGACTGATAAGCAGGGATGATGAAACAGCATACAGAGATGAGGTGGAATGGCTGTCCGCATGGTGTGAAGACAACAATCTATCTCTCAATGTCGACAAGATAAAATTGATAATCGTGGACTTCAGAAAATCACATCCTGCCCACATCCCACTTGGCATCAGCAGTTTAGATGTGGAGACTGTACGTGGACGCATAAAACCTCATCACTAATCAAGAAAGCCCAGCAGAGACTACACTTCCTGAGGCAGCTGAAGCGAGCAAGTCTCCCCCCTTCCATTCTCACCATGTTCTACAGAGGCACCATTGAGGGTGTTCTGACCAGCTGCATCACTGTCTGGTATGGCAACTGCAACATATCTGACCGCAAGCGCCTGCAAAGGATAGTGAAGACAGCAGAGAACATTATTGGGGTGTCTCTCCCTTCACTACAAGACATATTTTACAAAAACAGTGTCCGCAAGGCCTGCAGCATTGAGCAGGACCCCTCAAGCCCCTCACATGGACCTTACACACTTCTGCCATCCAAGAGACGATACTGTAGCATCAGAGCCAGATCTGCCAGGCTGCAGGAGAGTTTTTTTTTCCCCCAAGCTGTCAGACTCCTTAACACCAGGCTGTCCCCTGGGATCTTCCACACGGCCTCAACCACCTCTAAAAACAGAACTTTTATACATGCGAGCCACTGTCCTGTAAAGACGAGTGTGCAGGTAGAGAAGAACTGAAAATCTCATACGGACCTTTAAGGATTTTGACATTCTTGATATCCTTCTGCTGTGAAACATTCTGACCTGTCATTGTTTACACATGACTTAAACAACGATTATCATACACTGATCATTTCTGTATTACCTGTATCTTTTATTTATTTATTTATTATAATACATATCTATTGACTATATTTATGTATCTATATTCCAAATATCATACATTGTATCAATGTTCATATTGCTTACTACACGTCAATATTGCTGCTACTTCTTTTTCTTGTCTTTGCACAATGTCTTGTCTTGTTTGTGTTTTCATTTTAAATTTAAATTTTAATTCTATTTTTAATTTATTATTTGCACTTCATGTTGTTAAACTGTGGACACTGAGCTTCACAATCTGTATTCTTGTATATGGTTGAGATGACAGTAAATTTCGCTTTGACTTTGACTTTAATGAAGTAGGATCCCTTCTGGCAGTAACAAGATTTGAAGTGGCATCCTTCCAGATACCTGTGCAGATCTTTGGCCACTGGCCCATCACTTCTGTTCAACTGTGGGGCCTTTTATAGATGGGTGTGTGCCTTTCTTAATCAGTCAAATCAAATGAATTCACCGCAGATGGACCCCAAACAAGGTGTAGGATCAATGATGATAAAAAGAAAGGGGTGCAGCTGAAAAAAATTGTTTCTGTCATCGCAAAGTGTCTGTGATACCCGTGTTCTCTGTACTTTACATCATTGCATCACACCTGGATAATGAAAAATGTTGTGCCAGTCTACCATGTATTAGATAGATAGATAGATAGATAGATAGATAGATAGATAGATAGATAGATAGATAGATAGATAGATAGATAGATAGATAGATAGATAGATAGATAGATAGATAGATAGATAGATAGATAGATAGATAGATAGATAGATAGATAGATAGATAGATAGATAGATAGATAGATAGATAGATAGATACTTTATTAATCCCAATGGGAAATTCACATTCTTCAGCAGCAGCATACTGATACAATAAATAATATTAAATTAAAGAATGATAACAATGCAGGTGAAAAACAGAAAAACAGACAATAACTATGTATAATGTTGAATGTTAACGTTTACCCCTCTGGGTGGAATTAAAGAGTCGCATAGTTTGGGGGAGAAACGATCTCCTCAATCTGTCAGTGGAGCAGGACAGTGACAGCAGTCTGTCGCTGAAGCTGCTCTTCTGTCTGGAGATGATACTATTAAGTGGATGCAGTGGATTTTCCATAATTGATAGGAGCCTGCTGAGCGCCCTTCGCTCTGCCACAGATGTTAAACTGTCCAGCTCCATGCCAACAATAGAGCTTGCCTTCCTCACCAGTTTGTCCAGACGTGAGGCGTCTTTCCTCTTAATGCTGCCTCCCCAGCACACCACTGCGTAGAAGAGGGCGCTCGCCACAACTGTCTGATAGAACATCTGCAGCATCTTATTGCAGATGTTGAAGGATGCCAGCCTTCTAAGGTAGTATAACCGGCTCTGTCCTTTCTTGCACAGCGCATCAGTATTGGCAGTCCAGTCTAATTTATTATCCAGCTGCACTCCCAGATATTTATAGGTCTGCACCATCTGCACACAGTCACCTTTGATGATCACTGGGTCTATGAGGGGTCTGGGCCTCCTAAAATCCACCACCAGCTCTTTGGTTTTGCTGGTGTTCAGGTGTAGGTGGTTTGAGTCGCACCATTTAACAAAGTCATTGATTAGGTCCCTATACTCCTCCTCCAGCCCATTCCTGATGCAGCCCACGATAGCAGTATTGACCAGAGTTATAATTTAAAGTATAAGTCTGATATTTTTCAACTCAAAGTTATTTCTTCACAAACATGGTACAGACTTGGACATATTTGTTGGAACCTTTTCAGTTCATTGAAATAGTGCTATGTGCCCCTGAAAAGTGATGACATTTTTTCCACTGTATTTTAGATATTCTAAAATTGTCTGGACACATTTGTTTGAGACCCTTAGGAAAACCACAAAATAATTGGAATTGAGTGACTTTTCACACTAGCTGTTTTCTTGAATTTGTACCACACATGTCTGCAATCGTGCCATCAGTCTTTCAGCCCATTTAAATGGAGAAAAGTGGTCACTGTGCTTCATGGTGTCATTGTGTGTCCTACACTGAACAAGCACAGTCAAACACACTGCACTTTGTCTTTTCTTTGTCTCTTGACCTCTCTGTGTCTTCCACCTCCACTCCTCATCCAGTAAGCTTTTTCCTGAATGGAGTGAGGCAGCTCCTTTTAAAGACCTCTTGGGAGTGTTCCAGGTGCCCCATGATCTCTTTCTGGCAGCACTTCTGGGTATGGCAGAAGTGCTGTAATAAAGATCTCAACAATTCTCCATCCATCTCGTGGTGGTGACCACAGATCCCAACAGGGCTGAGCTTCCAAACTCTAAGCCCATGGCACTGTAACAACATGGCTGCCCTCTGCCGCTCTGCGGGAGATAACACCCTGCACAAACTCTCTCCCCAGGTCCTTCCATCATGAAGGCATCCCAGCCGGGTAAGAGCCCCAGCCATCTGTCACACTATTTTAACTAAATACTGAATACAGTAAAATATTTGTTAGTGTCCCCAAGCTTAGTTTCTTTACAGCTCTTTATTCATACCTTCTGCGATATACAGATATTAGGCCATTTCTCCCTTCTTTCGATACACAAGGTAATAATATCATCATTTCAATCACCAGCTTCCACCCGTTCAGTGAGACAGTGGATTCCATGCTTTATCAGCTCCATCCTGTTCACCTTCTAACAGACTCATGATTGGACCAACTCTGTCCCCAACTGTTGACAACCCTTGTCCCCCCTTCTTGATAACGATTGGTCACTAGATTACATTTAGATTTGGTATGAATGATCTTCCATAAATTATTTCCAAACTGGCCTCTAAAAAGAACTGAATGAAGGGTCTGAATATTTCAATGAATGAGAGATTTCGATTTTTCATTTTGAATCACTTTCCAAACCTTTATGAACACATGTCTCCACTTTGTCATAATGGGTTGTTGAGAGCTGATTGATGGGCAAGAATGGCAAATTTCTCCATTTCAGATATTAAATGTAGAGCACAATACAGAGTTCAGAAAGTGGAAGGAGTCTGAACACACAATGAACCCACTGTAGCAACAAACTAAAGAAAATCTGTAGATGTGAAATGTACACGAGTACTGGTCTCTTGCTAAGTCCAGAGTTATATATAAAATATGCAAACTAAAAATAGAAAATCAGCAAGAATTTAAAAGCATTTCATTCTGTTAACTGTTATGTCTGAAAGACCCTGCAGTATTCATTTCACATTTAGAGTGAATTAGCTAAACTGACCAGAAATAAGGAAGGAGTCACCTGGTAGAGGGTTAATACTCACCGCAGACACCATTGCCACAAGCAGAGCGACGGTGGCGAGGAGGCAAACTGCTTTCACAGCAAACATGGTGATGATCGTCTCAGAGGATGAGGTGACAGGATCTCTAAATGCTTGGGCGTATTATGCACTTTTATATTTAGATTATGCAAATACATCAATTCTGAAATAAAAAGTGATCTCACCATATAATAAATCATTTGGCTCTTTATCAGTAATGCACAAAATTTGACTATTTAGGACCTAAAGGTAGTTTTAGTAAGCCACGTGTTTATTACAGCAGTTTTACAAAAGAGAATAAATGAAGCACTTTAAAGTGCAGAGGTGGCGTTTACTTCAGAAATGGCCTAAGAAACAGTAAAATAAGTCAAGATGTCTAAATAAAGCAGTTCGTATGAGCTCAGGCTGTCAAATTTTTCAAAAGAGCAGTGGGCCTGACTGGAGTGGGAGCTGATTGTCCTGACTGGAGCAGTGGCTTTGTGTCTTGGAAATCTGCCATGCATGCCGTTTTTGCCCAGTCTCTTTCTTATGGTGGAGTCGTGAACACTGACCTTAATTGAGGCAAGTGAGGCCTGCAGTTCTTTAGACGTTGTCCTGGGGTCTTTTGTGACCTCTCAGATGAGTCGTCTCTGCGCTCTTGGGGTAATTTTGGTCGGCCGGCCACTCCTGGGAAGGTTCACCACTGTTCCATGTTTTTGCCATTTGTGGATAATGGCTCTCACTGTGGTTCGCTGGAGTCCCAAAGCTTTAGAAATGGCTTTATAACCTTTACCAGACTGATAGATCTCAATTACTTCTGTTCTCATTTGTTCCTGAATTTCTTTGGATCTTGGCATGATGTCTAGCTTTGAGGTGCTTTTGGTCTACTTCTCTGTGTCAGGCAGCTCCTATTTAAGTGATTTCTTGATTGAAACAGGTGTGGAAGTAATCAGGCCTGGGGGTGGCTACGGAAATTGAACTCAGGTGTGATACACCACAGTTAGGTTATTTTTTAACAAGGGGGCAATTACTTTTTCACACAGGGCCATGTAGGTTTGGATTTTTTTTCTCCCTAAATAATAAAAACCATCATTTAAAAACTGCATTTTGTGTTTACTTGTGTTATATTTGACTAATGGTTAAATGTGTTTGATGATCAGAAACATTTTGTGTGACAAACATGCAAAAGAATAAGAAATCAGGAAGGGGGCAAATAGTTTTTCACACCACTGTATGTGCATATGTATATATATGTTTATATATATATATATGTGCATATGTATATATATGTGTATATATATGTACATATGTATATATATATATGTAGATGTGTAATTTTGTATTTGTATATATATGTATATGTGGATGTGTATATGTATGTATATATATGTATATGTAGATATGTGTATATGTAGATATGTACTGTATATGTACATATATGTTTACATAACCTCTTTAACACACTACTTCTCCGCTGCGAAGCGCGGGTATTTTGCTAGTATATATATATATATATATAATATATGTGTATATATATATATATATATATATATATAATATATGTGTATATATATATATATATATAATATATGTGTTTATATATATATATATATATATATATATAATATATGTGTATATATAATATATATATATAATATAGGTATATATATATATATATATATATATATATATAAAAAATATAAAATATAGGTGTATATATATATATATGTATATATATATATATATATATATATATATATATATATATATATATATATATATATATATATATATATATATATATCCATATTACTAACCGAGAATGCTAAACCGGATGATGGACGCAGGCACATCCGGCCATGGGCCGTAGCTGCAAAAAGACGTACTGCGCAGGCGCAAGAAAGGGCGGACGGGATACACACCAAGAGGGGGATTTAACAAGCCCCTGGAACACAAAAAAAAAGAACACAAAACCGCCCCACACACCCTACAAGCAACGGACGGGACACACACAAAGAGGGGGATTCAACAAGCCCCTGGAACACAAAACGAAAGAAGACGCTCGCTCAACAACAATCCTCACCCACACACCCCCCCCCAATCAATAAGAAGTGACACCCAAAGCCACATATCTAAAGGAAACGTCCATATTAAACATACGTCATCTCAAAACCTTCACACTAGGCAGCATAGGTGGATCTCATTAAAATAAAGCACTATTAACCGTTCAACTGGAGAAAAGGCTCCATATTAACAGTGAGTACGATCCTACTAAATACTTATCCATATTTCGCACGCTGAGGAACAAACAAGTCATGCATACACGGTCACGGGTACAAAACTATTCGGATCGGATAACGGAACAAAACACACGAACACGAATGAAACAAAAAGAATACACGGCGGCGCATACAATGCGCTTCGGAAAATACGTGAGAAAAAATGTCTCGGATCAAAAAACGCAAAGCTCAAGTAACCCCGTTACAGAGACGTGCCCAAATGAACAGACACATTGAACGTAGATGCATACAGCGCGCGTCTCAAAGTGCTGCATCGAAACAAGCACGATTTCAAAAGAAAGAGCTTGCGTCTCAGACATACAAAAAAGGGAGCAAAGCAACGCGCATATGACCGGCCAGAAAACAAGCAAGCGGGACTCAAAAAGCAGAAAGCTCAACTGACCGACATACAAAAACGGACAAGGCACAATACAAACAATGCACGACGTAGAGTGAAACGGACTTTGCGCAAAGCGGAGGCGGATCAATTAAAACTCAAAAATAGCGCGTCACAAATAATGGACATGCAACAACGCGGCACTCAAACACCACAAGCAAAACATGCCCGTCGCAGACATCAACACCAGACGTCTGCTAAACTCTTACGCCAGTTGGCTGACAACGCTTTCAATAATGAGTCCACTATTGAGGAAAATTCATTGGGATTAATGAATGTCATTTGCAATCATTGTCATTCACTTAACTTCACAGAAGAAACAACTGGCAATACAAATAATGAATTTACACGTTGTTGTCAAAAGGGGCAGATTAGACTGCCTCCTTTACATTCAAATCCGGAATATCTACAGAAGCTTCTAACTAAGGATGTGCCTGAAAGTAAAAACTTTATGAACTACATTAGATCCTACAATAGTTCATTTGCTTTTGCATCTACCAGAGAACATAACAGGACACCAAAAGGCAATGGCCCATACTGCTTTCGCATATGTGGTTAACACAACGCACTATATTATGTCCAAAAAATATTAATGTTAATCACATTATTAACCAGGTCATTTCATTACTTCCTGGAGAGACACGGCTCTTTCTAAGCTCTGACAAAGTTGACTCTGATGACGACAATGAACATCTGAATTTCCCATTAGAATATTTGAACACTATTAACCCGGATGGATGACCACAACACAACCTTACCCTTAAAAACGGAACAATAATCATGCTATTAAGAAACCTTAACACTAAACAGGGTTTATGCAATGGCACACGGTTAGTCGTCAACACCATAACACACGATGTTATTCAAGCAACAGTTCTTTCAGATTCACATGCTAACAATACTGTTCTCATTCTTGGAATTGACCTTACGAGTTCTGACCTAGAATTACCTTTTACATTGAAACACCGACAGTTCCCCATTAAACCTGCATTTGCCATGACCAGCAAAAAATCACAAGAACAAACCATGGACAAGGTTGGCATCTACCTCTCTGAACCCGTTTTTGGACATGCACAACTTTATTTTGCCTTCTCATGTGTTCGACGTTCATCTCACAATAAAGTTAAAATTAAAAATGATCCATGCCAAGGAAGACTCATTCAAAGACAAGTTACCATCTTTACTACTAATGTTGTATACAGAGAAATATTCCAATAAAACATTACTCTATGCCAAACACTCTATTTTGTATTTATATAGGCATCATCCAAACCTGCACACTATTCTATATCTAATTCATACATCTCACTCTTTGTCATGCCCCAACGCCAGGGGTTGGCGAGCGAAGCGAGCAGGGGGCGGAGCCCCCTAGTATATGTATATATGACAGCAACACTCATAACAATGACAACACAATTACATTGACAATCATGTTACGTTATTTTAAAAATGTTTCCTTTACTTTTTCATAACCTCTTTAACACAGTACTGCTCCGCTGCGAAGCGCGGGTATTTTGCTAGTATACCAATAACAGTTTGTTAAGGATTTGTTTTTTTGTGAAGCTGCCTTCACTCGAGTGATCACTTCGAGCTGACTTGCTGGCTAACCATAAGCGTTACCTGGTAGGTAACCACCCATACAATCAGATTGTGAATCAGACTACGAATGCCGTGAATGTAATTACCCCGATCTACATGCTGTCAAATAAATGAACCACACAACCTTGGCGCAATTTTAGGGGCTTCACCTCTAGCGCTGACGTCCAAGGTTTGATTCCCGTAAGGGAGTGAAGTGAGTGGGTGGTTACCTACCAGGTAACGCTTGTGGTTGGCCAGCAAGTCAGGTAACATCAGTCACGGTGCCTTCAGTTGTGAGAAGCAGATCATAGAATGGATGAAAATAGTTTACTGTCAAATAATGCAAAGAGTACGCGACACGTCTTTCCCCCTTATTCTTGGCTCATCAGGCGTACAGACTCACTGCACTCACTTACGGTAATCGAACCTCGGATGTCAGCGCTAGAGGGGCTTCGCAGCGGTGAAGTATTGCTTTTAAATTTTAATTAAGAAGATAAGAAAACCTTTTTAAATTAAGTCTTAAGTCTTTAAATCAAGGCACGAGTCGAAAAACACCATCCCATAATATTAGTTAACGATTAACACATTTCTATATGTATTGTAAGCATACAATACAACTGATAATATGTTGCGCTTATTTATCTGGTGTACTGACATTTTTGCGCGTTTAACGGCTGAAATCTAACGTGGTTTGTGCCCTTCAGAATGAAAAGAGTTTGCATTTACCTTTTTAATAAAAGGCGAGCTTTTAAGCCTGAGAAATCACCCCGTAAATGCACACGTTTAATTGCACATGTTAATATGTATGCTTACACAGTATTAAAAGACACTCAACAATTACACAGTATTAAAAGACAGTCAACAATTAACGTCATTTACCTTCGTTCCCGCGTTTGACTTGTGCTGTAAATCTCTTCCTCGTTTTCAGTTCACGTGATTATGTAGGAGGCGTAATACGTGATGACGCAATACGTGACTCCGCCTCCTCCATTAGAGTATATGGACAAAAAACAGGTTCCAGTTATGACCATTACGCGTAGAATTTCGAAATGAAACCTGCCTAACTTTTGTAAGTAAGCTGTAAGGAATGAGCCTGCCAAATTTCAGCCTTCTACCTACACGGGAAGTTGGAGAATTAGTGATGAGTGAGTCAGTCAAACAAGTTCCAGTTATGACCATTACACGTAGAATTTCGAAATGAAACCTGCCTAACTTTTGTAAGTAAGCTGTAAGGAATGAGCCTGCCAAATTTCAGCCTTCTACCTACACGGGAAGTTGGAGAATTAGTGATGAGTGAGTCAGTCAAACAAGTTCCAGTTATGACCATTACGCGTAGAATTTCGAAATGAAACCTGCCTAAATTTTGTAAGTAAGCTGTAAGGAATGAGCCTGCCAAATATCAGCCTTCTACCTACACGGGAAGTTGGAGAATTAGTGATGAGTCAGTCAGTCAGTCAGTCAGTCAGTCAGTCAGTCAGTGAGTCAGTGAGGGCTTTGCCTTTTATTAGTATAGATTACATCATAATTCATCTGAAAGGCAAACAGGAAGCCTCTGGGTGGCCCTCGTGGGCCCAGGACGAGGCATCCCGCCAGCGCTATGTTAATGACTATTTCGTAAAATATCTATCTATCTATCTATCTATCTATCTATCTATCTATCTATCTATCTATCTATCTATCTATCTATCTATCTATCTATCTATCTATCTATCTATCTATCTATCTATCTAAAAGAATTGTACAATTTGCTGGAGCGTTTAGGGCCGACGATTCTGTATCATGATACAGATTCTGTTATCTTCACAGCCTCGCCCAGGCAGTACACCCCGCCACTCGGTGATTATTTAGGGGAACTCACCAGCGAACTAGATCCGGACGACTTCATAGAAGAGTTTGTTTCTGGGGGTCCAAAAACGTACGCGTACAAACCGTTCAAAGGCAAGGTCTGCATGAAGGTAAAGGGCATTACTCTCAATCACGAAACACCTCAAGCGGTAAACCTATACTCTTTAATGGATCTAGTGTATAGTTTTGTAGAACACGATCTCACGAAAGAAATAACGGTTCCTGGCCCACAGATTCATAGGAACAAAAAGAACCTGACGTTGCAAAATCGTCCACTCAGAAAAAGATTCAGAGTGGTGTACAACAAAAGGGTTCTATTGCCCGATTTCACATCTCGTCCCTATGGATACTAAAGAGGGTTTTGATGTTAGACTTCAGCATCCGTTCTCAAAAATAGTCTCAGGACCCTCTTGTTCGGGCAAATCGCATTGTGTGAAAAAGCTTTTGGAGCATGCGGATCATGTGCTTTCTCGTCGCCCCAACAACATAGTCTGGTTTTACAGCTGCTGGCAGCCTCTGTACGACGAGCTGCTAGCCCAATTTTCCAAAACCAAGTTTTTGGAGGGGTTACCCATCTCCTTAAGCAACGATGAACTACTGCTGCCTGACCATGTTAACTTGGTGATCGTCGACGATTTGATGGGTTTGATGGAAGTCATAGCGAAGAGATAAAGAGGGCCTTCACAAAATATACTCACCACAGGAATTTGTCCATCATTTACTTGGACCAAAATTTATTTTTTCAAGGCAAGAAAAGTAGAACAATAAATCTGAATGCCAATTACATTACCCTCTTTAAAAACCCTCGAGATAAGCTGCAAATTACCAATTTAGCGCATCAAATGTACCCTGGGAGGGTTACATTTTTCTTGGAGGCCTTTGAGGATGCTACAAGGCATCCTTACGGTTATCTGCTGGTGGATCTGAAAGCCCATACGTCTGACAAATTTCGTTTACGTACCAGTTTGTTTCCTCCCAACTGGCCTGCAGCGTACGTCGTGAAAAGATAAAGACTGACATTTTTCCAAGTATTTGAGAAGGAGCCGGCATGTTGTGCAGAGTAAAAAGAAATCTCCCTCTGCTCAAGACCCTACATGGGGTCTCCTGTCATCGAAAAAAAGCGGTGCTGAGCGAGGCTCTGGACGATTTAATTTACACTCTGTCAGACATAGCTCTCAATACTTTAAAAGGCCGCGTTCCCCTGACGTCCAGACAGTTCAAGTTGCTGAAGAAGCATCGTTGCACCGTTAAAAAACTCGGCGATAAAAAATTTACCGTTAAAAAGAAAAAAGCCCTTTAAAATCAGAAAGGGGGTTTTCTCGGAGCCCTATTAAGCGCCACCATTCCTTTCATTACTAGTTTAATAGGGTCGATAGTATAAATTTGGAATATAAGCGCAAGATGTATCTGGTCCCTCAACAGCAAAAGGTTCAATGGCAACAGAAAGCCCCAGCTTCCACCGACCTTTTAAGCGCTACGGAAAGAGAACTGGATAAATAAATGAAATTCATACTCGAGCGTAGTGACTTGAGCGCCAAGGCAAAAGTTAAACTTTATACGAACGTGAAAAAAGAGGATAAAGAAACCGGGTCTCTGACGCTATTGCTGCCTCCCGAGAGCAAGTAGGAACCGCCGGGGGCTCTCAAAGAGGCTCCTAGTACCCCCAAAGACCAGGTGTACAACGAGACTTTGAAAAGTGCGCCGGATAAATCAAAGAAATACACCGAAATTATTTTACAGAAAATGTCGTATAACCCTAATACAACCTACTGGAATGGCTTGGGAGAGTTTGTGCTTCGAGACTCAAGTTTACCCCGGATGGATTAGTCACTCCGGAGCCTGTCTGAGGAGTTGAATTATCTGACTCTGTTAAATCATCAGCAGGCGAGTGCTGATACGAGGTAGAGGGCTGTGGGGAGTTGGCTTCGAGACTCGAGCTTACCCTGGATGGATTAGACACTCCGGAGCCTGTCTGAGGAGTTGAATTATCCGACCCTGTTAAGTCATCAGCAGGCGAGTGCTGAAGATGGACCTTGCTGCACCCTGAGGTAGATGGCTGTATTACCGGGTTGCTGACAGGGAAGTGTTGAAGTGGGGATCAACTTGCACCGGAGGAGCATGAGGACCTTGACACCCCTGAGGTAGAAGTTTGTGGGGGTTTTACATACGTGTCTAGGGCATTACGTTGTTGTGAAGGGCCTGAAGATGTTCCGGCTTCAGAAGAGGTATTCTTCAAAAGCTCCAGCAGAGCATTAACTACGACTGTTTCATCAGAATTTAGAACCTGGAGCAAATTATTAATGAGGTCAAAATTGTCGATCAGATGTGTCACTGGGTGTGGTGATTGAACAATTTGAGGAGATCGCGGAGGGGTGGGGATTTTAGGGGTTTTATAGAATATTCTAGGTTATCAGACATCTCTTTTAAAAGTCTCAGGTTTTAACTGGACGGTCTTTTCCTACCTTTATGCCCTCCAGAATATTCACACACACGGTCTGTATCACTGCCACTGCTGTCAGTGACGCTGCTGCTGCTAGAGCTGATTTTAGGCATGACCTAAATTTAATTAAAGGCTACAATTATTGACACAGAATATAATAATAATAATAATAATAATAATAATAATAATAATAATAATAATAATAATATTCGCTTCCCGGGTCCACCCTGCGTGGAGTTTGCATGTTTTCCCCGTGTCTGCGTGGGTTTCCTCCGGGCGCTCCGGTTTCCTCCCACAGTCCAAAGACATGCAGGTTAGGTGGATTGGCGATTCTAAATTGGCCCTAGTGTGTGCTTGGTGTGTGGGTGTGTTTGTGTGTGTCCTGCGGTGGGTTGGCACCCTGCCCGGGATTGGTTCCCTGCCTTGTGCCCTGTGTTGGCTGGGATTGGCTCCAGCAGACCCCCGTGACCCAGTGTTCGGATTCAGCGGGTTGGAAAATGGATGGATGGATGGATAATAATAATAATAATAATTTGCAATTATGAACCCAGAATATAGTAATAATAATTTGCAACCAATGTTATTTTCATTAAAAAAAAGTAATATAAAACTTCTCCTTTAATTATGGGTTAGAGCGATGTAAAAAGCATACATATGCATCAAGTATAAAAACATTTTAGGTATGGAGTTTTACACAGGAGCCTCTAATTCTACAAATTGCACCAGTAATTAGTGAAGTTGTTCAGTCAGCTGCTCCAGTCTTTCTCGATGTCTCCGCTGGTGGTCAGGACGAAGGGAATATCGGATTGAATAACGATTTCTACGCCGAGATCCGCGGTCAGAGTAAAGTATTGCCGGCAAAGGGTACTACTGGCTAGAATTAGAGGGCGTCGGAGATAGTGGAGGAGACTGCCGGAGGATGGAAACTAAAGCTGAGCTCAGTGGGCACCGGAGAATGCTGAACGCCGCTCTCAGAGAGTGGAGGTGTTTGTAGATTCTGCCAGTTATGGTACAGGGCTAGATTTTCTGATCCGGCCAATACTTGCGTTAAAATACCAGGGGGACTGGGACCTGGAAATAAAGTATGAACTTCTCAGTTAAAGTCCTCTTTTCACAAAATCTTGATTTCTGTATGCTTCCTACGTTTTCTTCGATATACTGAAATCTAAAATGACACTTACTGCGATTGGTCAACCCGGAGGAAGCCCTTTAAGAAAATGATTCACTTTGTAAAGGGTTATCGTCTAAAAAACAAAATGCATACGCTCTTTAAAATATCAAGCCCCGCTTCCAAAGCCTACCGCGGTTCATACAAAATGCAGGCTCTTTTTATACAAGCAATCCACACACTCACGCACAGGCATGATCTCACATATGCGCACACGCTTTCACGCACGCGCATGAACAGCTCCTGCGGTTAAACCCTGCACGTTCTATTCCATGTCGCACCTTTTTATGCACGATTCATTCCGATAGAGTCGTGTCCATATAAAAATTATATTTTACGGTAGCTAGACAGACTCTCGCCCTAAATAGGTTATTTGTAACTACCCAAAGCACTTTAATAAAGCGTACGCGCAATCCCTACTCCAAGATGGATAAAAAACTTTTTTCAAAACAGACAGCCTGGTTCTTACGATATAATCTCATAAATACAGGAACATCTTAATCCTATTCATTTACACATGATTCAACAATACACTTGATACGTCTAAAAGTCACACAGACTTTGGGTCTACTAGGCTGTATTAAAATAATTACATTTAGCAAAATGAATTAATGAAAACGCTTACACTCCCAAGCTCGCGCATCCACACACGTGCAGGAGCGCTCCCCTCACGCACACACACGCACGTTGTAAACTTAGAGCATTTTTTTTAAAAAAAAGGTTCTTACCTGCTTCCACATAATGAATCGGAGACTCTATAGGTGTATAGACCTCTAAAAAAAAAATGAAAGGACTCAACCATCTGTTTTTAAAACAAACTTTATCACTGTACCTTTTCCATTATACAACCGTAATTATACTCAAATATTCACTCACACATGACCCTTCATCAATCCCTTTCATGAACGGTACAGACAGATAGAAAATGCCCATATAAAAAGGCTACAACTGATCATGCGCAAGCACACGCTCCCTCGTGCAAACATTCCCAAGCTTCATGCAAATATTTAAACATTTTTTGAAAAAGAGCCTTACCGTTTTACGAGTCTGCTCGGATATACAGTTCTAAGAAAAAAAATATATAAGGATTGAGCCAAACGCTAAGGTTTCACCCCACCGTTTTTTAAAACATACTCGTTTAACACGTATAAGAATCATGAATAGGGCTTACCATGATTCTGGGAGATGTGGTTCACTGCAGAATAGTCTGTATGAACGATAATTATAATTCATTTAGTCCTAGAAATAAATACTAGAAATCATTAAGAATTTCATGAAAACGCACCGTCACGGCTGAAATTCATCTTGTCGTTCTGGATGGCGAGCAGGGAAATGAGTTGGTGTTCCCGACACAACTCAATTTATAGAGAAAAAAGTGGTATTTTGGAAGGGTTTACGGTGATTTGTGATAGCAGATGTGTGACGGTCATTTTAACTGGACATCTGTGTAATGTCCGTTGTCCGGGTTCACATCCAGGCCTTTGGCTGGACACCAAAAAGTCCAGTATTTTTTTAAAAGTCACATTTGTAATCCGTTAATTTCATTTTAGCATCTGTATGTCACAAGGTAAGGCCATTTTTCACACTGACCCCCGAATGATCTGGTCTTGGGTTTAAAGATCATGATCTGGTCTGATCCAGGGGACCCACCAGTCTCCTGTGAGCTGTGAATCGCTCCCAAAGGTTTTGCCAAAGAGTGTTTTAAAACGCATTTCTCTATCCCCAGAGGTCCGATCTGTTTAAGGCAATCTAACTTGGCTGGAACAGGGCTTTTTTAAGATATACAAAATATACATCCGAGGCTTGATTTTTAGATGTCTCAAACGTTCTTTAAAAGGGCCCTGTTGCATATTATTTAACTGTGTGTGTGTGTGTATTTACAAGTAAAAGCTTAAAACTCAGTTCTTTGGCTAATTCTTAAGAGCGTTGTTGAGTGGCTAGAATGTCCAGTTCATGTCTAACTGAGGTAACTTGAGGATGCTAAGTTGAAGTCCTCCTTTGGTGGTACAGCTGGCTTGAAGTAAAGGTTTAAAAATAAAGGAAAGTCCTGGTCAGCAAGCAGCCTGCCATTAGGGGTCCTATGGGGGTACAATACAGACAGGTCAGAGGTTAAAGATAACTGGTTTGAACATTTCTTCTTATCCTCCAGTTAGAAAAGAACAAAAGAGGTTAGCTGGTATTGTTTTAGGTAAGCTGATAACACCCTTAAACAGTCTGTTTGTCACATTTCATATTAAAGCTTACTAACAAATAAAGAACCTCAAATACTGTATGAAAACGGTTATCAATCAATTCATGGTACAATAAGGCCAAAAATAAATAAATAAAAATAACGGCATATTTTGTAATTAACTTCATGGAAACAATGGAGAATGAGGTCTGTTGATTAAAGTTTAAACACTCACAGCAAAGTGAACCTCAATGGTGGCTAACGTGGTGCTCAAACACAGAGGACAGGCTTTTTAGGATTTACTTTATTTATTGTGTAGAAAGCCACAAAATGCACAAACTTAACAGGTATGAGAGATAGAAGAAGTTACTGAATTTGCATCAGCTTACACTGTGGACATTTCACAGAACATTTAGATCTTTTATTTCAATATTCCTCATGTTCATTGTGTCATTAAAGACCTGAAGCGAGTTTTATGAAGCCGCACCTTTTTATTTTCATTTTTCTCTTTTTGACTCGCAGCTTTATTCAGGATTCCTGTCCAAGACTATTTAGGTTATGTTTTTATATCTGCAGCTGTACAGAGTTAGCTGACACCCTTCAGGACCACAAACTGAGTGGAAGGTATGAAGTGGGCAGGTGGCCTTGTGGATTATGGTCTACTGTCTTAGCCACACACCACAGAGCTCTTAAAGATGGAGTTGTGTTAACTTGATCCTTCATACAGTGCAGACAACTGAATGTTCTTGGTTTACTGAATTACTTCACAAATGAATTGGTCTTCAGATAAGGGAATTCCGGGCAAATTGTTGTATAAAATTGTGGTTATGAAATCCTGACAGCACAGCTGTGACATAGAGACCCTTGAAGTTAGTAATTTTATTCAAGGATGTCACAAAGACTTCACAATTCAAACTCACTCTTAGCCGCAGCGAGAAAAAACACACAACAGGGTGCCATTTGTGGTACCACCATTTATTGTGCATTTACAGCATGCTAAATGTAAAAATGCTCTCTTTCACTCAAATGTGTGCATTTCTGAGGGGTAAAATGTAAAATTATTTTTTTTTAATGACAAATATATAACCTAAATGGTAAGTATCCAACTTAAATGGTTAAATGTCCTCATTAAATGTAAATGTCCAAATTAAACAGATAAAAGTTGCACTTATATGGCTAAATGTTGCATTAATTGCTATCAAATTTAAATGGTTAAAAATCTTACTGGCTTAAGGTTAAATGTCTGATTTAAATGGCTAAATATTAAAATTAAATGCCAAATGTTCCAATTATAGAGCAACATCTTCTTCTTCTTTTGTCTGCTTCCATTAGGGGTTGCCACAGCAGATTAACTTTTTCCATCTTTCATGTCCTCTCCAACTTGCTGTGTTACACCCACCACTGAAGGGCTTTTCTCACCACATCCATAAACCTTCTCTTAGGCCTTCCTCTTTTCTTTTTGCCTGGCAGCTCTATCTTTAACATCCTTCTCCCAATATACCCAAGCATCTCTCCTCGGCACATGTCCAAACCATCGCCATCTCACTTCTCTGACTTTGTAAACCAACCGTCCAACCTGAGCCGACCCTCTAATGTCCTCATTTCTAATCCTGTCCATCCTCGTCACACCCAATGCAAATCTTAGTATCTTTAACTCTGCCACCTCCAGCTCAGTCTCCTGTTTTCTGGTCAGTGCTACCATCTCCAACCCTTATAACACAGATGGTTTCACTACCATCCTGTAGACCTTCCCTTTCACTCTTGCTGATTCCCATCTGTCAAAAATTACTCCTGACACTCTTCTTCACCCATTCCACCCTGCTTACACTCTTTTTTTCACTTCTCTTCCACAATCCTCATTACTCTGTACTGTTGATCCCAAGTATTTAAATTCATCCACTTTCGCCAGCTCTACTCCCTGCATCCTCACCATGCCTCCAACCTTCCTCTCATTCACACACATTTATTCTGTCTTGTTCCTACTGATCTTCATTCCTCTCCTCTCTAGAGCAGATATCCTCCTCTCCAGGGTCTCCTCAACCTGCTCCCTACTCTTGCTACAGGTCACAATGTCTTCAGCAAACTTCATAGTCTATGGGGACTCCTGTCTAATCTTGTCTGTCAACTTGTCCATCACCATTTCAAATAAGAAAGGACTCAGAGCTGATCCCTGATGTAATCCCACCTTCACGTTGAATGCATCAGTTACTCCTACTGCAGACCTCACCGCTATCACACATCCCTCGTACATATCCTGTACAACTCTTACATACTTCTCTGCCGCTCCAGAGTTCCTCATACAATACAACTCCTCTTGAGGCACCTTGTCATATGCTTTCTCCAGGTTCACAAAGACACAATGTAACTCCTTCTGGCCTTCTCTCTACTTTTCCATCAACACCCTCAGAGCAAACATCACATCTGTGGTGATCTTTCCTGGCAAGAATCCACACTGCTTTTCAGTTATCATCACTTCCCTTCGTAACTGAGCTTCCACTACTCTTTGCCAAAATTTCATGCTGTGGCTCATCAATTTTATTCCCCTGTAGTTACTACACTCCTGCACATCCCCCTTGTTCTTAAATATCGGCTCCAGTACACTTCTTCTCCACTCCTCAGGCATCCTCTCACTTTCCAAGATTCCCTTAAACAATCTGGTTAAAAACTCCACTGCTATCTCTCCTAAACACCTCCATGCATCCACAGGTCCTTACTTCCTCCTTGCTAATACGTTGCACTTCCTGATTCACTATTCTCGCATCATACAACCTTCTCTATCTCTCATTCTCTTCATTCATCAGCCTCTCAAAGTACTCTTTACATCTTTTCAACACACTCACCTTGCTTGTGAGTATGGTTCCATCTTTATCCTTTATGACCCTAACCTGCTGCACATCTTTCCAACCTCCTTAGTATCCAGCCTCTCATATAATTCATCATACACCTTTTCTTTAGCCTTCGCCACTTCTCTCTTCACCTTGTGCCTCATCTCCTTGTACTCTTGTCTACTTTCAGCATCTCTCTGACTTTCACACTTCTTCTTCGCCAACTTCTTCCTCTGTATACTCTCCTGCACTTCCCTATTCTACCACTAGGTTTCCTTTTCCTCCTTCCTCTGTCCAGATGTCATACCAAGCACCCTTCTTGCTCTCACCCTTGCTACTTTTGCTGTAGTTTCCCAGCTGTCTGCCACCCAGTGCCTGTCTCACATCCTCCCTGAACTCAACCTTGCAGCCTTTTTTTTATAACTTCCACCATTTGATCCTTGGCTCTGTCCTCACTCTCTTCCTCTTTTTGATCTCCAATGTCATCCTACAGACCATCCTGTGCTGCTTAACTACAATTTCCTTTGCCACCACTTTTCAGTCTTCAGTCTCCTTCAGATTGACCATCCTGCATAGGATATAATCTATCTTTGTGCATCTTCCTCCACTCTTGTACGTCACCCTGTGTTCCTCTCTCTTCTTAAAATACATATTCACCACAGCCATGTCCATCCTTTTCTCAAAGTCCGCTATCATCTGCCCTTCTTCAATCCTCTCCTTAATGCCATGCCTACCCATCACTTCCTCATCCCCTCTGTTCCCTTCACCAGCATGTCCATTGAAATCCGCTCCAATAGTCAATCTTTGTCCATCATTTCATCCAACTCAATCCAGAAATCTTGTTTCTCATTCATCGCATGCCCAACTTACTGGGCATATGCACTAACAACATTCATCAACACACCTCCAGTTTCCACCTTCATAATTATCACTCTGTCTGACACTCTTTTCACCTCCATAACACTCTTGAGATACTGTTCCTTCAGAATAACCCCTACTCCATTTCTCCTCCCATCCACACCATGATAGAACAATTTGAATCCACCTCTGATCCACCTGGCCTTACTCCCCTTCCATTTAGTCTCTTGTACTCACAATATGCCAACCTTCCTTCTCTCCATCCTATCTGCTAACTCTCTCCCATTACCAGTCATTTTGCCAACATTTAAAGTTCCTGCTCTCAGTTCCACTCTCTTTACCTTCCTTCTCTCCTCCTGCCTCTGAACTTGTCTGCCCCGTTTTCTTCTCCTTCTTTGGCCAACAGTAGCCCAATTTGTGCCAGTACCCTGTTGGCTAAAAATACTAGTGGTAGCCATTTTTAACCCAGGCCTCGACCGATCCAGTATGGAAATCCGTATTGTTGTCCGCATATTGATCTAACAAAATTTTACACCGGATGCCCTTCCTGACGTAACCCTCCCCATTTATCTGGGTTTGGGACCAGCATGAAGAAATGCACTGGTTTGTGTTCCCATGTGGATAGGTTTTTTACAATTTGGCAAATACTATGGAACATTTTTAGAAACTCCTAAAATGCCACCTAGATAATCAGAATGCCCAGTAGGGGCTGGCTGAGTGTGCTTTTGGCAACCCATGTAGATGATGTTTTAATCTCCAGGTTCACTGGAGTGTTTTTTTCTTTCCACTGTGGCCATCTGACCTTATTATCAGACTGTCATTTCGAAACTTAAAATAACAATTCTATAGTTAAGGAGTTTACATCTTGTAGCAGAAGCACCTCTTGGACCCTCAGGTACCACTCCAAACACCAGGTAAAAGTGCAAGACTTCTTTATTTTGCAATAGTACAGTGCACCAAGCACCCTCCACTCCACACTACTCATATAAACTAATCACAAACACAATTCTCTCTCCGCTCCCAGAAACTTAGCCACCCTACCTCCCAGCTCAGCTCAGTGTCTGGGCTTTCCCAGAGTCCTTTTATACACCCTGACCTGGAGGTGTTTCTACCCAACAGTCCACAATTCCTTATTCCTTCCGGGTCAGGTTAAACAGTCCTTTTCTTCAACCTGGAAGTACGTCATCTCTCCTGTTCACGTGACCAGGACGTACTTCCAGGTTATAGGGCACATACGAGTCCACGGGCCTCCCGACAGCGACTCCCAGTGGTCCCCAGGGTATCCAGCAGGGCTGTGTATAAAAACTACATAGTCCATGAGGCCCTTCTGGAATTCGGGGCCCGTCCCTGCTGTCGGGAGAGCTCCTCCTGGCGGCCTGGGGGTGAGGGCTGGAATATAAAGCTGGTAATACATCACAATCTCTTAATTACTTTATATATATTTCATATGTACATGTGCATTATTTAACTTTTTTACACTATTTACTTTTTATTATTTATGTCTAAATTTGATTTGTTTTTTCGTGCATGTAACTACTTTTTGACATCTTGTAAAACACTCATAGACTGTGTTTGAAAATGTGCTACAGAAATACAATGTTGTTGTTGCATTATCCAGCTACTAATTAGGATTTTCTATTCCACCTTAAATTCTGCTGTATTTTGCATACTTAGCCAGTATATTACACCCAAAGCCCACACACACACACACACTGGGGCCAATGTACAACCAGTAATCCTCCTAACTTCTATGTTTATGATGTGTGAGAGGAAACTGAAGCACCCAAAGGAAACCACACAGGGGAGAACATGCAAACTCTACAGCAAGGGGCAGCAGCACCACAATTGTGGCAATGGCCGGCCCTATTTTTCAAAAGTACTAAATTTCAAAATTTTAAACTGACACATCCTCATCAGTTGTTAAGGCCTTATCATTTTTTTTTTGTTTTGTTGATGTTAAGTTGCATATATTTTTTCTTTGCAGCAAGAAACAAAATTCTCCCACTGACACTATCCTCTGTCTCAACACCTCAACTGGTGAAATCAAAAAACATCATCCTCACAGTGGCTCCAGCTTTGTACAGGTGGGAATAAGCCTTGTGGAGAAGAAAGATTATTGCATCCTCCACTCCAGTCTTTGTCTGATTGGCAAAGAGCAGTGGGTCCTGGTGGTCCACTACAAGAGGACTCATATCGTCCAGGAGCAGTGTCTAAAAAGCCTTCATGATATGAGATCTAAGTACCACTGATCCATAGTCATTAGATGGCAGGGTACTTGATTTCTTGGAAAATAAATAATTCAAAATGTTTTCCATGGCCGAGGCACTTTATGAAACCCTAGGGACAGACTGAGCAGGTGACAGAGAGCACCACACAAAATGGTCAGAACAGGCCTTAAGAACCTCAGGAATGACTCCAGCTGGTGCTTTGGCTTTCTCTTTGTGTAGCTTCCTCTGCTGTCTTCTCACATGGTCTTCAGTTATTGACAGCCCACGCTAATGATCAGCAGTGGCGAATTTAATATGGTAGGAGTTGTTGATGTAGTAGGGATGGTGTGGGGAGACTGGTCATTTTAAGAAGGTGGCAGTGAGAGAGAAAATTGATTCAAGGTGTTAGATTAGTCCACATCCTCTTCTGGCACCTGATCCCTGGATTGAGAGAGAGAGAGAGAGATACTTTATTAATCCAATGGGGAAATTCACATACTCCAGCAGCAGCATACTGATACAAAAAACTATATTAAATTAAAGAGTAATAAAAATGCAGGTAAAAACAAACAATAACTTTGAATAATGTTAACGTTTACCCCCCATGGTGGAATTGAAGAGTCGCATAGTTTGGGGGAGGAACGATCTCCTCAGTCTGTCAGTGGAGCAGGACAGTGACAGCACTCTGTCGCTGAAGCTGCTCTTCTGTCTGGAGATAATCCTGTTTAGTGGATGCAGTGGATTCTTCATAATTGATAGGAGCCTGCTGAGCGCCCTTCTCTCTGCCACAGATGTTAAACTGTCCAGCTCCATGCTGACAATAGATCCTGCCTTCCTCACCAGTTTGTCCAGGCATGAGGTGTCCTTCTTCTTAATGCTGCCTCCCCAGCACACCACCGCATAGAAGAGGGCGCTCGCCACAACTGTCTGATAGAACATCTGCAGCATCTTATTGCAGATGTTGAAGGACGCCAGCCTTCTAAGGAAGTATAATCAGCTCTGTCCTCTCTTGCACAGAGTATCAGTATTGGCAGTCCAGTCCTCCAGCTGCACTCCCAGGTATTTATAGGTCTGCACCATCTGCACACAGTCACCTCTGATGATCACGGGGTCAATGAGGGTTCTGGGCCTCCTAAAATCCACCACCAGCTCCTTGGTTTTGCTGGTGTTCAGGTGTAGGTGGTTTGAGTCGCACCATTTAACAAAGTCCTTGATGAGGTTCCTATACTCCTCCTCCTGCCCACTCCTGATGCAGCCCACGATAGCAGTGTTGTCAGCGAACTTTTGCAAGTGGCAGGACTCCGAGTTGTACTGGAAGTCTGATGTATATAGGCTGAACAGGACCGGAGAAAGTCCCCTGAGGCGCTCCTGTGTTGCTGACCACAATGTCAGACCTGCAGTTCCTGAGATGCACATACTAAGGTCTGTTTGTAAGATACTCCACGATCCATGCCACTAGGTATGAATCTACTCCCATCTCTGTCAGCTTGTCCCTAAGGAGCAGAGGCTGGATGGTGTTGAAGGCGCTAGAGAAGTCCAGAAACATAATTCTTACAGCACCACTGCCTCTGTCCAAGTGGGAGAGTGATCGGTGCAGCATATAGATGATGACATCTTCCACTCCCACCTTCTCCTGGTATGCGAACTACAGAGGGTCGAGGTTCGTGTTGGACCTGTGGCCTCAGATGGTGAAGCAGCAGCCTCTCCATGGTCTTCATCACATGTGACGTCAGAGCGACAGGCCGGAAGTCGTTCAGCTCACTAGGACGTGATACCTTTGGGACTGGGGTGATGCAAGATGTTTTCCAAAGCATCGGGACTCTCCCCTGTTCCATGCTCAGGTTGAAGATGCGCCGTAGAGGACTCCCCAGCTCCGACGCACAGACCTTCAGCAGTCGTGGCGATACTCCATCTGGACATGCTGCTTTGCTGGCACGAAGTCTCTTCAGCGCTCTGCTCACCTGCGCTGCTGTAATTGTGGGTGGGGATGTCTCTCCTATGCTGGTATCAGCAGAAGGATGGGTGGAGGGTGCAGTACTCCGCGGTGAGAGAGGGTTAGGGTGGTCAAACCTGTTAAAGAAGTTGTTCATTTGGTTTGTTCTCTTCACGTCTCTCTCGATGGTGGCACCCCGCTTCGAGCTGCAGCCAGTGATGATCTTCATCCCATCCCACACTTCCTTCATGCTGTTATTCTGCAACTTCTGCTCCAGCTTTCTCCTGTACTGCTCCTTCGCCACCCTGAGCTGGACTCTGAGTTCCTTCTACATGCGCTTGAGCTCATGCTGATCACCGCCTTTAAAAGCCCTTTTCTTCTGGTTCGAAAGGCCCTTGATGTCACTTGTAATCCATGGCTTCTTGTTAGCATAGCAGCGTACAGTTCTTACTGGAACTACAATGTCCATACAGAAGTTGATGTAGTCAGTAGTGCAGTCAACAACCTCCTCAATGTTGATCCCTGCAGGATATCCCAGTCTGTAGTTCCAAAGCAGTGTCTCAGAGTCAACTCTGCTTAAGGGGACCACTTCCTGAATGAGCGTGTGGTTGTAGGTAGCTCTCTCACTCTTACTTTGTAGTGAGGCTGAAGCAGAACCAGGTTATGATCTGCTTTCCCAAGCACATGCAGCGGGGTTGCGCTCTATGCGTCTTTAAAGTTTGCATACAGTAAGTCAATAGTCTTATTTCCCCGGGTGCTACAGTCCACATACTGGGAGAAGGCAGGTAATGTTTTGTCCAGCGTCACATGGTTAAAGTCTCCAGAGATCAGCACAAGCGCCTCAGGGTGCTGCGTTTGTAACTTAGCAACAGCAGAATGGATGATGTCACTCGCTATCTCCACGTCCACCCAAGGAGGGATGTAAACAGTAACAACAATGAAGTTTCCAAACTCTCTGGGCAAGTAATAGGGACGCAGACTTACGACCAACAGTTCGATGTCCCTGCAGCAAGTGGAGACTTTGACGTTAACATGTCCAGAGTTACACCACCTTGTATTGACAGAGAGAGCTAGACCTCCTCCTTTGTGCTTTCCGTAGGTACTTGTGTCTCTGTCCACTCTAACTGTGCTAAACCCGGGTAGCTCCACGTTAGCATCTGGAAAGGTGGTAGTTAGCCACGTTTCACAAAAGCACAACAAACTGCATTCTCTTAAGGTTCTGACATTTTTCACCAGCGCAGTCAGTTCATCGATCTTATTTGATATTGAGTTCACATTTCCCAGAATAACAGAAGGCACCGAAGGCTTGAAACGCCACTTTCTCGCAAGCCGCTACATTTTGAGCTTAGTGCCGGCTCTGCTGCCACGATACCGCCTTCTTACCATCCATCCATCCATCCATTTTCCAACCCGCTGAATCTGAACACAAGGTCACGGGGGTCTGCTGGAGCCAATCCCAGCCAACACAGGGCACAAGGCAGGAACCAATCCCGGGCAGGGTGCCAACCCACCGCAGGCCTTCTTACCTCGTTGGGTAAATAGGGAACAACACCGGCACTGGCATTTGTTCTCAGCGCTCGAAGCTGAGTACTTGAATAGATGAGTCTCGGCGTGTAAAAATTCATGCCCACGTTGTAAAAGTAAGAGTGTCCAGTGAACAAATCCACATAAAAGAAAGTGATAGGAGTGATCAATAAAAAATTTAAAAAAAGAGAAAAATAAAAGTAGAAAAATAAAGTCGTACACGGAGCTGCTGAAAAGGCTGCCACTCTCGGCGGTGCCGCCTGTAAGTCATGTTCTCTAGTTAGGTCATGATGCCCAAAAGGTTTTATATAAATAAAATGTATATAATGTATTATTATTATTATTACAGACATTCTTCATGTTATTCTGAGTGAGTTTGTTTTCTACTTTAGCTTTCTATGCTTCCTTTCCTTCACTCACCCTTTTGTTTGGCACTTGCTGTACATCCTTCAGAGCCTGTTTGTTACAGGATTTGAATGTTCTCTTCTTCTCTTTTAGGAGACCTTTTAGCTCCTTGGTAATAAAGGGCTTGTTGTTCAGAAAGCAGCACACTGTCTTTGAGGGTACAAGGTGCTCCAGTGTTGTTTATACTATCTCACAAACTACGGTCTGCCTGACAGATAGTCCATTATCTCAGAGTTTACCCCTTAGCATTGATGACTGGATTGTATTGAAGGTGCTGAAGAAATCAAATATTCTCATCATCACATTTCTGCCAGCTTGGTCCAGCCTTAAGAAGCAGACAGATAATTGCATCTTTCACTTCAGTTTTTGTCCGACAAGCTTCAGTGGGTCCTGTCATGGATAAATTCTAATTCAAGGTTTTCACATTGGATTTCTTAATATAACCTTTATCCTGCATTTGGTTTTCGTATCTTTAAACAAAAATCCTCAAAGAACTGACTCTGTAAAATACATGTTGTTTTTTTACACTAGTGACCCTTTCTGAAACCTTTGTGACTGTTTGAAGAAGCAGCAGAGGGCATCAGAAAGTTGGTCAGCACAATTGAAATATCCAATGAAAGTTAAACAGAACTCAATATTTCTAAAAAAAGATATAATAATAAAACTGAAGATCTGTTGTTGACCTGTTGTAATTAGAACACTTTAATTTAAATCGGGTGCAGTGGAGCTAATGACTTGAACTTATTTGGATGTTCAGCCTCAAGCTGTATTCCTGATGACTTCATTCACTTCTTGTAAAAGATTGTGGACACACCTTGCCTGAAGTCAAGGGAATGTTGATCATTACCTGCACAGCACATTCACACCATCAGTATGTTTTCATATATTTACATATAAATTTAAGTACATCACACACTAAGCTCATTTCCTTTTAAAGTACACGGTCCAAAAACATAATTACACACAAACAAAATAAAAGCTAATTTGAGATGTTCTGGGTTGAAAGAGACTTTTAACTCTACATCACCTACAGTTTTTAACTTACTGCGGAGCTTTGTAATTGGCACAAGCACCCAATAAGTCTGAAACCAATATGCCACAAAAAGTACAGGACTACCTGATACCACTGAGGGCAGGGTTGCCATATATATAAATATATATGCAGTCGTGTGCCTTTTTATGAGGAGCTGCTGATATCAGCAACGCTGAGGACTCCTGATATTTTATATAGAGATATGGGCTCAGGTGCACATGTAACCAGGGGCTGGCAAAGGGAGCTCAAATGAAAGAAGGTGACCAGGAATACTGGGGACATTCCTCATCCTAAGGTGGGCGCAAGTCAGTTTCTGGCGAGACAAGTCAAAAGGGGAGGCACGGTGGTGCAGTGGGTAGGGCTACTGCCTCGCAGTTGAGAGATATGGGGACCTGGGTTCGCTTCCTGGGTCCTCCCTGCATGGAGTTTCCATTTTCTCCCCGTGTCTGTGTGGGTTTCCTCCGGGCGCTCCGGTGTCCTCCCACAGTCCAAAGACATGCAGGTTAGGTGGACTGGCGATTCTAAATTGGCCCTAGTGTGTGTTTGTGTGTGTCCTGCGGTGGGTTGGCACCCTGCCCGGGATTGGTTCCTGCCTTGTGCCCTGTGTTGGCTGGGATTGGCTCCAGCAGACCCCCGTGACCCTGTGTTTGGATTCAGCGGGTTGGAAAATGGATGGATGGATGGACAAGTCAAAGACTTCACTAGCATGGAGACTATATACAAAAAAAAAAAAAAAAAAAGCCAAGGGAACACCTAGTCATCCCAGTCTAACACTAAGTCAATAAAGCTTCAGGGATATCAGTCTGTCCAGTTAGGACGCATAAGCGATTGTGAATCAACTTCACTTGATTTGATGCAAATGAAAGTGACAACAGGTGCACTGGAGAGGCAACAGCATGACATGTCCTAAAAAGGGAATGGTTTTGTAGGTTGCAGCCACAGACAATTGCTCTCTCCCTATCCTTCCTGAATAATTCTTCTCTAGTTTTGCATTTTGCTGGAGTCCTTGTCACTATGGGTAACATGAGGTGGTACCTGCAGCCAATTCAAGTTGTACAGGTAATCCAGCTCTTGAAGGATGGCACATCAAACAGTGCCATTTCAAGAAGGTTTGCTGTGTCTCCCCAGTGTGGTATGGCGGGTCCACGGCTCAGAAGAAAATCCCAGTTTTTAAATAAATATTCGCTGCACTTGCGGTTTAAAGGGGGGTGTTGTAGTGTGGCTGGAGCGGTTCTCGGATGCTATGTGATGCGGGCGTTTCTTTGCTTAAGTGCACAGGTGAGGAATCGTCCGCATCCATAATTGATGCCGGGAACTGCTAATTGCCACACCTGTTCCACGTCCCCGTTATAAATAGGAGAAGCATGAGTCCGGAGGGAGAAAGAGAAAATCGAGAAAAGAGTGGAGGTTAAGGGAGAAGAAGGCGGCAGGAAGAGAAGGAGCCAGTGTGAGCGAGCGAGCGAGAACAGGCTGGCTGTGAGAAGGAGAGGCAGCTGGGAAGTGAGCCCTAGCAGGGTGTTTGGCCGGCGCCCAGTGCAGTCGGCAGTGGTCGCTCCTGCTGAGCATTCGTGAGAAACTGGAGTGACCGGAAGGACTTTGGCTCGCCGCATATGACAGCGGGAGTCAGGAGGCTTAGGAGGTGGATGCCCCAGCGTGAGTGCCCTTGTCGCTGGGGAACCCAAGTCTCGGTCTAGTGGAGCCCTATGGAGTAAGGGACCAAATGGCTTCCAGATCAGAAACAGGAGAAGGCCAGCTGCGGGTAGGGTGACTCCCCTGGTGCTGAGCCTGGATGGGAGAAACAGGGGAGCCGCCAGTTGAAGAAAGCACCATGTTCGTTTTTAAAGAAAGGACTGCATCCAGCCAATATTTGAACCTCATTTTAACTGGATTTAATTATGGGATTTTAACCACCACATTTCACTTGTTCTTAATGAATTACTAGGGGGCTTTTCCCCCTGCTCGCTTTGCTCGCCAACCCCTGACCTGTGCTACCTGTCACTTATTCCAAGTGTCTATCGTTCTTTGTGTAAAGAAAAACTTATATTTCTGTGAACTTTACCCTTCACAAGTTTCCAACTGTGTCCCTGTGTTCTTGATGAACTCATTTTAAAATAACAGTCTCGATCCACTGCACTAATTCCCTTCATTATTTTAAACATTTAAATCATGTCACCTCTTAATCATCTTTTGCTTAAACTGTAAAGGCTCAGCTCTTTTAATGTTTCCTCATAATTCAACCCCTGTAGCCCTGGAATCAGCCTAGTCGCTCTTCTCTGGACCTTTTCTAGTGCTGCTATGTCTTTTTTGTAGCCTGAAGATCAAAACTGCACACAGAACTCCAGATGAGGCCTCACCAGTGCATTATAAAGCTTGAGCAGAACCTCCTGTGGCTTGTACTCCACGCGTCAAGGCGCTATATAACCTGACATTCTGTTAGCCTTCTTAATGGCTTCTGAACACTGTCGTGAAGTCGATATCTTAGAGTCCACTGCGACTCCTAAATCCTTCTCATAAGGTGGACTCTTGATTTTCCGACCGACCATTGTGTATTCAAACCTAACATTTTTACTTCCTTTGTGTAATTCTTTACATTTACTGGCATTAAATTTCATCTGCCACAAATCTGCCCAAGCCGGTCTGTTATTCAAGTCCTTCTGTAATGATATAATGGATTCCAAATTATCTGCTAATCCACCTATCTTGGTATCATCTGCAAACTTAACCAGCTTGTTACTTATATTCCTATCTAAATCACTTATTTATATTAAAAATAACAGCAACCCTGGTACTGACCCCTTGTGGAACACCACTCTTAACATCGGCCAGTTCTGATGAGGTTCCTCACACCCTCATCACCCTCTGCTTCCTGTGTCTGAGCCAATTCTGCACCCATGTACAAACATCACCCTGAACTGCAACCTCTTTTAATTTGATGCCCACCCTAATTCATTAATAATTCATTACATTTATATAGCGCTTTTCTCAGTACTCAAAGCGCTATCCACACAGGGAGGAACCGGGAAGTGAACCCACAATCTTCCACAGTCGCCTTACTGCAAAGCAGCAGCACTACCACTGCGTCACCTATGAGGACCCTGTCATGTGGCACCTTATCAAATGCTTCCTGAACGTCCAGATAAATAATATCATCTGCTCCACTTTGATTGTATCCTTTTGTTGCCTCCTCATAAAATTCCAGCATGTTAGTAAAACTCGACCTCCCTCTTCTGAACCCATGCTGACTGTTCCTAATAACTTGCCGGGTGTTGCTCAATCATCTCCTTAATAATTCCTTCCATTAATTTTCCTGTGATGCACGTTAAGCTTACTGGCCTATAGTTGCTTGGATCTTTACCCTTTTTACATAATGGGATGATATTTTCTAGTCTTTCAGAATCTCTCCAGTGCGCAGTGACTTCCTAAAAATATGTGTCATGTGTTTAAATCTGTACTCGCTAGCCTCCTTAAGAACTTGAGGGTAAATATTATCTGATCCTGGTGATTTGTTTGATTTCAGATTATTTAATCTGAGCAGCACTTCTTCCTCTACAATTTCCAAATCCCTCAGTACCTCCGTAGTAGTCGCGTTTACCACTGGAAAGATATCCACTTGCTCACTTGTAAACACCTCAGAAAAATGTACAGTAATTATGTATTCGGCAGGCCTACAGTTTACACAAATTTAGATTTCGGGAGTTCAGAGGCTCTGAGCCTAATCAAAGGCAAAACACGGCCTAGCCCGACTTACACATTCTCACATTTGGTGACCTTTGGCGTGCCACAGTGGAAGTTTTAAAGAACGTTACATGAATGATGTAAATATATATTATTATCGTAAATAATTGTTACTTTTGTACTTTGATTAGATGTCAACAATTTTAGAAGTTGTAACTTGTAAATGGTAAATAATAGCAATTCTCTTGTTGAGCTATGGTCCCCGTTACTCGGCAAATGCCAAATATTTTAACAATTTGAAGCTTTTTATACTCTCGCCATATGATGCCATGTCAGCCAGTAGCAGTGGATCCAGCAAACATTATAATAGTGGTGCTGATAACCATAAGTCATGCCTCCAACAGGAATTGAAAAATGCTAAGCTTACCAAGATTTCCACCTTTCTCAAAACTGAGCAAGGGCCAGCGGTGGTAACTGAGAATGCTGATGCTGGTGAATCGTCGCAACAACCACAAACAGGTTATGCAGACAGTGCAGTGAGTGAAATGGTTGCAACTACCGAGTCTGGAAGTAGCGATACAACAGCTTCATATCAGGTGCTATGTGCTGAAACCGTTAAAAATGGAGAAACAACGAAAGACAAACAAGAAATATATATGACAAAGCAATTTCCTACCGACAAGGCAAATTTCTTGAAACCATTGACACCTGACTTTATGATGTCCATTTTCTCAGAACTTGTGTAAAACATGTCGATCGTGTAGTAATATCCAGTCAGCCAGTGTTGTCGTTTAAATTTGTTTCAAATTGAATTTGCTTCATTTTATAGCACAGAACAGTTTCTACTTTCTATCTTATGTTACGTTTTAATTATCTTCTTTCACACCAAACAAAAAAGATCCTGAGGAGGTTTTTTTTTGAGTTTTCATTCCCATGGGAGGACATGTCCTTAAGTCCTGGGATGCACTTGGTTGCTCTCCTCTGCACAGTTTCAACTGCTGATATGTCTTACTTGTAGTGTGGTGACCAGAACTGCACACAACACTCCAGAATTGGCCTTACTAGTGCATTATAGAGTTTCAGTATAATGTCCCTTGACTTTTTATAATTTTTTATGATATAACCTAACATTTTATTTTCCTGCATGCTGATTAGACAATGAAAATGTTGCGTCAACATAAACCTCTTTATAAACCTGCTTCCTGTAGCTGTGTCTCCCATCTTATATTTATAATTGATTTTCCTTTTGACCGGGCAGAAGGTCCAAACAATTCCCAAGTCTAATACCTCTAGTAGGATTGACTACTGCAATGCGGTGTTCACTGGATGTTCAAACTGTTCTTTATACAGCCTCCAGTTAATCCAAAATGCGGCTGCGTGAATTATTACAGGAACAAGAAAATACGAACACATAACTCCAGTTCTTAAATCCTTACACTGGCTCCCAGTTAAGTTTAGGGCAGATTTCAAAATCCTTCTTTTAACATATAAAGCATTAAATGGTCGAGGTCCGGCTTACTTGTCTGAACTTATCATGACTTACAAACCAGAGCGCACATTAAGATCTCAAGATGCCGGTCTGCTTATGATTCCAAGGATTAATAAAATAACAGTGGGAGGTCGAGCTTTTAGTTACAGGGCCCCTAAACTGTGGAACGGTCTGCCTGCAACTATAAGAGATGCCCCTTCGGTCTCAGCTTTTAAATCCCGGCTGAAGACTCACTACTTCAGTTTAGCACACCCTGACTAGAGCTGCTGATTAACTGTACAGACTGCATCTCTGTTGTTAGTCATTAGCACTTAAACATAAGTAACATGACAGTTATAATTGTATACTAACCCTCACTTATTCTGTTTTTCTTCTCGGTACTCAAATGTGGCACTTGGTGCCATGGCCCACCTGCCAAGTTGTTTTGCCTGCCTAAGGAAAAGTCATCCCAGATGGAGGATCGCGGGAATCGTGGGAAAGAGGGGTCCTTTCATCAGATTGGCTGGCCCAGCACTGTTTCAGCCGTGGAATGGCCAAATGGGGGAGGCAGCTTGAAGGATGAGGTCTCCAGGACTCTACACAAATCCAAATCTTATTATGGGATATATCATCTACTGTTAAATTCTGCTCTGTACTTCTAAAATTTATATTTTTTATTTCTTACTATATTGAGAAATTGTTCTGTTCTGTGTACTGCATTGTATTGTATTGACCCCCTTCTTTTGACACCCACTGCATGCCCAACCTACCTGGAAAGGGGTCTCTCTTTGAACTGCCTTTCCCAAGGTTTCTTCCATTTTTCCCTACTAGGTTTTTTTTTTGGGAGTTTTTCCTTGTCTTCTTAGAGAGTCAAGGCTGGGGGGCTGTCAAGAGGCAGGGACTGTTAAAGCCCATTGCGGCACTTCCTGTGTGATTTTGGGCTATACAAAAATAAATTGTATTGTATTGTAATACTTAACATGTGGTTGGTACATCTTTTTAGATGTAAACCCTCCATTTTCTTAAAACAATTCATCACAAAAGCTACCTTGAATGTTGCGGGGTTTTTGTGACCCGAAATCATCTTAAGGGACAGTAAGTAGCCGTGCACCGCAATTTACCAAGAGAGTCCCGCTTCGATAGCGCCGATTACACTTATTCGCAAAGATTTCCACTGTCCCAGGAGCCGACGGGGCACTTGAAGTGTGAGAAATAATGCGAGAAGAGAGGACGCTGCCCAAACTGTGAAGCTGCTGACCAGGAGGAAAAGCCCGACATTCCGCGCCTCCCAGCATCCACTTTGTTCTTACGACCCCTCGCCGCTGAAGGCGGTCTCGTCTTCACATTGTTTACAGCCTCAGCGCAGTTAAAAAGTAGAAAGACGCAAAGCTGTTTTTTTCATCTCTTCTACTATCAAGGTGTAGCACGTTGATAGTTAAGTTGAATGAGGAGCCCAGCACACACAAAAATCTCCTACTCTTAGGAAAATTAATTCTATTAAGTACGGAACCCAACCGAACCTTAGCCCCAATTTGATATCCATCCATCCATCCATTTACCAACCCGCTGAATCCGAACACAGGGTCACGGGGGTCTGCCGGAGCCAATCCCAGCCAACACAGGGCACAAGGCAGGAACCAATCCTGGGCAGGGTGCCAACCCACCGCAGCCAATTTGATATCCTCATCTGGATTTGTCTTTTATGAATTTATACAAAGGAAATAATCACCCCAACAATTCTTTAAACAATCAAAAAAGAATATATTATAAATCAAGCAAAACAATAAAGACCCTTTAAATCCTTGTCAAATTATAATAACTACACAAACCCTAATTAATATGCCACCCCCTTAAACACTCTATAATATACTCTCCAGAAAACAGCGAAACAGCAAAGAAAGAAAGCAGGCAAGGAAAAGAAATGGAAAATTACCCTATTTACAAACAGCACAAATATATTCACAGTACTTAAACCTGTATTACATCTATATACAAATATAAATTAGACACACACACAATCCCCACACATTCCCCAGTCTCCTTTATATCAACTTTGTTTTAAAGTCTAAATTCACACGGCCTGGGAAATCTGCAATGAATCCAGTGATCAAGTCAGATACGTTCCACTGACTCGTATACTGAATTTAAATGTAAAAGAAGCGATCTCACCTGCCAGGCGACCATTCCTTTGTTAAAGGAAGAAGTCCGTCTCACCCGGGTGTCTCGGCGTTAGCGTCCGTCCATGGCCGACGCCCGCACCATAAAAGCAAATTGAAGCCGTGCGCTCCGACTTTTCTTTAGGAGAAGTTTTTAGGAAAATTCAGTTTAATTTATAGTAAACGCTAGCAATGAATTATAGAGTGTTTTGCATCTTGCAGAACCTGTCCGTGGCTCCTGGCAACCTACAAGAAGCACAATCTTAGTTGATTTCAAAAACAAATGCAATTAAGATTTTTTGTAATCACTCCATATAAACTCCAGAAGACTCTCTGATAGTCAGAGATCCTCAGACCTCATCAAGTGAGCTGATCATCATGTTTGCTGCCCGTGTACTTCATATCATGGCTGCCCTTGCTGTGGTAGCCACATTTGCTGCTGCTGATTTGGTGAGTATTAGTGCTGCACTACAAGAGCTCTTGTATAATTCTGTGTCATTCATTCATAGAAGTATTCAGATTTTTAATTTAGTACTTTTTTTGAAGCCTCATTGGCAGCAAATCCAGCTTTGAGTGTTTTGGTAAGTCTCTACAAGCTCTCAAACTCCATTAAATTAGTTGGATAGCTTCTGTAAACTTTCATCTTCAGAGTTAAAGTCTGGGCGTTGGCTCGTCCACTCAAGGACACTCAGAGACTTGTTCTGAGGCCACTGCAGCGTTGTCTTGGCTGTATGCCTCAGGTGAACTCTCACTCCAGTCTGATGTAACATACGCTCGGAAACAGGTTTTCTTCAAGGATTTCTTTGTATTTGACTACATTCATTACATTTTGACCAGTATCATTGTCCCTACTACTTAGAATCACAGGAATGATACTGGTAGATGATGAGCAGTGCATGGTCTTCATCAAGACATAGGCCTTAGAGTTTTTATTTATCACACCATAGAATCCTTTCCGTGATGCTCTCAGAATTCCAATCAGGAGTTAGTCATCATAAATGCCTGATTGATGGAGTACTGCTAAGATGTTTCTCTTTCTGACAGCTTCTCTCATCTCAGTAGGGGATTTCTAAAGCTCTCTTACAGTGACCATTGGGTTCTTGCTCACCTGCCTGACTAAGACCCTTCTTACCCAGTTACTCAGTTTGGCTAGACAGCCAACTCTAGGAAGGATCACGATGGATCCAGACTTCTTCCATTTCATACTTATTGAGGCCTACTGTGCTCCTGGAAACACTCAAAGCTTTACAAATGGTTGTATACCCTGATCTATAGTACTGTATATCTCAGTAATTTGATTGTGGAGGTCTACATACAGTTCCTTGGACTTCATTATTTGGTTTTTGTCCTGATATGATGTGTGAAGTGCAGACCTTCCATATACAGGTTCAGGTGTGACTTTCTAAACAACGGCCAATCAATTCAGTTTACCACAGATTTAGTCCAATCAAGTTCTAGACACGTCTTAGGGAGAATTAAAGTAAACAAGATAAACCTCAGCACAAACTGGACTTCCACTGAAAAAGATCTGAATATTTACAAGAGATTTCAGTTTATGATTTTTAATAAGTTTGCAATCCTTTCTGAAAACGTCTTCACTTTGTCATTATGGGTTATTGAGAGCAGATTGATTGGCAAAATGGCAAATTTATCCACTTAAATTAAGTGTGTATAAAGTGGAGGGGTCTGAATACTTTTGAATCCAATGTATATTAAAACAGCTGCATGGTTCCATCAACTCCTTCATTAACGAGTACTTTTCAACAACAACAACAACAATATTTATTTCTATAGCACATTTTCATACAAATGATATAGCTTAAAGTGCATTACAGGATGAAGAAAATGAAAAAAGACAAAATATAAAAAAATAACATTAGGCAATACTAATTGACGTAGAAGAAAAGTAAGGTCCGATGGTCAGGAGGACAGAAAAAACAAAAAGAGAAAAAAAAACGAAATCTGCAGGGGTTCCAGGCCACGAGACCACCCAGCCACTTCTAGGCATTCTACCTAACATAAATGACCTCAATCAGTCCTCGTGGTTTTCAGGCTTCACATGGAAAAACTTGATGATGATGGTCAAGTGGACATCTGGACTTCAATCCATCAGTGTAGGGACAAAATGGTGCTTTGATTGGGTGGTAGTGGCCCAGATCACCACCACAGAAAATTGGAAAAAGAATAGCAAAGAAGGTAGAGGTTAGTACGGATTTCAGAGCCACCATGAATGATAATAATTAAATGCATATACAGAAGATCAAGATTAAACTAAAATGAAGCTATGAGAAAGCCATGTTAACATAATGAGTTTTTTTCGCTAATAAAAGATACAAAATCATGACTGTTCTCCTCTAAGGAGTGTCATAGCTGTCTTCTTGTGTTTCAATAATTGCCTAATAAACTGAATTATAGAGAAGTGTCCTGCTGCAGACCTCTGTGGCTTTGTAATTCAGGAGCTCCACTGAAAAGCCAATTGTTTGCAGTTTAATGTCACCTGACTTATACAACAAAACTCCAGGAAGGGTCTGGCTGTGGCCCACAGAACTACAGGACACTCCTACCACAAGACACTCCCACTAAGAGACACGCCCACAAGATGGTCGCTGTTACTCCTGAGGAAGTCCTCCCTACCACAACCCTCCCCTTAACCGCATTGTAAGGAAGTTTTTGTTATGTTTTGGCCAGCATTCCATGCCTGGCTGGGGTTGAAATGTCTCTTTAATGTGTGTCTTGTTCATTTTTATTTTTGTTGTCATTTCTGCATATCTTTGTATCTGTTATTATGTGCCATGTGTTTTGTGGCTGGTGTCTTTCAGAGAAGATTTTTACTGTTAACACTAGAATTACCAGAGCCTATGAAAAAACTCGTAGATCCGGCCCACCTTAAATCGCTTCTTAAAACTGTTCTCACCTCTCCGCCAGCGTCTTTTGTCATCTAAATGTACTGATAAAGACATGCTGCAAGCACCCGGCTATTCTATCTCCCCAACGACTTAGAACGTACACGAACTTCTCCCAGCTCATGTCTTGATTGATTATCTGAGAGTGAAGTGGAGTTTTAGAGTGGAAATAATAAATCGTTATTTGGAACACACGCATTTCATGTGTGTTGCGTTTCTACAGTAATCTGTGTAAACAGAATTTTTAAAACAGAAACGTTTTTTATATTCTAGTAACAAATGACAAAATGTAGGCATAAACTATATACTGTATGAAGCCTGAAGTCCAAATATCAAAGAAACACTTTCACAAAAGGTACAAAAAAAAAAAGTCGCCACCAAAAAAAGCCGCCTTAGTGTGCGACATTGACACTCATTTACTACGACTGCCACCGTGGCGCAACAGTATCAGTTGCTGACTGGCAATCAGAAGGTCATGAATTCGATCCTGCATGACTCCCTTTTGTGAAGTGTTCTTATTTTTACTGTTTTAGAATAAAAAGATACATTTGATTTCAGTCTGTAACAGCCGGTGTAATTTATGATATTTGCAAAGGTTAGCTTTTCATTCTCACTTTTCATTCTCTGTCGCGTTCAGGATCCTTCCCTACCACCACCCCACTCCTCACCTGACAGTGCTGTTTTCACATAAAGACGCGCTATAGCTCTGCAGTGTATCACGATACATAGGACCACATGTTTTTTTTTTTCCCACAATCTTGCCAGTCCCCACATGTTGCTGTATGCTGTTTCTTTTGTACTCCAGGACATGCAGAGGAAAGCATAGTAAAGAGTAGTAACTTCAGTGCTGACACTGCTGTTTTCACATAAAGACGTGCTATAGCTCTGCAGTGTACTTGTGACTGCATTGTTGTACCAATGATTGCGAACTGAAGTGTCTGCATGCACTTTTCGTGGCATTACACGTGTATTTTGAGCATGCCCATGTAGCTCAAACACAGGAACATATGTTGATGTAAAAGTATAACAAAACAAGTGCACTTTTATTCAAGACTATAACCGAAGAAAAAAGAAAGCAAGTTACAGTAGGCAGTTGATATGACAGCTTGCGTGGTGCAATGCTAAGAACTGCTGATTTCCATTCCGTGCTATATAACTGTTAGCTGTTCACATTTGAATCTGATGATTGCATATAGCGCTGTCTTATTCAGTGTGCGCAAGAACATGCAGGTGGCCAGTTGCTGCGTGCTACAACGCACATTTTAAAAAAAGAAAGAGACAAATATATGTGATGTTTTGAAGAATAGTACCAATCAGAAAACACCATCAAAGTAATGCAATATTATTTGAAAACGAACAGCGTCAGGTTGGGTGTGAAGTTATACTGGCGCTGTTTGAGTCAGATCAGAAGCTGAATAAGCTGAACAAGCTCCTGTTCTGACTCTAAGTAAAAAGCATGAATTAATCAACAAAAATAACCGCGATTGACATTTTACACTTAACAATTTACAGTGCATACCAATTTATAAATTTTATGTCTGTTTGAGGAAAAAAAAAACACTTTCTCCAAAGCTGGGAATCAAACTCACGTCTCTATAGCATAGCAGGGTTGCTGTGCTCCAAGTCAGCAAATCTCAGCGTTACGCCACGGACAGTGTTGTTACAGCCTTGAACCTTTTGTGAAAGTGTTTATTTGATGTTTGGCCATCAGGCTTCACACATTCTATAGTTTATGCCTACATTTTGTAACATTGATTTCTAAAATATGAAAAAGTTTCTGTTTTAACAATGTATTTACACAGATTACTGTAGAAACGGAACACACATGAACTGCATGTGTTCCAAATAACGATCTATTATTTCCACTCTAAAACTCCAGTTCAGTCACTCCCAGATAATCAAACAAGGCATGAGCTGCGAAAACTTAGTGAACGTTTTGCGATGGTGGGGGATGGAATAGCCGGCTACTTTCTGCTCGTCTTAATCGGCACATTTAGAAGACAAAAGAGAGGTGAGAACAGTTTTAAGGTGGGCCGGATCTACGAGTTTTTTCGTAGACTCTGGTAATTCTAGTGTTAAATATAATTTCTCTATTTGATTCTGTATTGATTAATGTATGCATGTTAGCAGATAGCTTTTGTCTATATGTCTCTTGTAAAGTATTTTATTTAAAGACTGCATTGACCCTGCCCTGTTGTTACTCTTGTACAAGTTAAATATTGATAACAAAATCTGTGCAATCCAGAGTAGCATACATTTGACACCGATGGTCCGTTTATCAGTAACTTTCAGGTTCATTAGAAATGCCCACTAATCACATATTTCTATAATTAACTGTGTTTTCAAGAAGTGTGAACAACAGCTGTAGTGCAGTCTTCTCTTTCCTGGTGCTATGGTGACTCCATGTGTGTGGTAATAATAAAGATATTCACCCCATCCTGAGTGGGCTTCATGAATTTGACTTTGACAGGCCCCAGGAGGCACAGCCACTAACATTCACCTTCAACAGACTACTTTCAATCTTATAAAGTCTAGAAACAAAAACGCAGTCCCTTGTGGTTTTTTAAATGCACTGTCATTGGTGAGCTCTCTGGTGTGTATTGTTTCACTTTGCTTTTTGATTTTTTTTGAGATTATTATGGAATCTGTGCACTGAGACTTGTTTGCCTGTTGATTGCCATGCTGAAGCAACTCCTTTTGTCTTTGTCCACCTCAGAGATATTTTTTGTACCACAGGATGTTTTTGTAAATTTATTTGCATGTGCAGCCGGGGTTTGATGGCTTTCCCCCCTTCTTAGTGAGTATTTTGAATCATTAGTGGGTTTTATTCTAAGTAACTATCTATTTCATGATTGTTTAATGAGAACAAAGCACTAGCTAAGCCTTGAATTGGGCTTGGGAAGTACAATGCAAACGAATGAACATTTCACAGAGAGTGAATGTTTATAAGATGTGTCCAATTTGATTGATCAACAATGGAGCAGAGCTGCATTGATTCACATTTATTGGCCAAGTGTGTTCACACACAAATAATTTAATTTCTTATTTTATGATGACACTTTAAGTATGGTTACATGACAATTGTACATGTACAGTAGTTGATAAATTAATGCCTGACATAAAGAGAAAACAGAAAATATTAACATATTTGAACAATTGGGCTGTGCTTTCATATCAAGTGCTGATTCAAGTACGGAGAAGACCCTCTTTCAGACAACTGGAAGTTTAGCCGCACAGGACCACTTCAGATAGCTGCAGTGCCAGCTCAGTGTGTGAACTCATATATCTCATGGTGATTGGAAGCTTTAAAGTTGAGCAACTTATCCATTAATTGTTTCATCTTTCTGTCTTTCAGATGCAGCCTAGAGCTGTAAATTCTCCTGTTCCACTGTGGTAGAGGCCTTAGAATTCTAAGATTGAAGAATTCATCACTGGAGCAGAACCACTAAAGGAGCCGTCTTTTTACTCCTCCCTGTTTAACAATGGCTCCAATTCTGTTTCACCAAGTTCAAGAATAAAATCTGCTTGCAAGTCTCCTCATGACTGATTATTGTGCAACTTTGTTAGCCAATGTGACATTAAGCATACAAAGGGCAAAACAGAGCAAGAAATACTGAAATAAATACAGAAGTAAGCATCAGCTGTATGTAAGAATATCACAAGACATGGGAGGTGGTGGTGATCAGATTGAGTAGGCCAGCCGAATTAACTGTGAGCTAAGTAAACTGTTCTTATATCTGCTAGTTTATTCTCGGCTTAAACTGGTTGTTACGCACAGCTTCTCAATTTTTATACATTGCACATTGGTAGTGTTTTATTTGTACTGGCAGTTCACATGTCTGCCCCTCCTTCCACCTTCAATCAAATGTCAGCGTATCTCAGACCTCACCCCTAAAATTAAAACCATGTGTCTAATATTGAGTATGTCCCCCTCATGCCACCAGAACACCTCTGACCCATGTAACAGTTAGTGACTGCACCCCGTCTCACCCTGGAGTGGTGTATATTACCACCAATAAACCTGGAAGATGATCCTCCTACGTGCATGCTTGAGAACAGCAAAGATTCAACCAATGATGATAATAATAATATTAATAGTGTTTTACATCTATATAACGCTTACTTCACTACTCAGAATGCTTTACACAATGAGTGTAGAGTCATTTCAACCACCACTAAGAATCATGTGACGTTAGCCATTTTTGCGTCAATACTCTCACCACACGTGAGCTGTGAGGTGAAGGGGTGAGAGAGATAGTCAAATAGAGAAAGGGGAACATTAGGGGCCAGAATGACCAGGCCGTGGTGGGAAATTTAGCCTGGACATCGGGATACACTGTACTCCTTATGAAGGGATCCTTAATGACCACAGAGATTCTAGACCTTAGTTTTAAGTCACGTCCAAAGTGCAGTGCCGTTTTTACAGTATGATGTTCCTGTCACTGCACTGGGCGATTGGCACCCACATTCAGACCACAGGGTAAGTGCACCCTGCTGGCCCTGACAACACCTTTTCCAGCAGCATCCTAAGTTTCTCCTGGTTCATCTTCCATCCAAGTACTGGCCAGGCCTGAACGTGCTTAGCTTTAGGTGGATGACCTGTTTTGGAAGTTCAGGTGACCCAAATGATGTACTTATAATAAAATCTTATTAAGTGCCTTTGTACAAAGAAAATTGAAATGCCTGGAATTTCACACTGAGAAATTAACTGAAACGTAATTGGAGTCTAAAGCCTACTTATAAAGTTCCAATATTTAGGAGCTGTAATTTTATAAACCTTTGTAACAATAAAATTCATTACTCTCAACTCATAAAAATGAATATTTTGCTCTATTTTGTAAAGCAAATTAAGAAGATATTCTAAGGTGTCATATTAGAGCAACAGATTTTTTGATGAAATGCAGGCGTTTACATCTCATGATGGTCTCAGAAACTGAAAATCAAATGAAAAGACTCAAAGTAACTAGCTAATGAAGGAAGAAAGAGAAGCAGAGGGCTCAGCGAGAGACAACCACAAAGCAGAAGACATAAAATAATATAATAAAGGTGTTTTGGTAAGGTATAGTTTGTCTATGACATAACATTCAGCAATACCCGAACAGCAAAAGTGAAGGTGATATGAAAAACAAGCCGACTGTGGAGATAACTGCCCATCCTGGAAGGAATAAGTTACAGTGTTCAGTTTGAAAATCCTGTTTGTCTGTCATGGTATGAGATATAAAGAAGATATGAAAATACTGAGAGCTACTGTATGAAGTAACACTTGGTTGACTTTCAACTTCTTAAAACTTATTCATACTGTTGACATCACTTTGAGCTTCATTGCATGATTTAATAGCCAGATTAAATTTAAAAAACCTCCAGCAGTTTACCAGACATGTAGCACATAACGTTCTTAGGGCTGACATAGACGATCTGATAAGCATGTGTTAGAGGGCCATATTGAAAAAAATTGGAAATGATCTCAACTGATGACAGACACTCACTACACACAGAACTTACTTTCAATACATTTTGTGGGATATTTTTTTTATAATTCAACCCTGATCTCTACTTCTCCACAAATTTGTCTCTGACATGTTTGGAGTGCGCCTTGGTCTTCATGTTGCTTGTTCAGTGGTGCTGCAGAGTCTGTTGCCTTTCAGAACAGACAATATACTAGGCTAATAGTGTGAAACATTTTAAAAAACTGCTAAAACCCCATTATTTTAATTTGGCCTTTATACAGTTTATCCTCGTTTCACTTGTAGTCCTAACAGACTATATGAGTATAGAATTATCATATTCTTCTGGGATCCACAATCTGTTCTAATCCCCACTATTCTCAGCTGTCTTTTCCAATTCTTCTGTGGTGGCGATCTGAGCCATCACCACCTGATCCAGAACAAGCAGCCCCCTGAGATGACGGAACAAAGGTGGTTGTCTCAGCTGTCCATGAGACTAACATCTTTAAATCCTATTATGTAAACTAAGAGATTTGATTTAGGAACTCTTATATTAGGTCGAATGCCCAGTGGGGGCTGGGTGGTCTTTTGGCCATGGAAACCCTGCAGATTTTTTTTTCTGTCCTCTTGGCTATCTGACATTACTTTATTCTTTGTTACTTAGTATTGCCTAATCTTATTTTTGTTTCATGAAAACTTTTTTTTCTTCCTCTTGTACAGCACCTTGAGCTACACCATTTATGCAAAAACGGGCTATGAAAATAAATGTTGTTGTCAAGAAATCTCAGGAGTTATAAGTCATCATAAGTGTTACTACCTAAGAGAGACCAATGCAGAAAAGAAATGGGCTGTGCACCAGTGCCTAATTAACTGTTTTTTTTTTGTTTTTTTTTATACTGCTCTTCACTGAGTGCAGGCACAGGGCGCTTTGAACAATTCTCAGTTAGTATAGATTATACTAATTAGTAAATACAAAACTAGTACACATATAAATACAGATTTGTTAAAGCACAAAAAGAACTGTGTAGAAACTGATTAAACATAAATCGATAAGTGATCAATGAACTATGGCCGGTTGGCAATGGTGGAGATTAAAATCATAAAAGAGAAAATCCAAAGCAAAGTCACAATCCTGGAGACATTGACCAATTGCCTGCCTACCTGCTCCTGTTTATTTTTTATAGTGAAGTCTACGCATTCCATCCGATGATTCCAATGCTCCTTTATCTGAGATGACTTTTCCATATCCAGTAGAGCAGCCCGGCAGTAGAACAGTGGGCACCAAGTGCCACATCCAGATACCAGGAAGAGAAACATAATAAAAGAGAGTTAGTAACAGTTTAAAAATATTGTGTTACTTATATTTCTGCACAAATGCCTAACAAACAGAAATGCAGCATGCACAGCTTATCAGCAGCTCTAGTCAGGGTGTGCTGGAGTCCTCAGCCAGAGACTGAAGGGACATCTCTTATATTAGCAGGAAGATCACTCCACAGTCTTTGGAGCCCTGTAACTAAAAGCTCGACCTCCCACTGTTACTTTATTAATCATTAGACTCTTTAATAGGCCGATATTATGAGATCTCAATTCGCGCTCTGGTTTGTAACTAATGATAAGTTCAGATAAGTAAGCAGGGCCTCTGCCATTTAAGGGTTTATATTGTACTATCTGTGCAACATCTGTAGGGTCCAGGTATGGCCTCATGCTACCAGTAGTGACACTGACTGTACCCAAATGCAAAACGAGTGAAAAAAGAGATGAGGAAGGAATAATGTCAGTGGCCTCCACCTGTTAAACCATTCATTCCTGTTTTGGGGGTCGTCTCATTGTTGCCCCTATAGTGTACGAAAGCAGCTAAAACTGATTAACAAGCCCCTCTGCTACTTAACTGACCAGATCAATAGCCCAGAAGTTTCATTGACTTGATGAGAGACTCCTTTAGTTTTTTGAGCAGTATAGATAGATAGATATCGGCAGCTCAACAGAGAAATCCGTCGCCAGATGAAAAAAGAGCGAGAGGCCTACTGGAACCAAGTGGCGGCCAACCTGGAACAGGCAGCCTCCAAACACGAGTACCACACGCTCTACTGAACTCTTCGACGACTGAGTGGAAAGGCCAAGTCAACAAATGATAACATCCAAAATGCCGATGGAACCTTCGTTCGATCACCAACAGAGCGCCTTCAACGATGGAAACAATTCTTTGAGGAGCTCCACAATCACACCCCACCACAAGGCGCACCTTTGGAACCACCAAGCATCGACCCGCCAGAGGTCCAAATGTCTGATGCTGAGCCAACTATGGAAGAGGTCCGGACTGCCGTTCAAACACTGAAAAATGGCAGGGCACCAGGACAGGACCAAGTCACGGCCGAAGCAGTCAAGGCTGGTGGGGACCCATTACTTCACCGATTGCTCCTGCTCATCCGAACCATCTGGCGTACTGAATTAATACCACAATCATGGAAGAAGGCCACCATCGTGCCAATTCACAAAAAAGGCGACAATCGAGACTGCAAGAACTATCGAGGCATCAGCTTGCTCTCCATTGTCGGAAAGGTCTTCATGAAGATCATACAATTAAGGCTGCAGTGGCACCGCGAACAGACCAGTCGGGAGGAGCAAGCCGGATTCAGGCCAAACCGCGGCTGCAGTGACCAGATCTTCACCCTCCGTCAACTGATGGAGGAAAGAATCCGATGCGGGAAAAGAGCAGTCATTATCTTCATTGACTTTCGATCTGCCTTTGACTGTGTCCACTGGCCAGCACTGTGGAAAGCACTGGAGACCGAACTTGTGCCTCAGAAAGTCATCAAACTCCTCCAGGAAAGCTACGCTGGGTCCTCCAGCCAAGTACGCATCCGTAATGAATTATCTGATGAGTTTACCATCCGAACTGGAGTCCGCCAGGGAGATGTTGTTTCTCCACTGCTTTTTAACATCGTAGTCGATGCCATCATGAGAAAGGTCTTCGAAGGCAGACAAGGAATCCAGTATGGTGAGGATGGCTTCCTGACTGATCTCATGTTCGCAGACGATAGTGGCATCCTGGCCGGTGACGACGCGGAGGCCACGGATGTCCTCTGCAACATCGGCAACATCGCCCAGCCATATATATTGAAAATAAACATAGACAAGATGAAAGTGCTGACAACAGACGGATCGCAGACAAATGTGCAACTCGAATGTATGCAGATCGAGCAGGTCCAAAAATTCAAATACCTTGGGTCGCTGGTCCAGGAGAAGAAAGTGGCGTCCACAGTAGAGGTCCACAGTCGAATTGGTCAAGCAACCGCGGCATTTGCTTCCCTAAAGTGGTGCCTGTGGAAGCAAACCAACATCTCCAACAAGACCAAAATTCGACTCTTCAAAACTATGATTTTGCCAATTCTCCTCTATGGATCCGAGACGTGGACACTGCTCAAGCAAGACCTCAACAAACTCGAGGTCTTCCAAATGCGATGCCTGCGTCAAATCCTACAAATTTCACTCCAAGACCGAATACGAAATGCGGAAATCCGTCGCCAGGGTGATCAACAGCCAACAATCGAGGAGCAAATTCAACAACGACGACTACAGTGGTTTGGTCACGTCTGCAGAATGGAAGGCAACCGGTTACCACACAAACTCCTCTGGTGCGATCGACCCACCCAGTGGAAAATCCAAAGAACAGCACCAAAGAAAACATGGCTCAAGCAGGTCGAAGACGATATCAGAAACCGTCGACTCAGCCTCGATGAGGCTAGAACAGCCGCCATGGATCGCCTTGCATGGAAACGCCTGCAAAATGAAATCCGACAACCATTGGCACCCACAGCAGTGTACGGGCTTAGGACCAGGTCCAGACCAAACGCCAGCTAGGGACCAAAGAAAGAAAAGAATAGATAGATAGATAGATAGATAGATAGATAGATAGATAGATAGATAGATAGATAGATAGATAGATAGATAGATAGATAGATAGATAGATAGATAGATAGATAGATAGAACTTTATTTGTACCCAATTTGAATATATACAGTTGATAAATAATTGTAATTGTAATAATTGTTGGGCTTGGTCCTTCGTAACCACTGTGGTCTGAGTCACCACTGTTCTCTTCTTCAATGAGGTTGTTCCACGCAAGATCACCACAAACATTTAAAAAAAAGGTAACCACTACATCTTTCTTTCTTTCTTTCTTTCTTTCTTTCTTTCTTTCTTTCTTTCTTTCTTTCTTTCTTTCTTTCTTAATAATGCTTTTCATTGTGCCAAGACATGGACTTAAGGTTAGGGTTAGGGAGGCTAAGGCTGAGGCTATGGATGTGTGTTGCTATCTGGAGGTTGCCAGTTCAAATCTGGTTACTGTCAGAAGAGATCCTAGTCCATTGGGCTCTTGAGTAAGGTCTTTTACCTGAAATTTGTTCCAGGGGTGCTGTACAAAGGCTTACCCTGTGCTCTAATCTCCAAAGTTCATTCAAAAAGACAATTTCCCCTCAGGAATTAATGAAGTATATCAAATTAAAAAAATCAAAACAAAATATGGAATTGTCTGCACCTTATGAAGGTTTTTGATTCCTTTAGATTAACAAAACTCCATCTTTAAGAGCTCTGGGCTGTACTGGCTAAGACAGAACACTTCTAGCCACAAGGACTTCACATTTTTTCTTCAGTTGTGATCCCGGGGGATTCACCTAACTCTGTAGATCTGTAATTATAAAAATTGATGTAAATAGTCTAAGACATTGATCCTGAATAAAATTACAAGGTAAATGCACAATAATAAAAATGAAAAGGTGTGACTTCACAAAACTCACTTCAGGTCTATAATGACACAATGAACATGAGCAGTATTGAAATAAAAGCTCTGAATGTTCTGTGAAATAGCCACAGTGTCAGCTGATGCAAATTCAGGAGTTCTCTCACACCCTTGACATTTTTGCATCATGTTGCTATCTACAGAATAAAAAAAGGATAATCTTTAAAACCTCAGTGCACCGTGCTTAAGCATCATGTTCACCACCCTTGCAGTTCACCCCATGGCCGCCCTGGCTCTGTTCGCTACAACTGCTGCTGAGTTAAAACTTTAACCAAAAGACCTCATTCTTCTTCATTTCTAGGAAGCTAATTTCCAACTTTGGAGATTTTTGGGCTATTTTTGCCCTTATGGTTTTCTAATGATGGGTATTCAGAGTGACACATGAGGTTCTTTATCTTTTTCTGAAGTTCGATTTGAAATTCAAAAAATAGACAGTTCGATGGTCTTCTCAGTCCACCTAACATGAACGAGACCAGCTGACTTCTTAGGTTCTTTTTTAAGTGTGGGATATGAAGGAATATACAATACAATACAATTTATTTTTGTATAGCCCAAAATCACACAAGAAGTGCCGCAATGGGCTTTAACAGGCCCTGCTTCTTGACAGCCCCCCAGCCCCAAAAAACAATGGAAGAAACCTTACATGCTTAAGCTTTAAGTTACATTTCATTAACCCTTGAGTTACATTCAGTCATTTTCCTTATGTTTAATAATTCTTTCTGTTATAGCTTCTTATATACTGTATACTGTATGTACTTGGTAAATGTTTTGTCTTGGTAGAGTAATATATATTGCTCTACTTTCCCCTATTGTATTATTAATATGTAGCCCTAGAATGCCTAATCTCACAGACTTACCACTGTTTATAAGGTATTATTGTATATAACTTATCCCCACCTTCCCTTCTATATCTATAACCTCAGGCAATTAGATGTAGTAAAAAGACAAGCAGAAGTTAAGTTACACATACAATAATGTATTACTGATAGTATTCATAAATAATAACAAAATGCAAAGTACATTTGAATATTGGCAACCATACAACCTGATTAAATGGTGATATGTAGTTCAGGCGGCACACAGACTTGTAGTTACTTAAATGTCTCTAGTTAAGGCATCATTGGTGCTCAGACAATAATTTAAATCGCTTTGCCTAAATTACAAATAAAGCCATACAAAATATTTATCAAGTTATATGTAAAATCTTACATTACAACACTCCACCCCGATGAATATTTTGTACAATGTCTTTATAAACAGTCTTAATTGTTTAAAGAGTCTGTTGCATAACTTGTGCTTTGATTTGCAGTATTTGCTCTCCCAATGTTAAAAGTTGTCCGTAACCATTTGTCCATTACATATCTTCTTTATTTCAAAAACAATCTGAAGAACTTGGATGCGCTTCTGATGACTTGTATCTGCTCCGGCCTGCTTCAACTGTTCCTTTAGCTTTCTGCAGCCTTCATATGTCATCAGATCTGGTGGTTCAAAATGAGACAAGTCCACACCTTCCACTAAACTAACCATACTTCAATTTAAGTCTATTGTGAATTCCTAAAACTGACCTGGTATTGTGTCTAACTGCTAATTACACCCTTGTCCCAAACTATCTGTTTAAGCATATGCAGCTCTACAATTAATATCACAGGTACCAGTACAACCACTTCTGCCCAAGTGAGAGCACATGTGCCATTGCGTAAACTGTTCACAAACAAACATCTGTGGCCCCTCTTCACACATTTGGGGTTGATTTAGTTGCCTCTTGTGCTTTCCTACTCATGGTGCAACTCTTGACTGCCATCAGCCTTTACCAGTATAGGCTGGCATCACCACCATGAGACATCGCAGCTATGCAGCTCTCATCATTCCCCCTGTAGGCCACACCTAGAGTTGTTTGCTCACCATATGCATACTCATTGTGCTAAACACCTCGGTTCAGAATTGGTCCACTGGTCCTCTGCTTGAACCACAGCTGACAACCTCAGCAGGGCTTCCATATTTTCCCAATTAAAACTATATCTAAACATCGGAGCCCATATATCTTGCAAATGTACCAGCTGCACCTGCTTTCCTGAAAAGTTCACCAATTTGCTCAGTATACTGCTCTTTAATAATAGTATTAATTATAATAATTATCCCACTTAATTAATTAATACTCAGAATGTATACTGTATGAACCCAAAATTAATCCCCTTATTTTGGCATTCCTAACTGGTTTATTCAGTTTCCACCCCTTGGAATATAAATTTTCTGCAGTAATGAACAAACCTTTCCTATTAAACTATAGCTATTCTGGCTAGACTTATTATTGCATGGCTTGTGGACTTGTTTCTCACTTAAACCCCAGTAAGTGTCTTTTTCTTGCTGTCTCTTGTGTTCTTCTTCATGTCTTTGTCTTTGTCTTTAGTCTTTACTTATTGTCTTTTCCTGTTTCTTTTTTTCATTCCGCTGTGTAGGCAGGTCTGCAAAATGGAAGGTGACAAAGCAGTTTCTGCCCATCTCATTTTTTTTGGTTTGCCAACCTGGTGCCAAAACTCAAACTTTGCTTCCAGGCATTCATTGGAACAGCTTGGCCACACTGCCACTCTGCTCCAATGTGCTAGTGGTAACCTAATCTCCAGCATGGATTTTACTCTGCTAATTGCCTTCACTATTTATTACTTGCACAAACCCAAAGTCCGTAAAACTTACAATAGAAGTAACACTATTGCAAAAGGCCAGAAAATTAAAACAGAAATAACTATTTTCTCTTTCCTGTCTTCCTGCGCTACCCTTCTATTTTTTTCATTGCCTGTGTGTCCTTTTTTTTATTTTATGGTAACTGCTACTTGAAAGTGTGGGCTAACACCTCTCCAGAATCCCAGTGCTAAATCCAGCATCTCTCCTAAAACTGACCTGTGTTCTTTACTAAAGACCAGCTCACTTTTCTCCATGTTATTACAGGGAGATTCATAGGTTGTCTTTTTAAACAACTGGTCAGTCAGGTTTCGAATTACTGAACCTAAGTGTGTGTGTTTTTTAATTACTGCTGGCCCCAGTGCAGCTGTTAGGACCCTCACACCCCTGTGCATTCCTGACTTGTTGTCTGAGTTTGGAAACCTTCCTGCTGCACCATCCCCATCCTTTGTTCTTTGGCTTGTCCTGGTTCATTCAAACCAACTCCTAAACTGGTGCATTTTCTTTCCAACTCAGTCATTCTTGTATTAGCACTTTCAGACCTTTCACACACAAACACTTGAATTCCCTTAATTTCCATTGTTCATTGTTTAAATTCCACACTTTCTTTACTCAGTGTCCTTATGCCATTATCCATTTCATGCCCTCTAGTCAACAATTGCCATTCACACTCACCAGCTTCTCTGCCTTCTATCTGAGTTCTTTGTCCGAAATCAAATTTCAGTTCAGCACTGGTTACCTTTCGTAATAGTGGCGATATATCTATCGGTGTAGCATGTTCTTTAACTACTGGACAGACCTCAGAATCACCTCGAGATTGTGGTGCAGTGGAAAATAATGGAAGGAAACATCCTTGCTGTATTCCCTTCCTTTCATCTCTCTCCTTTTCCTCACACTCACATTCCCACTCTTTATCTGAGCACTCATCTCTCTCAGGTAAGTCACCCACCCATGTTTTAGGGTTCCAGTCAGATGCTATTACTTTTGCCCTAACTTTCACCATGGGTGGTTTTCTCTCCTTGTTTCCCCTTCTTTCTGTGCTTTCCACTTCAGCGGTGGGTGTTCTACATGCTAGCACTTCACAATTTTCACACCAACTGTTACGTCTTTCAAAACTCTCACACAACATTCCACAACTTTCTCACACTGATCTTTCTTATTACCAATAATACAAGCTAGTAAACCTCTTATAACAGCAGCTGTCTTCTTTATACCTGATCTCTGTTTTCCTGATTTTAATCCTTCCAGCCCCCTTCCATTTTGTGGCATGCTCAGCTCAGCTTCTGCTTTCTCTACCTGCACTACAGGTTTGCATTTCCTAGCTTTAGCCTGCTTGCTTCTGCCAGTCCACTGGAAGATGGCTGACTTTAATATAAATTGAGGCATTTCTGAGTCTACAATTTTACTCTAATACAATTTGCCACTTTCGTTATGGGTTGGCCTACTTTGCCCCTGTAAGCAAACATACACATACATACACCAAGATTCTAAACAAATAACTGCCGTATGAATGACGCATGCATGTCCCATCACTCCCTAGAACTTTAACCACTTAAATGCCGTATGAATGACACATGCAGTGTTCCACCACTCTCTAGCACTTTAATTAGGGACCTACTACCACCAGCACTAACAAACATGCGGGTGTCCTCGTGACACACATGAAGTCTCTACACTTTGTTGGTTATATAACCAACAATGTTTACTTCTACCGCATTTGTACACTGGATGCCCTAAACTTCACATACATACACACACACATATGCATCAACAGTATTTGCAAACAAGGTGCAAAACATGGTTACCCCAAAATCCTGCCCTGTCGTGCTGCCGGCACGCATGAGCATAGCTGCGCCAGCTTTTGAGACGCGGACTGCACTTCTGCCTTAAGTCAAAGTAAGCACTTTTAATTTTTTCCTCCTTCCCCTGAGCTACAGCCCAGACAACTACAAACACGGGATCCCTTTTCTAGACTGTGGCAAACTAATATTAAGGCGCTTCGCACTTTCTTTTGCACGTGTAGGGTTACGAGGTCGCGGGAGGCACACACAGGAGTGGAGGACCAACAATGCCATCCCAGCCGGTCAATAGCAGGGCCGTCTCTCCAGTCTACACGGGACCCGCCGCGACTCACCCCAAAAGGCTGTCATATCGTCAGCGAAGACGTCTCTCTACACTAAAGAAAAAGAAAAAGCAAGTTTCCTTTCATTATACCTTTTTTTGTCCTTTTTACCCCAAACAAATGCCTCTCTCTTAACATTACAGAGAACACAAAACTAATTTTCTTTAATTGCTGGTAATGCCAGTGAGGCTCATTACCACAGTTGGCTGGAAGAGGAAAAAGCTCACCTGGGACGAGTGGAGGAAAAGGAAAGAACAGACTTGTGCGCTTAGCGTGGTTATTATTACCAAGAAGCCTTTTGTTAAGGTAATTTTTATAATAAACCTTTTATTTGAATCTGGGACTTGTGTCACTGTGTGCGCTACAACACCCCCTACTGTTCACACAAGCAGGACATGATGCACCACAAGGAGTGCTGCCAGATGTTTATTCCACATCAGCCACTGCTCAGGTCATGATATTTGGCTTCCACTCCAGTCAGTCACTGCTTTCCCTATCTTTGTTTTTTTTTCAGTATGTCTGAGACCTGCACTTTCAAAAAATTTAACATCCTGAGCTCATACTAATTGATTTATTTATACTTATTGACTTACTGTATTTTACTGTTTCTTAGGTTCTTTGCCTTGATCATTTCAGAACTAAATGCTGCCTCTGCACTTTAAAGTGCATCATTTATTCTCTTTTGTAAATCTCCTGTAATAAAGATGTTACTTAATAAAGCTACATTAAATAGTCCAAGGGTGGTTCAGTGGCACAGTGGTAGCACTGCTGCCTGGCAGTAAGGAGACCTGGGTTCACTTCCTGGGTCCTCCCTGCGTGGAGTCTGCATGTTCTCCCTGTGTCTGCGTGGGTTTCCTCCGGGTGCTCCGGTTTCCTCCCACAGTCCAAAGACATGCAGGTTAGGTGCAATGGCGATCATAAATTGTTCCTAGTGTGTGGGTGTGTGTGTGTGCCATGTGGTGAGCTGGCACCCTGTCCGGGGTTTGTTTCCTGCCTTGCGCCCTGTGCTGGCTGGGATTGGCTCCAGCAGACTCCCTTGACCCTGTAGTTAGGATAGAGCGGGACAGGAAAGGACTGACTAAATAGTCCAAATAGTCAGATTTTGTGAATTACTGATAAAGAGCCAAATGCTTTATTATGTGCCCATCTTACACACCAATGCAAATTAGTGAGATCACTTTTTTATTTTATCATTGATGTATTTGCATTGTCTAAATATATAAAAGTGTAAAAGTGTATAATACACCCAAGCGTTTAGAGATCCTGTGACCTCATCCCCTGAGACGATCATCAACATGTTCGCTGTGAAAGCAGTTTGCCTCCTCGCCACCGTCGCTATGCTTGTTGCAGTTGTGGCTGCGGTGAGTATTATTCTACTATTAAATAATCTACTAGACAACTCCTTCCATATTTCTAGTCAGTTTAGCTCATTCACTCTAAACTTGAAATGAATATTGCAGAGTCTTCTCAGACATAGCAGGTAACTGAATGAAATGCTTTTAAATTCTTGCTTTTCAATTTCAATTTTTACATGCTGTATAAACAACTATGGAGTTAGCAGGAGAGCAGTGCTTGTGTACATTTAACATCTGCAGATTTTTTTTAATTGATTTTAATCAGAAACAGATGACATTCCATCAAACTTAACAAATCAAAGCAAAATTCAACCCCCACCAAAGAGAAAGAGAGAAGAGCCAGCAACTGAAGCTACGCTATAAAAGTAACAAGAAAGGAAGGGTATCGTTTTCCCCGAAATGGAAGCCTATTCTAAAATGTTATTGATTAGATCCTGGCATATTTTTAAAAATTTTTGAACAGATCCTTTAAGTGAGAATGTTTCCAATTTCAAGTAGTATATAACATCAGTCACCCACTGACTTAAGAGTGGTGGGGTGGGATTCTTCCAGTTGAGCAAGATAAGACTACATGCTAATAATGTAGTAAAGGCAATAACCGCTTGTTTGTCCTTCTCCACTGTAAGCCCACCTGTGAGCCCACCACACACAGCTGTTAATGGGTTAGGAGGGATTGTGACACCAAGGCTGTCTGACAGGCATCCAAAGATTTTTGCCCAAAATTTTGTTAATTTGGTGCACACCCAAAACATGTGGCCCAGAGCAAGAAGCAAGATGGAGCAATATGGTATCGTTCACAGGTTGAATCTTGCCCTGGGAACATTTTATACAATTTTAAATGAGATAAATGCACTTGATAAAAGATTTTAAGTTGAACGATTGAATGCATTGTACATATGGAGCTCAATTGTATTCTGTGCGTAGCTGCCTTCCACTTCTTTACTGAAATATTAATTGAGAGATCCTTTCCCAAATGTACCCTGGGATCTTTGAAAGGAAGGAACTTCATTTTTTTTTTATAAATTATAGAGATACTATCTGAGTCTTCAAGACTGATCAATAATTCTTCTGGAGTAGAACAAGGTGGAAGATGAGGAAAATTGGGAAGGTTCTGTTCAGGAAAGTTTCTAGCTTGAAAGTAGGGAAAAAATTGTGTTGATGAGAAGTTGTACTTGAAGAGTAATTGTTAATAGGATGTAAAGACATTATCTATGCTCAAGCCTCTAAGTGTTTTAATCCCAGACATTTTCCAGATATTAAATAGTGTATATATTTAAGAGGGTGGAAAAAGGTGGGTGTCATATAGAGGTGCAACAGATTAAAGCTTATCTGTCTTAAAGTGCTTCATACATTGATTTCATATTCTGAGAGAGTGAAGAGCAATTGGATTATTAGTGTAATGACGGTAATTTGTGTTAGCTGGGGCACAGAGCAGGGAATTTAAAGAAGTACTGAAAGATTTTATTTCTATTACAGACCAGGCTTGTGTATGTTCATCAATTTGTGTTGCTGTCCAAGTGTTTATAGCTTGTATATTTGCCACCCAGTAATGACGTTTAAGTTGGGTAGTGCCATGCCCCCTTCTGCTTTAGGTCATTGTAGAAGTTACGATTGATTCTAATTTCTTAAAAGTCATTTGTTAATGTACATGGGGATGCTTTGAAATAGGAAGAGCAGCTTGGGAAGGATGGTCATCTTAACAAAGTTGATTCTCCCTGTTAAAGTAAGATGGAAGGTAGACGGCTTCTCTATTCACGGCTTGTTTCATTTTTTCTATGCGGACAGCAAACATTTCTTGAAAAACAGCTTTATATTTACTTGTGTTATTTACCCCTAGATATTTAAACTGATATGCTAAGATACATGGGAAGGTGTCCAGTCCAATATTAAATGCTAGAGAATTCTCTGGAAATAGCATACTTTTATTCAAATTGATTTTAAGTGCAGATATATTTTGAAATTCTACTAATGCTTTTAGGACTGCTGGAACTGAATTTTATGGGTCAGATATATACAGTACCATATCATCTGTATATAGTGATATTTTCTCTCAAGTCCTTGTCCAAGAATCCCCTTTATCTCTTTGTGAAAGTATACAGCCACAGGTTCAAAGGTGATTGCAAACATCAAAGGTGATAAGGGGCATCCATGTTGGGTACCACATTCTAGTCTGAAATAGTGTTGTTAATATGAACTGAGGCTTCTGTACTGGTATAAAGTAGTTTGATCCAATTTGGGCCGAACACAAATTTGTGCAAAGTGGTGAATAGATAGTCCCATTCAACCATATCAAATGCTTTTACTGCATCTAAAGATAATAAGATCTCTGGGGTGTTAGCTTTAATGGTTGAATATATACTGCTCAAAAAAAATTAATGGAACACTTTTTAATCAAAGTATGGCACCAAGTAAATAAAACTTCTTTGATATTGATCTGGGGGGTATTTTTCGTACGTCGCTTAAATCATCTGAGATCAGGTGCCTCATCTTGGATAAGTTAATGCCGGTGACACTCATCCGGGATAGGTCGGTTTTTCAAACGCAGCCGTGTATTAGATTAGTGTAGCTGGATCTAATCATACGAGATGAATGCGCGTGCCCGCACTGAGTGAAAAGCCCATATATATTGAGTCTAGAAAACATGATCATCAAGTCTTTGATAGGCTGTAACAAAATGATGAAAGAACGGGCGGATTTTTTTTCCACACAAGCGGAGCAAAACCTTTTATTCGAAGGACATGAAGAATTTCAAGATTTAATATGCACAAGGGGTAACACTGCAAAAGCAGCCCAAACCAGAAAAGACGGCTGGCAAAAAGTGGCCGAAAAAATTAAACACTAAGTAGTGTGCATTGTTCTTACTGAATGCAGCGTTTCATTTCCTATGTGACAGATTAATTATTATTTAATCTATACTAATTAATAAAAGGCAAAGCCCTCACTGACTCACTGACTCACTGACTGACTGACTGACTCACTCATCACTAATTGTCCAACTTCCCGTGTAGGTGGAAGGCTAAAATTTGGCAGGCTGATTCCTTATAGCTTACTTACAAAAGTTAGGCAGGTTTCATTTCGAAATTCAACGCGTAATGGTCATAACTGGAACCTCTTTTTTGACAATATACTGTAATGGACGGCAGCTTGATGGCCGTGGAAGGCGGAGTTGAGTGTCACGTCATCACGCCTCCCACGTAATCACGTGAAAAGACTGTGAATGCAGTAGGGAGAAATGAAGTAAGAGCTGCAAACAGCGAAGAACAAAAAATTCATTAAACAATTGAGAAGGGAGCGAGTGAAGCATACAAGCATGTTCATAAGGGAAACAAAGCACGGTGTAAAATGTAAGTTTAAATTAAGTTTATAGAAACGCTCCCGCTGCAGATTGCAATAACATATTCGCGAGATAAAAGTTTAATGAGAAGACACGAGGTATAAACGAACCACACGCCGTGGCGCAACGTTAGGGGCAACAGTTTCAACCATTCTATGATCTGCTTCTCGCAACTGAAAGACGGCACATGGCGGATGTTAGCCGACTTGCTGACCGCAACGTTAGGGGCTTCAACTCTGGCGCTAACGATAGAGATTCGATTCCCGAGAGGGGATGCAGTGAGTGTGTATGCCTGATGAGCCCAGAATTAGGGAGAAACACGTGCCGCATACTCTTTGCATTATTTGAAAGTAAACTATTAAAACCATTCTGTGATCAGCTTCTGGGAACAGAAAGAGGGCACGTGGCGGATGTAAGGCGACTTCCTTACCAACCACAAGCGTAACCTGGCAGGTAACCACCCATACAGTCAGATTGTGATTCAGAAAACGAATGCCATGAATGTAATTACCACGATCTACATACTGTCAAATAAACGAAACACACGCCGTAGCGCGACAGCTGTGAAAAGCGAGGTTCACAAAAAAACAGATCCTTAACAAATTGTTATTGGTATATTTTCGATCCGTTTAAAAAGGTTTTCTTTTCTTCTTAAAAAATTAAAAGCAGTACTTCGCCGCAATGAAGTGCGAGAATTTGGCTATATATATCTGCTTCTCGCAATTAAAAGAGGGCACGTGGCGGATTTTAGACGACTTCATGACCAAACATAAGTGTTACCTGCCAGGTAGGGTTACCACTTTTAATACAAAAAACTAAGGGACGCATACTACAGCGGGTGCCACATCTCAGTGCCAACAGTTTGCAGACTCTACTTAAAAGACCCGCCCTCCTCACTGGACAGTTAAAAAGACCAATCAAACTAACAGTGACATCAAGTATTACCCAATCAAAAGTAGGAAAGGAAGCATCTTCATAAAATGTGTGTGGGATGATTTGCATGAGACGCTGCTTTAAAAAAAATGATAAAAAAAATACGGGACAAATCCCGTCCCGTATTGATTCAAAACGGGACGCGCAATTTCATTCTCAAATGCGGGACGATTCCGTATTTTAAAGGACGGGTGGCAACCCTACAGTGCCAGGTAACCACCCATACAATCAGATTGTGATTCAGACTAGGAATGCAATGAATGTAATTACCCCAATCTACATACAAGGCGAAAGTCTTGCAACATTCAAAGATGATGGTTTGGGATAAGTACACCATACAACATAAAAGAGCTTATGAAGCCTTGAACCGAAAAAAGCAAGATCTCAGAGATCGTAAAAAAAAAAAATAGGAGGTAATGTCGTTTTACTCGCTGTAGATTTTAGTCAAACATTACCAGTTATTCCACGAGGGAGACCAGCAGATGAACTCAACGCGTGTTTAAAATCCATGCTTCTCCCACGCTCGGTTATATGTCGCTTGTTCTCGGGTAGGTACACCAAAAAATGTATACATTTAAGCATGTAATGGGCAAACAAAAAATGAGGTATACCCGAAGGCACTGCAGTAGTACTTAATGTAACTTTACTTCTTAAATGTTAATGTTTTACTGTTTAATAATTTATACGCTTCTTATATGTTGTTCAAATTCTTTTATCAAAATACCAGTGACAGCGCAATGCACGATAACATGGAGTGAATACACCATACGCATCCGCCCACGGCCGCCCTTGTGTGCGCAGATAGGAGTTGATTCTACAATAAAATAAAATAAAGATAAAAAGAGTAATACAATCATCACCCATAAAGCGGATAGTAGACATGACGTACTATATGTGTACCAGATTTCAAGTCAATAGGTGAAACGGTTTGCGAGCTACAGGTGATTTAAAATCCTGGACAGACAAACAAATAGCCACGGTAGCAAATTACAGAAGAAGATTTTACTGTTTAATAATTTATATTTATATGAAATGTGCTTCTTATATATTACTTCATATTCTCATATGATAATGATGTTAATGTTGTTTATATTGATTTCTATGTTATTGAAACTGCATGTATGTGTGTATATGTATGTATATATATATATATACTAGCAAAATACCCGCGCGTCGCAGCGGAGAAGTAGTGTGTTAAAGAGGTTATGAAAAAAAAAGGAAACATTTTAAAAATAACGTAACATGATTGTCAATGTAATTGTGTTGTCATTGTTATGAGTGTTGCTGTCTTTTATATATATATATATATATATATATATATATATATATATATATATATATATATATTATATATATATATATAATATACACACACACATAAACATATATATACATATACATATATATACATATCTATATATCTATCTAACATATCTATCTTTAACACACTACTTCTCCGCTGCGAAGCGCAGGTAGTTTGCTATATATGTAGATATGTATATATATATGTATATATATATATATATATATATATATATATATATATATGTGTGTCTGTGTGTGTATATATGTATGTGTGTATATATATATGTATGTGTATATGTGTATATGTATATGTGTGTGTGTATGTATGTGTATATATATATGTTGACATATGTATATGTATATATATACATACACATATACACATCCACATATATGTAGATATGTATATATATGTTTGTGTGTGTGTGTATATATATATAGACACCAACACTCATAACAATAACAACACAATTACATTGACAATCATGTTACGTTATTTTTAAAGTGTTTCCTTTTCTTTTTCATAACCTCTTCAACACACTACTTCTCCGCTGCGAAGTGCGGGTATTTTGCTAGTATGTCATAATTCCAGATCAAACGTGAGCACAAGGAGAACATGGGAACAGGTTAAAGTGAAGTACAAGAATATACTTCAAACTGGTAAATATTGGTATATAACTATTTAAAGAATTGTTGACATAAAGAAGCATATATAATATAAAAACTTTAATTTTAAAGCTAATAAGAAGGCAGACAAGCAAAAAACAGGTGGAGGTCCACGCGGTCCAGACCTAACCCCTGCAGAAGAGTTGGCTCTCCAGCAAAATGCCCATCGCCCTGTTTCTGAGGGCATTCCAGGGGGAAGCTCCTCCTCAGAACCAGTGGCAGGATGCAGTGGTCACTTCATTTCAGGTAAAGGATGGTCATTGCATATATTTGTCCTCCATGTGTGCCATAGGTATGTTCCATGTAGCCCTCTTTTTTGTTGGGTCAGTTGCAGGGAATGTCATATCCCTTGAACCTGTGTCTGACCAACGAGATATTAACGAAGGTCAAATATTTGATGAAGACACTGTGTCTGATTATTCATCAGGAGGAGAGGTACATTTTCCAAATAATGTTTGATCAAACTCCACTCTGATCAGTTCCATGTGCCCCAATCACATTTGGAAATCCTGGTAATGAGAATGTTAGGCTGATTGCGGGATTCTTTATGGAACTGTGGGTGTTTTAGCCTGTGTATTACCTACCTGCAATTGCATGAAATGCCTCTTTTATTGTCTGCACACGCAGGTGTCGAGGAAACACAATGAAAACCTGAAGGAAATGTTTCAGAGCCAAACAGACTTTACGAGTTGCATGACAAACAGCACTTTTCGATAGATGTTCCGCATCGCCTACAGTATATAAAAAAGTGCCACTTGCAAGAAACCTCAAAGCAATGCCTACTATCTGTGTGGTTGTGAGGGCCCGACTTCGCCGAGTTTGATTTCGAAAATACGGAGCTAATAAATCTTTGAGGTACAATATTCCCCCTCGGCTAAAGCGGTATCTTTCGTACAGAATTTCCTCCGGGGGCAATAAAGGATCTTGCCGATCGCGCAAAACCCTCTCTATATGAAATTCTCTTCTTATAATTTGCGCACCGATATCAATTGGTCGCTCATTCATGTACGGCGAAGCCATGACTGGATGACTTCCACTCACCATCACTGATCACGTGTGTAAACTAATCCTTGTTTACGTAGAACAAACCTGCTCCGAGCAGGTTTGCGGATTTGGATGTGTTACTATGACAACACTTCCAGCAAGAGTTTCGAAAAACCGACAGATCCAGGATCAGGCCAAATCATCAACAATTACATCCGGCTAAACGACTAATCCACGTACGAAAAATACCCACCTGGTCAGTTAATTAGCAACAACAACAACAACAACATTTATTTCTATAGCACATTTTAATACAAAAAGTAGCTAATGAAGAAAAGAAAAATAAAAGACAAAGTAAGAAATTAAAATAAGACAACATTAGTTAACATAGAATAAGGGTAAGGTCCGATGGCCAGGGTGGACAGAAAAAAACAAAAAAAAAACTCCAGAAGACTGGAGAAAAAAATAAAATCTGTAGGAGTTCCAGGCCACGAGACCACCCAGTCCCCTCTGGGCATTCTACCTAACATAAATGAAATAGTCCTCTTTGTAGTTAGGGTTCTCACGGAGTCACTTGATGCTGATGGTCATACAGACTTCTGGCTTTTAATCCATCCATCATTGTTGGAACATCACGGTGCTTTGAGTAGATGGTGGTGGCGCCACCACCAAAAGGACACCGGAAAAGGAAACAGAAGAGAGAGTAGGGGTTAGTACAGATTTTAGAGCCACCATGAATAGTTATTATAATGCATTGGATATACAGAGTATCAAGATTTAAATTACAGTAAAGTTATGAGAAGGCCATGTTAAAGTAATGTGTTTTCAGTAGTTTTTTAAAGTGCTCCACTGTATTAGCCTGGCGAATTCCTATTGGCAGGCTATTCCAGATTTTAGGTGCATAACAGCAGAAGGCCGCCTCACCACTTTTTTTAAGTTTTGCTCTTGGAATTCTAAGGAGACACTCATTTGAGGATCTGAGGTTACGATTTGGAATATAAGACGTCAGACATTCCGATATATAAGATTGGGCGAGATTATTTAAGGCTTTATAAGCCATAAGCAGAATTTTAAAGTCAATCCTAAATGACACAGGTAACCAGTGTAGTGACATCAAAACTGGAGAGATGTGCTCGGATTTTCTTTTCCTGGTTAGGATTCTAGCAGCTGCATTCTGCACTAGTTACAAACGATTTATGTCTTTTTTGGGTAGTCCTGAGAGGAGTGCGTTACAGTAATCTAGTCGACTGAAAACAAACGCGTGAACTAATTTCTCAGCATCTTTCAATGATATAAGAAATCTAACTTTTGCTATGTTTCTTAAGTGAAAAAATACTGTCCTAGTGATCTGATTAATATGCGTTTTAAAATTTAGATTACAGTCAACAGTTACCCCTAAGCTTTTTACCTCCGTTTTGACTTTTATTCCTATATAGCAGAGGGGGTTGTTAATCAGTTTCAGCTGCTTTGCTGTTAATGAAATTAATAACAAGTGCACTAGAGGGGCAACAATGAGACGACCCCCAAAACAGGAATGGCTTAACAGGTGGAGGTCACTGACATTTTTCCCTACTCATCTTTTCTGACTGTTTCTTCACTCGTTTTGCATTTGGCTGGTCAGTGTCACTACTGGTCGTATGAGGTGATACCTGGACCCTACAGAGGTTGCAGGTAGTCCAACTTCTCCAGGATGGCACATCAATATGTACCATTGCCAGAAGGTTTGCTGTGTCTCCCAGCACACTCTCAAGGTCATGGAGGAGATTCCAGGAGACAGGCAGTTACTCTAGGAGAGCTGGAGAGGGCTGTAGAAAGTCCTTAACCAATCAATAGGACCAGTATCTGCTCCTTAGGGCAAGGAGGAACAGGATGAGCACTGCCAGAGCCCTACAAAATGACCTCCAGCACGCCACTGGTGTTAACGTTCCTGACCAAACAATCAGAAACAGACTTCATGAGGTTGCCATGAGGGCCCGATGTCCTTTTGTGGGCCCTGTGCTCACTGCCTGGCAACATGGAGCTCGATTGGCATTTGCCATAGAATACCAGAATTGGCAGGTCCACCAATGGTACCCTGTGCTTTTCACAAATGATTGCAGGTTCACCTTGAGCACATGTGACAGATGTGAAAGGGTCTGGAGAAGCCACGGAGAACATTATGCTGCCTGTAACATCATTCAGCATGACGGGGTCTGGTGTTGGGTCAGTAATGGTCTGGGGAGACATATTCATGGAGGGTCGCACAGACCTGTACAGGCTAGACAACGGCACCTTGACTGTCTTTAGGTATCGGGATGAAATCCTTGGACCCATTGTCAGACCCTATGCTGATGCAGTGGGTCCTTGGTACTTCCTGGTACACGGCAATGCCCAGCCTCATGTGCCAAGAGTATGTAGGCAGTTCCTGGAAAATGAAAGAGTTGATACCATTGACTGGCCCCCACGCTCGTCAGACATCAATCCAATAGAACACCTCTGGGACATTATGTTCCGGTCCATCAGGTGCCTCTGACTGTCCGGGAGCTCAGTGATGCCCTTGTCCAGATCTAGGAGGAGATCCCCCAGGACACCATCTGTCATCTCATTAGGAGCATAACCCCCCCTGACATTGTCAGGTATGCATACAAGCACGTGGGGGCCACTCAAACTATTGAGTACGATTTGGAGTTGCAATGAAATTTCAGCAAAATGGACAAACCTGTCGCATCATCTTTTCACTTTGATTTTCGGGGGTGTCTTTGAAATCAGCCCTATAGGGCTGTAGGTTGATAATTTTCATTTCCATCAAACGATGTGGCATCCTTTCATTCCTAACACTTTACCATATCAGTCCATATCAGTAGAGATAGCCATCAGGATTTTTTTCCCATTGAGATCTGATGTGTTTTCAAAGCGTTCCTTTAATTTTTTTAACAATAAAATCCCTAAAGCGTATGAAAAAAGTTTTAATTCCAAGTTGTAAATTCCTTTGCACCTCTTCATCAGCATCTTTGTTTTGTAAAAGTGTCAATCAATATAAGAAGCAAGCAGCATGCTATTCCATCCTCCTCCACTGATGCAGCTGAAGTTCTCCCGGCTCAAGTCTGTTTATCTGGGACTGAGATGCCTTGAGTTGTATAGGGTATATAATATATCGTTATTTGGAATACATACCTTTCGTGTGTGTTCTGTTTCTATAATCATCTGTGTAAATGTTGGATGACTGGAAATGCGAGGCAAGAAATGTTGAACACATAACTAAAACAGAAACTTTTTCCATGTTATAGTAATAATGACGTGAAGTGTATAATGTGTGAAGATTTTAGTCCAACTATTAAATAAACACTTTCACAAAAGGTATAACAAAACAAGTGCACGTTTATTCAAGACTATAACCAAAGAAAAAGAAAACATTCAATTTCTATTTTGCTGTCAATGAGTTAAAAGCCCAAGCTAAAATGTCCATCCACAGAAAGTTGACATGTCTCCTTAGATGTTGCAGAGGTAAGAATTGCTGCATTATAACCAAAAGGTTGCAGGTTTGAGTCTGGGTGTTCCTCATTTTGAGTAGTGAGCTGCTATTATTATTACTATAATATAATAAAAACATACATTTGATTTGAGTCTGTAACACAAGGTGTACATTTTGGCTACTTTAAGAAGTTAGCATTTTTTTGGTTTATTCAGTTTTATTCTGTCAAGTGACGTTCATGTGGTACAACGAACTTGCGTATCCCTCTCTGAATTGATGGCGTTTATCTCCATTCTTTTCATAAGAGCAGTGATGACCACAGTTGGTGCTGTGGTTGATGCCTGTTCAGAGCTATTTGTTGTAATGGCAATCAAAGATACAAGGCCCAGTGACCGCTGCAAGACTATCATGCGCCATTTGCGTCTTGACAACAAAGACACCCGTGTACAACGTGTGAAAAACAACATCTGCATCTGGAAACATTTTGTTCAGAACTGTGCTTTGAGTTACAACCCAGGGCAACATATTACTGTTGATGAGCAACTGTTTCCAACCAAGTTCCGTTGTCCTTTCTTACAATACATCTCAACCAAGCCTGACAAATTTGGTGTAAATTTTGGATTGTGTCAGATTTGGAGACAAAGTACACGTGCAATGCCTCTTCTTAGTTAGAAAAACATTCCAGTCGTCCCATGGCAGAAAGACTTTCCGAGACTGTGATCATAAAGCTTATGGAGTCGTTTCTGGACAAAGGCAGAACGGTAACAACAGACAACTTCTTCACATCACTTTCTGTGGCTAATTGAATGCTGCACCGCAACACAGTTCTGCTTGGCACCATAAATAAAATGGGACAGGAACTACCACCTGCAGTCATTTTAGTATGCGAGCAATTCTTCACACTAGTGTTTAGATCAGGCAGTGCCATGCTGACAGTGTATGCGCACAAAAAGAAGAAGTCTGTCTGCATTCCCCGTACCATACACCATGACGTGGAGTACGGGCAAGATCGATAAAACAAAACATGTTCAAGTGACAACTCATGTTTAAATGGCATAGTGTTTTCAAATAGTGACATTTTCATGCATGGATGTGTGTGCGCATGCGAGAGAGAGGCAGAGACTGATTCGATGTCATTCAAGTGGCTACTGGAATATACAATAAACACTTTCGCAAAGGTATAACAAAACAAGTGTGATTTTATTCAAGAACTGAATAACAAAAAATTCAAGTGACAAGAAGATACCAAGAAGACATGAACCACCAGCGTTTGTGTGTCTGCTTATATCCCTTAAGCGATATCTTTAACAGGAAGCAAAACTTTACACTGGGTGTTACAGACTCAAATAAAAAGTATGTTTTTATTATGTAATAGTAATAATATTAATAATAGTGGGACATCCTGAGGGTTCACGGGATCCCCTGAAGGTTGCTGGATATCATGGCCGGCCTATACACTGGTACTGTGAGTGCTGTGCAAAAATGGAGGCAGAACCTCTCTATTTTTCCCAGTTGATTCTGGGGTTCATCAGCGGTGTGTTCTGCTCCTACTCTGTTCAATGCTTACATGGACTGGGTATTGGGCAAGGTCGTGGGGTCCAGCGGCTGTGGGACATCTGTTAGTGAAGAAAGATTCACTGATCTTGACATTACTGACGATACTGTGATCTTCACTGAGTCAATGAAGGCTCTGATCAGGGCTGTCGAGAGACTGGCAAAAATGTTTTTTTGTTTTTTTTTATTATTAGTCATTCTGGGGTATTGGGTGTTGCTTGATGAATTAAAATTAATTTAGATGATTTTAGCACAAGGCTTCAAAATAGCAAAATGTGAAAAAAATGAAGGGGTTTGAATTCTTTCTGAATCCACTCTCGAAAGGAAATGTATTGACTTGTTGTTGATGATATTTAAGAGGTCTACATATCATTTAATTTTCAATATGTCAGCTTCTCCAGGAATTTCATTGTTTTTTCTTTTGGAAAGGGGAAATTGTTGTCTTTATGGAGCAGGTAGGAACATCCATTCTGTCAGTGAGGTCTACAAAATGTATACAAAAATGCCAGCTAATTGATCACCATAGTCTTTTAAAATGCACTGACACCAACCATGGAGTAGCTGCTCTCTTACAGATGTGAACATCTCTCAGTCATCTGAGTGCCCATTAGGGATTCTTTATTTTTAATTTATTTCATTTTTCGTGTGAAGATATCATTGATATAGAAAACTGGAGTCCAATGCTTTACCTTTCTGATCAGTCACATGTTTTTGTCTTTCAGGGAGATCCGAATGGAATGTGCTTTGCTGGTAAGATTTTCATACATTATGAAATATGAACCTAATTCAAATTTGAACTTTACCTCGTTATTCAATATGATTTGTTCTGCTTGTTTATTCAGTGCTCTGCATAATGTTTGGGACAAAGACACATTTTTCTTTGATTTCCCCCTCTGATCCACAGTTTAAAATTGCAAATCAAACAAATCAGACGTGATTAAAGTGCACATCAGAGACTATCATGTTAGAGTGTATGCATACATTTCGGTCACATCATATAGAAATGACAACACTTTCTCTACGTGGTCATGTATAATGCCTTCAGTAGAATTCACAATTAAAGAAGGCATGTGGACAACACTAGAAATGTGCGTATGCACAAAACAATTCAGATACATGAAACTGTGAGTAAGCAAAGTTCTATGCACTTCCCCATTATAAATCCCAACTAATAAAGATTTTAACAAACATACAAGTGCCCACAACCCTCCAACTCCTCCCCAAATTTTGCATATTTGAATATGCAAATTAAAGTAAATAGCCCCTTCCATTCAGTGTTTTGTTACAAGGCAATGGCAAAAGCCAGATAGCAGTCTCCATTTTAATGTCTGCGACTCCTCTCACAGTTTCAGGAACGCCACAAGCAAACACTTCACTTTGCAGCAAAGCAGTAGTTGAACTAAAACTAAACTCAAAACTGAACTGAGACTCTTTTTGATAAATGTTCTAATAACGGGCAGCCTCTCCCCACTTCTCACCAAGAATGAGCATCAGGCTTTCTTCTGCTAGAAGATTCTCAAACCACAGGAATGTTGAATGAGAGTCAAACACTGCAATAAGCTGCAAACAGACTGCCTGTACAAAACATTCTAAGTTCCTGCTTTGCCTTTCAGCTTTCCCATAATACACTTCACTCCTGTCCATCTTGACGAAAGTTTCAGGCCTCAGTTGTTGACCTGTCTGTTAGCTGAAAAGGTGGCACCCCATATAGGCCATTTGTAATTTCTGATCTCCAATAATGCAAAATTTGTTATGATTTCTACTTATTTTCTGTCTTCTTCATCCTCTTCATCTTTTCCTACTTCTTTGTGTGGTTGGTGTGCTTGATCAACTTTCTCCATACAGCTCAGGCCTGCATCTCCTCCATAGTCAGACTCTGTTCCTTCAGATCTTCTTTTACTTTATCCATCCTCCTCCACTTCAGCAACCCTCATTTTCTTTTCCATTCCCATCTCTCTTTTGCCCATGTATTCATTGTCTCTCCTCATCACATGTCCATACCACTTCAGCCATCTTTCTTATACTTTCGTAGATATGTCTCCCATGTTTGTTGTAACCTCAGATTATCTAATTTCTTATTCTGTCCTTCTTTCTAACTCCATATATCCATCTCAACAATCTAATTTCTGCCACATCTAATGTCTTCTCCTTCTGTGCTCCCTTAACTGCCCAATCCTCACATACATTACTTCTCTGGTACTCCTTTGCTTCTCATGCACCACCACACCTCTTGCCATGGCACCTTCTCCAAATCAATAAACTTCATATGCAAACCTTCATGTGTTTCCCAATGCTTCTCTATGAGCTTCTCAATGCAAACACTTCATCAGTTGTTCCTCACCCTGGCATAAAACCACATGCTCCTCCCCTATTGAGGTCTCACCCCTAAGCCTTCTCTCTTTAACCCTTTCCCAAATTTTCATTGTGTGTGGCATTAGCTTTATCCCTCTATAGTTTCTGCAATCCTGAATTTCTGCCTTCTCCTTATACATGGGTACAGTCGCGCTGTTCCTACACTCCTCTGATATTCTCTCCTTTTCAGATCTTCTACATTATATTCCACAACACATCTAGTCCTTTTTCTCCTAACCTCTTCCACATTTCTACTGGCATTTCATCCAGTCCTGTTGCTTTCCATTTTCCATTCTTTTTAGTGCCTCCTTTACTTCTGCCCACCTTATTCTTGGTACTGGTACTTCATTTGAGACTCCAACCCCAAATACCACAATTTGATTGTCTTCATTCTTCTTCTTTTCACAGTACCTCTTCCAGCTATTTTTGTTCCTATCATTCTCATTTAAGACCGCACCTTGCTCATCTTTTATCTGCTTTATCTGACTAAAATCCTTCCCAGCCTTGTTCCTCATCTTCATTATTCTAAAGGTCCTTCTCTTTGCCCCTCTTTTGTCTCCAATTTTTCATACACCTTCTCCAAACCTGTCCCCGGGCCACTGCCTTCTTTGCTTCCTTGTTTGTATACCAATACATTTCTTTATCTCCCACCCTCCCTGATTGGTACCATGTCTTATTTGCCTCCTTCTTAGCCTTTATCATATCCTGCACACTTTGTTATTCTTCTTCCACCATTCCTCCACATATTCTCTTTCTCTTTAAACCTGTTCATAAGCTTCTTGATCTTTAAATCTCCACCACTTTATCCATGGTGTTGTTTGCTCTGGTTTTGCTCTCCTGCTGATTCTGATGTTCCAGTCCATCACCACCTCTTTATGCTACACTGTCACACTTTTATCATTTATGACTTTACAAATCTTCTACACATTAGAAAGTCTATTTGTTTTTCCAAAATCAGCTTTCACAAGTTGATTTACTTTGTTTTCAAAGAATGTGTTAACTATTACCAAATAAGATGCCATGGCAAAAGCTACTATCCTTTCCCCTTCCCCATTTCTCTCCCCTACTTTCCACACTCCATGTCTACTCTTCATCATCTCTCTACTGTTACCAACAAGCCCACTTAGATCACCACCAGCAATCACCTTTTCCCCCTTTTGTACTGTGCTCTGCTCTTCATCCATTTGCGCCCAGAAAATATCCTTCTCCTCTTCCTCACAGCCCACTTGAGGAGTATATGCACAAATTACATGAACTACAGTCTCACCAAGGCCTCATCCTATCGATTCTCCTATTCACGCACACAATACTGTCTTTTAGTTGGATACTACTGACCTCAAACATTTTTTCCTTGTCCATTTGCTCCACTGTACAACAATTTAAAGCTTCTTCACAATTTTCTTGCCTTATTCTCCTTCCATCATGTTTCCTGCACAAATAACACTCCCACATTCCTCCTTTCCATTGTGACCACAAGGGGGCATTGCAGCACCCCAGACACAAGTCCTGGCTATAATCAAAAGGGTTATTTGTACAAAATACCTTATTAAATAATTCTTTGTAGCTGAAACACAACACAATTCTTCATCTTCTCTCTCTTTCTTCTCCTGCACACCTCTCAGGTGAGCTTTGTCCGTCCTCCACACCCATCTCTGACTTGCTAGGATGAGGTTGAGCTGCTCCTTTCATCTTAGACACAGAAGTACTTCCAGTGCCAGGGCAGAACCTGTTGGAAGCATTTCTAGGTCGTATATCTCAGCAGGATCCCCTGGTGGCCCGACAGAACCCAGAAAGGCTTCTCCACTTGACTGCAGTTCCCAACATGCCTTGAGGGTGTCTGTACAAGTAGCATCTCCCAGTGATCCTGGTACCAAGCAAATTAGGGGAACATGTATTCTTAATACATTTTCTCCCCCTGTTCTTGCATTATACTGGCCCATGTGAGCAATCCGTCACACCATCAAATCTGCCAAATGTCTTCCTCATCCCAGTCATTGTCTAAACATTCAGTGTTCCCACTCTTACCTTTAACTTACCCTTTTCTTTCTCCTCCCCAGTCTTCTTCTTTTGTTTTTTCTTGACTAAATTCTTTCTCTGGTCCCACCCATGGCCCAATAGCTCTGTTTTAAATTCAGTTCAATGTCATTACGGCATAACTGAGCAGTTTTGTTATTCTGCACTAAACTGCAAAATTACAGTGCAAAGAAAAGATAATACAATACAGTTCAAAATGTAGGTGGGGTGCAATGCAGAAATAGTATAATATCTGTGTGTATAATTATCAGGACACACAGAGGATATGAGTTTCTCTTTGAAGAAGCCAACGGAAAATACAAAACTGTGAGCTTCTGCAGTCAGTGATAGCAGCGATGATTTGTCCAATGCTGTAAAAATGACAGCTGAGACATAAAATCGAGGTCCTGACTCTCTGTGCTCATAACAGATCCTTCGTAAAGAGCAGGGTGTATCCCAATGTCCAGGCTAAATTGCCCACAATGGCCTAGTCAGTCTGGTCCCCTAATCATCCCCTGTCTCTGATTGGCTAAGTATCTCTCACCCCTTCACCACGTTACAGCTAATGTGTGATGAGCATACTGCTACAAAAATGGCTGCTGTTCTACCATCCAGGTGTATGCTACACATTGGTGGTAGTTGTAGCTCCCCACTCACTATGTAAAGTTGAATAATGAGGAAAGTGCTATGTAAATATAAAGAATTGTTCTTTTTCTTTTTCTTCTTCTTCTTATTATTAGTAGTAGTATTTGTGGTTGATGAATTTCCTGGGTCTCCTTTTTCAGTGCACCTGAAATGTAAATGTTTAAGTGAGATATCTGATTAATTTGTGTTTATTGTATTCCTTAGCAGAATGTTGGTCATTTCTTTTTCAGAGTATATCATTTTAATGCTTGACTTCTCTTACAGCAATGATGGGAGGGAAATGTCGTTTTTAACATTAAAGGTAAGGCACTGAGTGTGAGAGTACCATATGAGTCTGTCATTGTGTTTGCTCTGTCTGTGTCCCAATCATCTTTGGGTAACCTCCCTAGTGTGACAACAATGGGCAAAAACGTTTGAGTTTTATTTTCAACAAAAAATGTTATCATGTGTAACAGAAGCACTTGAATGCCAAACTGTTAACAGAATCACAGTAGAAGAGATAAGTCACATGTCCACTGAGGTACTGGTTCAGATTTAGTGCACGTCCTTTGTGAAATTTGTTTAGTAACAGTTGCCAACTCACATAGGCACTGTTCAAGCAAACGTCAAAAGATTTATTTTGTAATATTTTTATGTTGCCTGTGCATTACAGTATCACCTTTGCCATTCAGTGTTTGGTTAATTGACAATGGCAAAATCACATGAAAAAAGAATTTCAGCAAAGTGGAAGCCTGGAAAAATTTACTATTTATTGTCTTAAGCAGTGGTATAAACAACAAAAGGAAGTTGATCAAGTGATAGCATAGCAGCGCTGGAAAAAGTCCAGAGAAGAGCAACTAGGATGATTCCAGGACTACAAAGGATAAGGAAAGATTAAAAGAGCTGAGCCTTTTCAGTTGAAGCACAAAGAGATGAAGAGGAGACATGATTGAATTTTTTAAATTATGAAGGGAATTAGTCCAAAGGATTGAGACTGTGACTTTTGAATGGGTTCATCAAAAACATGGGTGCACAAGTTGGAAATTTGAGCCCCACAGTGCTGCCCCCTCTCACACTACTCAACAGCATTGTGTCTGCTGTGGAAAACTTTAGGTTTCTGGGATGCACAATTTCCCAGGACCTGAAATGGGAACTAAACATAAACACAATTGTTAAAAAGGCCCAGCAGAGGTTGTACTTCCTGCGCCAGCTCAGGAAGTTCAACCTGCCTCAGGAGCTGCTCATCCAATTTTACTCTGCAGTAATCCAGTCTGTTCTCTGTTCATCTATCACAGTCTGGTTTGGCTCAGCCACAAAACAGGACAGGAACAGACTTCAACGGTCAGTCAGGATTGCAGAAAAAATCATTGGTGTTGATCTGCCCTCCATTCAAGACTTATACAGATCTCGAGTCAGGAAACGGGCAGAAAACATCATTGCAGACCCATCACACCCTAGTTACAACCTTTTTCAACTTCTTCCCTCTGGTAGGCGCTACAGAGCACTGTACGCCAAAACTGCAAGACATGTGAACAGTTTCTTTCCTCAGGCCATCACTCTCATGAATACTTAAGTCAATCTCACAGTATCAGGGACAATACTAGGTAAAACCGGAGTCCAATTCCTTGTATGTGTACATATACTTGGCCAATAAAGCTGATTCTGATTCTGATGTTTTTCTTCACATGGCGAACCACAGATACATGGAATAAGGAGTGTGCAGCAGTGTGGTAGACAGTAGGACTTTAAAAACATTCAAAACTTGACATGATGTTATTTTGGAAGAATTCAGTGGATAGAACTGGTGAGCTTTATTGGGCTGAATGGCCTGTTCTCGTCCAGATTATTCTAATGTGATGTTCTGTTTTCTAGACAGCCTTCCATCATAACCCATAAGTGTTTTGTCAATACTTAAGTCACAATCGGGAACATACCTCTTTGATGATCACCTCATACACATCCCACAGTATGTATAGTTTTGCTTCTGGATGATTAACTTCATCATGGTCGTCATCATTAGTGAAATGTAGGTATTTTGTAACGAGTGATAAACGATATTCACTCTTAACTTCATCAAAGATGGGTATCAATTAGTTAGTGGACCAGCACCATCTCTGAACTGGCTTTCCCACTATGAACTGCTGTATCAGGAGACTGAAAAACACTCACATGTCATCTGCAGAGACAGTCTGTCTGCGACAAGCAAATGGTTTACTGTGACTTTTCCGACACTGCTCAGTATACCGGTTCATTTCAGCAACTATTTTGTCCACCAAACTGTCATCGACAAATCATAAATAGTCCTGATAATCATGATCTACAGATAGTGGGGTTACTCATAAATGGACAAGAAAGTCAGCAGGATTGTCTGCAGTTGTAAGAAGTAGGCTCCAAACACGAACACCACCAAAACAAGGCAGGATGGGATCTACCAGACAGGTTTCACTATCCATGTCAATGTTTGGTGATCAATTCACATCACTGCTGCACGATTCAAGCAATGATTCAGTTTCAGTTTGTTCTAAAATATGCTGTAGGGCTTTTCATTTGCCATTGTGTTTTTGGATGAAGGCTCTGCTCCAGTCATGAATATTGAAGAATTACAAAAGAGTTACCATGAAGTGGTAGAATGTATAGAAAAATTGCTTTTTGTACCATGATATTATTTCATCCACTAGATGGCAGCAGAATACTGTCCCTTGAGTTATTTGGGCTTAACAATGTAAAGTGGATCATTACATGTTACCCTGAGTCTGACACAGGCTTAACTGTTGTAATGACAATCCCAACACGCATAAAGAGTTGGGGCACCTGCAGACAAACCACATATAAATGAAAAACTAACGTGAAGTATAAACACATTAAGAAGGAAAAAAATGCCTTCAAAGACACAAGTGTCAAGAGTGACTGATCCAATATGGCGACACTTACGATTAAGTACAGGCCAGGCAAGAAGAGGCAGGTCCAAGTGGACAGACACTGGAAGTGACGTCAGAGGTGGTAGGGTTGTCAGTCATTTTTTCTGTAGAGAGACGAAGAAAAGAGACGCAAATAAACAGCAGCACACTTCAGATCAGTGAAATCAGTGAAATTACCACCACCAGAGCATTGAAGCCGTCTCCAACGCGTATGTGTGTGATACCATAGTTGCATAAAATTCTGAGACATTCTCACGGTTGACATAAATTTCAGTTCTTTTCAGTTTGTTGTTTCATGTTTCACAAATATCTTTACTTTGTCTCTGTTAGTCATTGGTTCACACTTCAAACTTTTTTTCTGCTTGTCTTATTTCAAGATGTTGCAGGAAATACGTTTCACTTTAAAAATGAAAGAATTGTTTTCTCATGAGGATTGAGTGTCTTACATTATCTTCAGAAGGTATTCGGACTTCTTCACTTTCTTCAAATTTTATTGTTTTGTAGATTTACTTTTAAAATGGATAAATTTATCATTTTGCTTGTCAGTCTACACAAAATAACCCATAATGACAAAACACAAGCATGTTTTCAGAAAGGTATGAAAATATATTCAAAATCAAAAACTGAAACTTCTCATTCTTAGATGTGTCCTGACCCTTAATGCAGTATTTTGTAAAAGCGCCTTTGGTCAGTTTCATTGGTAAGTCTCTACAAGCTTGCAACATCTGGATATTGGCAATTTATCCCATTGATCCTGATAGATCCCCTCAAGCTTCATTAGACTGGAAGGAAAGCGTCTGTAAACTTCTATCTTCTATGTTCTGTTAAATTTAAGTCTGTGTTTTTGATTGATCAATCTCAAGAACATTCAAAGACTTGTCCTGAAGCCACTACACTTTGTTTTGGCTGTACACTTCAGTCATTGTAATGCTGAAAGGTGAACCGTAACCCCAGTCTGAGGTGGCATGCATTCTGGAGCAGTTTGTCTTCAAGAACCTCTCTGTATTTGGCTGTATTTATCTTTACCTCAACTCTAACCTTTCTCCCTGTCCCTGTCTTTGAGTAGTATCCCCATAGCATGATGCTACTACTACCATGTTTCACCTTAGGGATGGTATTAGGCAGGATCAAAGAATTTAATTTTTGTCTGATCATACAAGAGAATCTTTTTCCTAAAACTCTAAGGGTCCTTTAAATTGTTGTATGCTTTGTACTTCTGTCAAGCCTCTCTACCATAAACACCTGATTGATGAAGTGCTGCCAAGATGGTCGATCTTCTGGCAGGTTCTCATATCTTAGCAGACAACAATTGGGTTTTTTGTTCTGTCTAATTTTCTTCTTGCCTGGTAACTCCATGTGGCCAGACGGCCAGCTTTAGGAAGAGTCCTGATGGTTCCAAACTACTTCTATTTCACATTTCATGAGGTCACTTTGATCACTCATAGCTTTAGAAATGTTTTGATAACTTTGGCCTGATTCAGGCTTCACAACAATTTGTTTTTGGAGGTCTACAGAGAGATCCTTGAAATTCATTGTTTGGTGGTTGCCCTGACATGCAGTGTGAATTGTGGGACCTTCTATACATGGGAACACATGTGTGCTTTTCTAAAAGATGTCCAATCTAGTCAGTTTGTCACAGATGGACTCCAGTAAAGTTCTCGGCACAGCTCAAGGTTCACTAAATAACAATAACAACAACAACATTTATTTATATAGCGCATTTTCATAAAAATGATGTAGCTCACAGTGCTTTACAAGATGAAGAAAGAGAAAAAAAAACAGCATATAAAAAATAAAACTAGGCAATACTAATTGACATAGAATAAAAGTAAGGTCTGATGGGAGGACATAAACAACAAAACAAAAAAAAAAACTCCAGACAGCTTGAGGAAAAAAAATACAAAATCTGCAGGGGTTCCAGGCTACGAGACCACCCAGCCCCTCTCTAGGCATTCTACCTAACATAAATGATCTCACTCAGCCCTCATGGTTTTCAGGCTTCATGTGGAAGAATTGGACAATGATGGTCATGTGGACATCTGGCCTTCAGTCCATTAATGTAGGGACATCACGGTGCTTTGATCAGGTGGTGGTGGTGCAGATCGCCACCACAGAAAACCGGAAAAAGAACGGAAGAGAGTGTAGGGGTTAGTACGGATTGTGAAGATATGAAAAAAAAAAAATAACTAAATGCATATACAGAATAACAGGGTTACACTAAAATGAAGCTGTGATAAAGCCATGTTAAAATAATGAGTTTTAAGCAGGTTTTTAAAGAGCTCCACCGTATTAGCCTGGCAAATTTCTATTGGTCAGCTATTCCAGATTTGAGATGCATAACAGCAGAAGGTCGCCTCGCCACTTCTTTTAAGTTTAGTTGGAATAATAATCAGACTCTCATTTGAAGATCTAAGGTTACGATTTGGAGTGTAAGGTGAAGGACATTCTGAGATATAGGATGGAGCAGATTATGTAAGGCTTTGTAAACCACAAGCAGTATTTTAAAGTCAATTCTAAATGGCACAGTTCACCAATGTAGTGACATCAAGACTGGTGTGATGTGCTCAGATTTTTGTTTCCTAGTTAAGATTCTAGGCGGCACGGTGGTGCAGTGGGTAGCGCTGCTACCTCACAGTTAGGAGAACTGGGTTCGCTTCCCAGGTCCTCCCTGCGTGGAGTTTGCATGTTCTCCCTGTGTCTGCGTGGGTTTCCTCCGGGTACTACGGACCAAAGACATGCAGGTTATATGCATTGGCGATCCTAACTCGTCCCTAATTTGTGCTGTGTGTGTGTGCCTGCCCTGTGGTGGGATGGCACCCTTCCTGAGGTTTGTTTCCTGCCTTGTACCCTGTGTTGGCTGGTATTGGCTCCAGCAGACCCCCGTGACCCTGTAGTTAGGATATAGCGGGTTGGACAATGCATGGGTAGATAGTTAAAATGCTAGCAGCTGCATTCTGCACTCGTTATAATCGTTTGATGACTTTTTTGGGTGGTCCTGAGAGGAGTACGTTACAGTAATCTAGCCGACTGAAAACAAAAGCATGAACTAATTTCTCAGCATCTTGCAAAGTTATTATGGATCTAACTAAAGCAAACAGGATGAACCTGACCACTATGTGGAGTGACACAGCAAACTGTCTGAGTACTTCTAGGAATATATGAGAGATTTTAGCTTTAGATTTATAACAATTTACAAACTGTTCTGAAAAATATGTTCTTACGTTGTCATTTTGAGTTATTGAGTGTAGACTGCTGGACAAAAATGGAAATCTACAACACCATACAATGTGCAGATAGTGAAGGGGACTGAATACTTTCTCAGTCCAGTGCATTTCACAAGGAGTTGGAACAGCTTAGCGATGAGCTAAACAAACGAACTTGATGGACTGAGTGGTCTCCTCTTGTTTGTGAAATTTCTTATGCTTCTAATGTTCTCTGCAAATCCTATTTTATGTGAATCGTTTCACTCATGCCTACTACGTTTGTTAAAAATCTTCTCTTGTGTGCTGTAACCCATGTTTGCCCCTTAGTCTCATCCGCTCTGTTGACAACTGGCCTTCTTGTCCATTTGTTGTCCTGCAGTCCTTTGACTGATTGTTTAATTGTTACATTTTCTGTAATCTGCTCATTCATCTTTGTTTCTCCTTTCTTCTCAGATGAAGAGACGTCAAGTTTACACTGAAGACGCTAATCACTAAAAAACACTGTGTAGTCAATTAATAAAGTAGTCATGCATACCTATTCCTTGTGTCTTCAATTATTAATCCAGATTGATAACATAAATTTGTCTGTCTGTCATGATGGCTCTCATGGATTCTTTTGATTTCAGATTCCAAGGTTTTCCCAGGTGACCTCTGAGACATAATCCTCCCAACAAGTCCTGGGTCTTCCCTGAGGTTTCGTCCCAGCTGGCCGTGCGTTTAAAACTTCCACAGGGAGGCATCTAGGATGCATCCATATCAGATACCCGAACCACCTCAATTGCCTCCTCTTGATGTAAAGCGTCAGTGGATCTACTCCGAGCCTCTCCTGAATGTCTGTGCTTCTCACCATACCACTAAAGGAGAGCCCAAGCCCACTGCAAAGAAAGCTCATTTTGACAACTATTACTTGTGGTCTCACTCTTTTGGTTATTACCAGAAGCTCATAACAATAGGTGAGGGCAGAGATATAAATTGACTGGTAAATCAAGAGCTTCACCTTCTGGTTCAACTTCTGGTTTATTACTTTGATAACTGCCCTTGTCTTCCTGGTCTGTTTGTTGATCTCACTATTCCTTTTCCCCTCACCCATGAATAAGACCCCAAGTACTTAAACTCCTCCACTTGAGACAGTAACTTAAATCCCACTCAGAGAGGGCAGCCTACCATTTTCCTACAGAGGACCACGGCTGCAGATCTGGAGTTGCTGATGCTCATCCTTGGCGATTACAGTAATCCCTCGCTATATCGTGCTTCGACTTTCACAGCTTCACTCTATCGCAGAGTTTATATGTAAGCATATTTAAATATATATCTTTAAATCTATATATATTTTTTGCTGGTTCGCGGATTTCTGCGTACAATGGGTCTTTTAATTTCTGGTACATGCTTCCTCAGTTGGTTTGCCCAGTTGATTTCATACAAGGGACGCTATTGGCAGATGGCTGAGAAGCTACCCAGCTTACTTTTCTCTGTCTCTTGCGCTGACTTTCTCTGATCCTGACGTAGGGGGATTGAGCAGGGGGGCTGTTCGCACACCTAGACGATACGGACGCTCGTCTAAAAATGCTGAAAGATTATCTTCACGTTGCTATCTTTTGTGCAGCTGCTTCCTGAAACGACATGCTGAACGGTGCTTCGCATACTTAAAAGCACGAAGGGCACGTATTGATTTTTTTTATCTGTCTCTCTCTATCTCTCTCTCTCTCTCTGCTCCTGACGGAGGGGGTGTGAGCTGCCGCCTTCAACAGCTTTGTGCCGCGGTGCTTCGCATACTTAAAAGCCAAACAGCCCTATTGATTTGTTTGCTCCTTTGAAGAGGAAGATATGTTTGCATTCTTTTAATTGTGAGACTGAACTGTCATCTCTGTCTTGTCATGGAGCACAGTTTAAACTTTTGAAAAAGAGACAAATGTTTGTTTGCAGTGTTTGAATAACGTTCCTGTCTCTCTACAACCTCCTGTGTTTCTGCGCAAATCTGTGACCCAAGCATGACAATATAAAAATAACCATATAAACATATGGTTTCTACTTCGCGGATTTTCTTATTTTGCGGGTGGCTCTGGAACGCAACCCCCGCGATGGAGGAGGGATTACTGTATGACCAAGCTGTGCAAGCTTACTGTTAAGAATGCAACGTATAGTTGTACAGGAGAAAAGCAATCTTGCCTCAAATCAATGGCAACCTTTTGTAGGTCTATGAACTTAATTTAAATTTTAGGTTTACACAGTGCTTTGTTTCCGACGTGCTGCGTTCAGTCAGTTCACGTGAGCCGCTGTCTTGTGTGATGTTGCGATGTCCACGGCTTTATTTAATGTTAGCTGAGACCCGGCACTTAAAAGTTTCTCGCTACAGCAATTTTTAATCCGTTACAAAGTCATCCAAAGTCTCGTTTATACCTCGTGTCTTCTCATTAAACTTGTATCTCACGAATATGGTATTGCAAACAGCAGCGGTAGCGTTTCTATAAACTTAATTTAAACTTATGTTTTACACCGTGCTTTGTTTCCGCAGTATCGAAGTGATCACTCGTGCTGCATTCAGTCAGTTCACGTGAGCCGCTCTCTTGTGCCTTCTCAATTGTGTAATGAATGTTTTCTTCGCGCTCTTTGGGGCTCTTCCTTGTTTTCAGTTCACGTGATTACGTAGGAGGCGTGATGACACAATACGCAACTCCGCCTCCTCCATTACAGTATATGGACAAAAAAGAGGTTCCAGTTATGACCATTATGCGTAGAATTTAGAAACCTGCCTAACTTTTGTAAGTAAGCTGTAAGGAATGAGCCTGCCAAATTTCAGCCTTCCACCTACACGGGAAGTTGGAGAATTAGTGATGAGTGTGTGAGTGAGTGAGTGAGTGAGTGAGTGAGTGAGTGAGTGAGTGAGTGAGTGAGTGAGTGAGTGAGTGAGTGAGTGAGGGCTTTGCCTTTTATTAGTATAGATATATATAGTGGCAGACTGCGAGGACCCTTACATAGCTGTGATGTCTTTAGAGTGAAAGGACCATCAGAGAGAGCATCAACAGGGAATGATCTTGAATCGCTAGTGTGAAGCAGAAGAAGAAACAGAGAACACGATTAACTCTAGAATTACCAAAGCCTACGAAAAAACTTGTAACCCGGCCCACCTTAAATCCCTTCACACCTCTTCATCAGCGTCTTTTATCTTGTAAATGTGTCAATAAGCAGCCTGCTATACTATCCCCTCCACCGCCGCAGAAAGGGCAAGAAGTTCTCCCAGTTCAAGTCTTGATTATCTGGGAGTGAGCTACCTAGAATTGTATAGGGAAAATAATTTCATGTGTGTTTTCGTATCTACAACAATCTATGTAAACACATCGTTAAAACAGAAACATTTTTCAAGTTTTAATAATAATAAATGACAAAATGTAGACATGAACTGTATAATGTGTGAAGGCTGAAGTCCAGATATCAAATAAACACTTTCACAAATGGTGCAAGTGTAATACGACAGCTTCAGTGGTGCAGCGGTAGGAACTGCTAATCCAGAGGTCGTGAGTTCAAAACTAGCTCCCCTGCAAATTTACCATTTTGAGTAGTGAGCTGCTCTTACTGTTAATATTATACAATAAAAACATACCTTTAATTTGTGTCTGTAACACGCTTCTGGGCGGTCATGCTTTTATGGCCCAACGGACCAGAAGGGGTGGAGTCAGTTGCCCTCACTGGGTGGTTTATCATTTCTGTGTTGGAAAAGAAAGACAACACAGTTAGCAGCAGGTCCCCCTCTAAACCCATGGTGGGATTACATACCTGGGAGGTACCTGGAGGGTGACCTTCTGACCGTCATCATACCAATATCTATCTATCTATCTACAGTGCATCTGGAAAGTACTCACAGCGCATCACTGTTTTTCACATTTTATTATGTTACAGCCTTATTCCAAAATGGATTAAATTCATTTTTTTTCCTCAGAATTCTACACACAACACCCCATAATGACAACGTGAAAAAAGTTTACTTGAGATTTTTGCAAATTTATTAAAAATAAAAAAATTGAGAAAGCACATGTACATAAGTATTCACAGCCTTTGCCATGAAGCTCAAAATTGAGCTCAGGTGCATCCTGTTTCCCCTGATGATCCTTGAGATGTTTCTGCAGCTTAATTGGAGTCCACCTGTGGTAAATTCAGGTGATTGGACATGATTTGGAAAGGCACACACCTGTCTATATAAGGTCCCACAGTTGACAGTTCATGTCAGAACACAAACCAAGCATGAAGTCAAAGGAATTGTCTGTAGACCTCCGAGACAGGATTGTCTCGAGGCACAAATCTGGGGAAGGTTACAGAAAAATTGCTGCTGCTTTGAAGGTCCCAATGAGCACAGTGGCCTCCATCATTCGTAAGTGGAAGAAGTTCAAAACCACCAGGACTCTTCCTAGAGCTGGCCAACCATCTAAACTGAGCGATCGGGGTTTGGTGTTTGTCCTGATATGATGTGTGAAGTGCTTTCTAAACAATGTCCAATCAATTCAGTTTGCCACAGATTTACTCCAATCAAGTTCTAGACACATCTTAGAAAGAATTAAAGTAAACAGGATAAACCTCAGCACAAACTGGACTTCCACTGAAAAAGAGATTTCAGCTTATGATTTTTAATAAGTTTGCAATCCCTTCTGAAAACGTCTTCACTTTGTCATTATGAATTATTAAGAGCAGATTGATGGGCAAAATGGCAAATTTATCCACTTAAATTAAGTGTGTATAAAGTAGAGGGGTCTGAAAACTTTTGAATCCAATGTATATGAAAACAGCTGCATGATTCCATCGACTCCTTCATTAAAGAGTAATTTTCAATAACAACAACAATATTTATTTCTATAGCACATTTTCATACAAATGATGTAGCTCAAAGTGCTTTACAGGATGAAGAAAAAGAAAAAAGACAAAATACAAAACTAAAATTAGGCAATGCTAATTAATATAGAATAAAAGTAAGGTCTGATGGCCAGGAGGACAGAAAAAACAAAAAGACAAAAAGAAAATGGGATCTGCAGGGGTTTCAAGGCCACGAGACCACCAATCCCCTTCTAGGCATTCTACCTAATATAAATGATCTCAATCAGTCCTCATAGTTTTCAGGCTTCACATGGAAAAACTTGATGATGATGGCAATGTGGATCTCTGGCCTTCAATCCATCACGTTGATTTGATCAGGAATGGGTAGGGCAGATCACCACCACAGAAAACTGGAAAAAGAATAGCAGATAAAGTTGGGGTTAGTACGGATTTCGGAGTCACCATAAATGATTATAATTAAATGCATATACAGAATATCAGGATTAAACTAAAATGAAGCTATGAGAAAGCCATGTTAAAATAATGGATTTTTAGCAATTTTTTTCGCTAATAAAAGATACAAAATCATGACTGTTCTCTTCTAAGGAGTGTCATAGCTGTCCTCTTGCGTTTCAATAATTGCTTAATAAACTGAATTATAGAGAAGTGTCCTGCTGCAGACCTCTGTCGCTTTGTAATCCAGGAGCTCCACTGAAAAGCTGGAATTGCAGTTTTATGTCACCTAATTTATACATCAAACCCCCAGGAAGGGTCTGGTTGTGGCCAACAGACCTACAGGACACTCCTACCACAAGACACACCCACTAAGAGACACGCCTACTCGATAGTCACCGTTAGTCCCGTGGAAGTCCTCCCTTCCACAACCCTCCCCTTAACCACAGTGTAAGAAAGTTTTTATTATGTTTTGGCCAGCATTCCACACCTGGCTGGGGTTCAAATGTCTCTTTAATGTCTGTTTTGTTCATTTTTATTTTTGTTGTCATTTCTGCTTATCTTTGTATCTTTTATTATGTGCCATGTGTTTTGTGGCTCGTGCTTTTCAGAGAAGATTTTTACTGTTAAATATAATTTCTCTATTTGATTCTGTATTGATTATTATATGCTTGTTAACAGATTGTTTTTGCCTATATGTCTCTTGTAAAGTATTTTAATTAAAGACTTCATCGACCCTGCCCTGTTGTTACTCTTGTACAAGTTAAATATTAATGAAAAAAATCTGTGCAATCCAGAGTAGCAGACATTTGACACCGATGGTCCGTTTATTAGTAACTTTCAGGTTCATATGAAATGCTCACTAATCATATTTCTATAATTAACTATGTTTTCAAGAAGTGTGAACAACAGCTGTAGTTCAGTCTTCTCTTTCCTGGTGCTATGGTGACCCCACATATGTGGTAATAATAAAGGTATACACCCCATCCTGAGCTGGCTTCATGAATTTGACTTTGACAGGCCCCAAGAGGCACAGTCACTAACAGTCACCTTCAACAGACTGCTCTCAATTGTATAAAGTCTAAAAAAAAAACGCAGTCCCTTGTGATTTTTTAATGCACTGGCATTGGTGAGTTCTCTGGTCTGCATTGCTTTGCTTTGATTTTTGATTTTTTTGGATTTTTGACCCTTGTGCTTTGTCTTTTGACCGTTCTTGGAATCTATGAATTGAGACTTTTTTGCCTGTTGACTGTTTTCCTCCTTTTGTCGTTGTCCTCCTCAGAGCTATTTTTTGCAGCACAGGATGTTTTTGTAAAATTATTTGCATGTGCAGCTGGGGTTTGATGGCTTTCCCCCCTTCTTAGTGAGTATTTTGAATCATTTGTGGGTCTTATTCTTAGTAACTATCTATTTCATGACAGTTAAACTCTTTGAGGACGGATGTTGACTTTTGTCAAAAGAAGGGGTTGATGGTGGTAATCAACTGTAAATGGTGACAAAACCCACTGTTATGTTTTAGTTGGACTCTTTTTGCTAGAAGGAAAGTTAACTTCATTGATTGGACAGCGATTCCCTGTGAGGAGCAAACACCAGCAAAAATGGCATCAACATCTGGGGAAAAATTGAAGTGAAATGTGTAAAGCAAAATAATCCGTGGAAGACGTTTTGCAAATTATCGCTGAATTAGACTCCGAATTGTCAAACTCCAATTTTGTGAGTGAAAACAAATGTGAGATACAGGCATCAGTTGATCGGTCCCCAGCTGATCGTGTTGCTGAACAGGTTCATGTAACTGACGTACCTACAGTAACAATGACATGAGGTATAAACCAGACTGCCATGCACTACAACTGTGACCGCCCCTGCCATGCCAAGACAGCCAAGCAGCCAGCCTGTCTTACATTCCTGACAAACTAAGGGCCACAGCACATTGATTTATTTTTTAAATGATAGCGTTGTGTGCTTTTCTGAAAACTTTTTTTTTTGAAGCAAAATATCCAGCCATCAAACAGTTAATGAGAACACAGTACTAGCTAGGCCTTGAATTGGGCTTGTGAAGTACAATGCAAATGAATGAACGTTTCACAGAGCGTGAATGTTTATCAGATGTGTCCAATTTGATTGATCATCAATGGAGCAGAGCTGTGGAGGTCTAGAACGCAACTTTTATGGAATTACACCACTCAAGTCCTCATGGGTTATATCTGAGCAAACCATGTAACACAAGAAATGAACTGTGCATGGAAACAGAAATTGGATTTCGGGTCAGTTGATTTTCATTAAAAAAGGAAAAAAAAATCTGCAATTGGAGCTAAACATTAGAAACTCAATCAGTTCAGCTTTACTAAAAATTGCATTGTGCTGGTGATGAAATGGTTTTGTTACCATAATAAGAATCAGAATCACATTGATTGGACAAGTGTGTTCACACACAGATAATTTAATTTCTTATTTTATGATGACTCTCCAAATATGGTTACATGACAATTGTACACATAATTGATAAATTAATGCCTGAAATAAAGAGAAGACAAAAACTATTAACATATTTGAACAATCGGGCTGTGCTTTCATGTCATGTAAGTGGTGATTCAAGTACGAAGAAGACCCTCTTTCAGACAACTGGCAGTTTAGCCACACAGGACCCACTTCAGATAACTGCAGCGTCAGCTCAGCACATGAACTCATATATCTCATGGTGATAGGAAGCTATAAAGTTGAGCAATTTACCCATTAATTGTTTCATTTTTCTGTCTTTCAGATGCAGAGGAGAGCTGTAAATCCTCCTCCTGTTCCACTTGACAGCCCTTTGGTACAGGCATTAGAATTCGTTGATTGAAGAATTCATCACAGGAGCAGAACTACTAAAGGAGCTGTCTTTTTACTCCCTCCCTGTTTAACAATGGTGCCAATTCTGTTTCACCAAGTTTAAGAATAAAATCTGCTTGCAAGTCTCCTCATGACTGATTATTGTGCGACTTCAAAAGCCCAAACGTGACAATATGCATAGAAAGGGCAAGACAGAGCAAGAGATACTGACATAAATACAGAATTAAGCATCAGCTGTATGTAAGAATATCACAAGACATGGGGGGTGGTGGTGATCAGATTGAGCAGGCCAGCCGAATTAAGTAAACTGTTCTTATATCTGCTAGTTTATTCTAGGGCTTAAAGTGGGCCATTACGCACAGCTTCTCAATTTTATACTTTGCACATTGGTAGTGTTTTATTTGTACTGGCAGTTCACATGTCTGCCCCTCCTTCCACCTTCAATCAAATGTCAGCGTATCTCAGACTTCAAAACTCCTGCCTTCCCCCTCATCTTTGTTATGAACTGCTGCTATACACCAATCACCCCTAAAATTAAAGCCATCTGTCTAATATTTTGTATGTCATGCCACCAGAACACCTCTGACCCATGGAGAAATGGACACCACAAGACCTCTGAAGATGTCCTGTGGCATCTGGCACCATGATGTTACCTATAAGTTGCAGGGTGGGGCCTTCACTGAAAGGATTTGGCTAGGGTGCCAGCACATCCCAAGTCCAAGTCTGAACGAATTTTTGCAGTATGGAATGGCACATCATCCTGCTGACATCAGGAAATACCATTGACATGAAGGGGTGTATGTAGTTTGCAAAAATCACTAGTTAGATAGTACCTGTCAAAGAAACGTACACATGAATGCCTGGACCAAAGGTTTCCCAGCAGAACATCGCCCAGCTTCACACTGCCTCTGTCAGCTTGCCTTCTTCCCACAGTGCATCCTTCTGCCATCTTTTCCCCAGGACAACCACATAATATAAAAGAAAACGTCATTCATCAGACCAGGTTGACTTGTACCATTGCTTATGGTCCTGTTATGACACTCACATGCCCATTGTAAGTGCTTTCTGTGGTGGACAGGGGTCAGAATGGACACTGTGAGCAGTCTGCATATATGCAGCCCCATACACAGGAAGCTGCAATGCACTGTATGCTCTGACACACTTTCTTTTCATGGCCAGCATTACATTTCTCAGCAATTTGTGCTACAGTAACTCCTCCATGGGATAGGACTAGGTGGGCTAGACGTCACTTTGATGAGCATTGGGTTCCAATGCCCAATTTGAACAAACTTTACAGAACCCCAAGTCATCATGCACTATTGCTTGTGCAGTTTCATGGCTGATACCCAAATGTGCTACAACAGCAGACAATGTAATCTGTCAGTCTTCTTTGATTAAGTCATTATCAATGTCGATGTGGGCTTGTTTGGATGATAGTAATGGTTGACCCAATCAAGCTTTGTCAGTTACAGTACACTTGTTCTTCACATTTTAAAGTTTTTTACACATTCATAAATATTTCATTGAGTCATTCTGCTTTCACTTACATAATTAGCCAACATATTTAAGTAGATTTCAACAGGTTTCATTCTCTCTGCCCAAAAAATTCTCACTACCAAGAGCGGTGTTTGGTGGTGGCAAGTGGAGCAACTGCCCCAGGCCCCTTGCCTAAGGGGGCTCCACTTCTGAGGTCTGCGTGTCCCATTCGAGCAGATTTGTCAAGTTTTATTCTCCAGTATATATATATATATATATATATATATATATATATATATATATATATATATATATATATTTGAGATGCGTCTAAGAGAAACCCTTTAAAAATCCCTCTGCAAGGTCAAATTCCGTACATTTACGTCTTTGAAAACATTCCATAGTCCGTATTTTAACGCACAAAAACATGTATTGCTAATAATAACTGGCTGACATAACATCAATTTGAGTTAAGACTATGACATCCTGCATATCGAGACTCAGAGTATATTTGCAATTTGCTGATACCCGTCTGTCACAAATTACTCCTGACACTCTTCTCCACCAATTCTACCCTGCCTACACTCTCTTTTTCACCTCTCTTCAACAATCCCCATTACTCTGTACTGTTTATCCCAAGTATATGCGATCCACCTTTACTACTTTACTCCCTGCATCCTCACCATTCCACTGACCTCCCTCTCATCTACACACATGTATTCTGTCTTGTTCCTACTGAACATCATTCCTCTCCTCTCTAGAGCATATCTCCACCTCTCCAGGGTCTCTGCTACAGATCACAATGTCATCAGCAAATATCATAGTCCATGGGGACCCTGTCTAATCTCATCTGTCAACCTGTCCATCACCATTGCAAATAAGAAAGGGCTCAGAGCCGATCCCTGATGTAATCAAACCTCCACGTTGAATAAATCCGTCACTTTCATGAAACAGAACCAACAGAGCTGTTTGCCTGGACTGCTGGTCCTCAGATTTGATTGTGTGGCTTAACCTGATGTGGCCATACAGCACCTTCAGAAAGTATAGATGGAATCCCATTGTACCAAAACCCATGGAACCATTATAACGAATATGGGGAAAATATGTATACTGTTGTGCTCGGAGTCACCAGCTATTCGCCATCCCTAACGCAGCTGTGCAAGGACAGCTCTGTAGCTGCTCTACTGCATCTGGTAAACAGTAAATCCGGGCAAAGTAATTAGTTGTCCTCTGCAGGATCAAGCTTACCGTGTAACATATTTGTCGCACAATCTTTAGAACACCTAACACCGGGCTTTGACCTGCTCTTCCTCACACTCTCCTGATCTCTCTTCTCCAGACTGCATCTGTCACAGTGGTGATTCTGAGCCATTGGTGTTCTTCAGATGGGAACTAAAGTTAGATGCTTGGCCATGTCGCATCTCCTATCTTGTGTGCTTGAGTGCTCCTATTTTGAATGAAGTCTTGAGACGGTTCCTGCCTTCTGTGCACAGTGATGAAGTACCTGTATTTTCTTGAAGTCCTGAAGTTTCTTAAACTGCAAAAAATGTTTAATTTGAAAATGAGACATTAGATGTCATTTTTTGATATAAATATAGGTAGGAAAATACAGAATGAAAACGAGATATTGGATGTCACTTTTTTTAACAGAAATACAGGTATTAACACAAAATGAAAACAAGATGAATGTGCAATTCCGAATGCTTTTGTCATGTCATTTTTCTTCATTCTGGATTTAGCTTTTTCCAGGACTGTTCATTTTTCTTTCAGCAGAAGATCTCAAAGAAAAGGGTTTGATGGGTGAGGAGATGCAGGTCTGAGCTGTATGGAGAACATTGATGAAGCACATTGACCCCACATTGTAGTGGGAATAGATGGAGAGGAAGAAAAAAAAGTTCAGGACTGACGGTAAAAGAAACCATGTGCTGGAAGTCATGTGTCATTCTTGCTAATAACACATCCAACTATTCACACTAAAAATTCATCACAAAATGGGCAGGAAATTTTAACTTCAGGTCTACAGTACTTTGTGTCTACAGTTTTGCAGTGAAATTTTAAAATGTTAATCAACATTAAAAATCAGACATTGTGGGACTAACCTCAACATGTCAGACCTACAGCAGAATTTAACATTAATAATCAGGTTTTAAAATGTCAGCCTGGCCAATAGCACACTCTAGTGGATGCAATGAATGGTAAAAACAGCTTAATAGACATAACTGAGACAAATTTGTAGTCTTTTCTAACATACATTTTTAAAGTGTATTTTTTAGTTTTATTTATAAGTAAAATACATAAAGTGCCTTTTGAATTTGTCTAACTGAAATGCTTTAATTTTCCATTTTTTCCACGTTGCTATGAAGACAGTGAGAGGTATGTGTGCTGATTATGGGTCGAAATGCCCTCCTCCTCTCCTCTTGGTTCTTTATTTTTTCTCTAATTATCTGACTTGCCCCAAAAAGGCAATCCACAGCAAACAAGAACAAAACCAAAATCCAATAAAGAGATTATTTAAACAGAATGAGCAAAGGTCTGCAAAATCAAAAAAACCCAAAGAAAATTGCAACACTCATAAACTCCGTAAACGCAATGACTTCCTCATCTGAGCTCAGGGGGCATCCAGTAAATTTAGTCTTGATACAAACCTTAAATTAATTGATAACCAAAAAATAAGGTGTATAATTAGACCAAGGGATAAAACCACACCCTCCACCAGGGGCATCTGTAATAGAAATTTACTTCAAATTAAAACAAAAAATATATCAGCAGTTCAGAAAGAAACATGCAGTTTTAAATGCTGCTTATTGAACATTCGCTCTCTTGGCACTAAAGCTGTTTTGGTAAATGATATTATATTAAGTACAATATTCGATCTGTGTCTTCTCACTGAAACCTGGCTTAGTAAATGTGACACTGTCCCCCTAGCTGAGGCGTCACCAGATGGATACTCGTTCCTCCATAAGCCTAGAGATTCTGGTAGAGGAGGAGGACTAGGAATAATTCATTGTAACATAATGCAAATCACTTCTACAAATCTAGGCAACTTTACATCCTTTGAGGCATTCATTTTAAATATTAAAACAGATTCCAACACAATTATAGTGCTAGTCTACAGACCACCAGGGCCATATTCATTGTTCATGACTGAATTTAGCAACCTTCTATATGATTTGTCTATAAATTATGATCATGTAGTACTGATGGGGGATTTTAATGTACACATTGATGTGGAAACTGACACTTTTAGCAAATCTTTTACTTATTTGTTAAATTCAGTAGGATTTTGTCAGTATTGTCAAAGGTCCAACTCATAATCATAACAACACATTAGATCTAATTATAACTTACAAAGATGAAATTCAAATAAATATTACTCCATTAAATGAAGTTATTTCCGATCACTACTTAATTACATTGGATTTAGTCGTGCCTTTGCCAACACACTCTCAGATTAAAACAAAGACAATGCGACATCTAGATTGTAACTCTTCTTCAAAATTTATAGATACTTTGAGTAAGTTGAGTGTAATTGTGGAAAACCATTTAGATCAGTTAACATCAAATGTAAACGTGGAAAACAATTTAGATCAGCTAACATCACGTTATAATGTGACCTTGAGAGATGCACTGTACGCAGTAGCTCCCCTTAAAACAAAAGTGATCAAAGCACATTGAAACTCTCCCTGGTTTAATGAAAACACTCGATGTCTTAAATTAGAGTGTTCGAAAATGGAGCACAGATGGAGAACAACAAAGCTACATGTCTTTCAAATTGCATGGACAGAGAGTGTTAATAAATATAAAAAGTCCTCTTTAAAGCTCGCTCAGAATACTATGCTACATTAATAGATAGCAATAATAAAAATCTTCGGATACTGTTTAGAACAGTGGCTAAATTAACAAATGGAAATTCAGATCAACAGTGCAAAATACCAACAGATATTAACAGTACAGACTTTATGAACTTCTTCAATGAGAAAATTAAAAATATAAGATCCCAGATCTCTGCATCACAGTACAAACCAAATACTACCTCAGCAGACCCTGCCTCATATTGCATTCAGCAGTTTAGTAATTTTAATCCTGTAACTGAGCAGGAAGTCTTAACTATAATTTCTAAAATGAAACCCACTACTTGTTCCATAGATCCAGTGCCAACAAAACTAGTAAAAAGTGCAATGGATGTTCTTGCAGCGCCTATTCTAAACATTATCAATAGTTCATTATTGCATGGCACAGTACCTGATGCACTAAAAGTGTCAGTCATTAAACCATTTCTTAAAAAGTCAGACCTAAACCCACACATACTAAATAATTATACGCCTATTTCAAATGTACCATTTCTCTCTAAAATACTAGAAAAAGTAGTCACCAGTCAGCTTCAGACACACCTTACGCATTACAATTTATTTGAGAAATTCCAATCTGGTTTCTGCACTGGTCATAGTACAGAAACGGCACTAACGCGGGTTGTAAATGACATTCTGATATCCTCTGATGAAGGAAACTCCACTGTAATTATGTTGTTGGACTTAAGTGCAACATTTGACACCATTGACCATTCTATTTTACTGCACAGGTTAGATAATGATGTTGAGCTTACAGGCCCCGTGCTCGCTTGGTTTAGTTCTTACTTATCAAATCGATTCCAATATGTACAGAAATGTGCTGACAGTACTCCATCATTATACACAGAAGTTCAATATGGTGTCCCGCAGGGCTCAGTACTGGGACCTTTACTGTTTTCACTTTACAGGCTTCCACTGGGATCTCTCATTAGGAAACATAATATTAATTTTCACTCGTATGCAGATGACACTCAGTTATACGTTTCATTTAAATCAAATGAAGTTTCTCCGATGTTGTCTTTAATTAGTTGTGTTAGTGAATTAAAGGAGTGGATGAATGAGAACTACTTGTCTTTAAATACAGATAAAACAGAGATGTTAATTGTTGGAGGGAATGACGCTGATCACAACAATATTCTGTCATCATTTAAGTCAGTTGGAATCCCCATTAATTTCACTGAATCAGCCCGCAATCTAGGAGTTATGTTTGACTCTAGCATGTCATTTAAAGCGCATATTACAAAGTTGTCCAAAACATGTTTCTTCCATCTTAAAAATGTTAGGAAATTAAGGTGCTTTCTAAATAAACAGGATTCTGAGAAATTAATTCATGCATTTATCTCTAGTAGGATTGACTACTGCAATGCGGTTTTCACCGGATGTTCAAATTGTTCTTTATACAGCCTCCAGTTAATCCAAAATGCGGCTGCAAGAATTATTACAAGAACAAGAAAATATGAACACATCACTCCAGTTCTTAAATCCTTACACTGGCTCCTGGTTAAGTTTAGGGCAGATTTCAAAATCCTCCTTTTAACATATAAAGCATTAAATGGCCAAGGTCCGGCTTACTTGTCTGAACTTATCATGACTTACAAACCAGAGCGCACATTAAGATCTCAAGATGCCAGTCTGCTTATGATTCCAAGGATTAATAAAATAACAGTGGGAGGTCGAGCTTTTAGTTACTGGGCCCCTAAACTATGGAATGGTCTGCCTGCTTCTGTAAGAGATGCCCCTTCGGTCTCAGCTTTTAAATTCTGGCTGAAGACTCACTACTTCAGTTTAGCACACCCTGACTAGAGCTGCTGATTAACTGTACAGACTGCATCTCTGTTGTTAGTCATTAGGACTTAAACATAAGGAACATGATAGTTATAATTGGATTCTAACCTTCACCTATTCTGTTTCTCTTCTCGGTACTCAAATGTGGCACTTGGTGCCACGGCCCACCTGCCAAGCTGTTTTGCTTGCATGAGGTATAGTCATCCCTGATAGACGATCACAGGAATCGTGGGAAAGAGGGGTCCTTTCATCGGATTGGCTGGCCTAGCACTGTTTCAGCTGTGGAATGGCCAAATGGGGGAGGCAGCTTGATGGATGAGGTCTCCAGGACTCTAAACATATCCAAATCTTATTATGGGATATATCATCTACTGTTAAATTCTGCTCTGTACTTCTAAAATTTTTGTTTTTATACTGTTTTGAGGATTTGTTCTGTTCTGTGTACTGCATTGTATTGTATTGACTCCCTTCTTTTGACACCCACTGCACGCCCAACCTACCTGGAAAGGGGTCTCTCTTTGAACTGCCTTTCCCAAGGTTTCTTCCATTTTTTCCTACTAGGTTTCTTTTTGGGAGTTTTGCTTGTCTTCTTAGAGAGTCAAGGCTGGGGGGCTGTCAAGAGGCAGGGCTTGTTAAAGCCCATTGCGGCACTTCCTGTGTGATTTTGGGCTATTCAAAAATAAATTGTATTGTATTGTATATGTGGCGTTGGTTGGGACTGGCAATCCTTTCTAATGAAAAGTGGGGATTTGGGGTGTTTGAGGGGTGTTTTTTTGTTATGGGATGGGCATTTTCTGGAGGGACTGTTAACGGGGACTTTATTTTTGGTGTGGTAATGAGTAAAAGAGTGTAATTGTTTAGTTTGAATATATCCACGTTTATAAATTGTATTCTTGTGCTTTTCCCCAAATGTTTCTTTTTGTTTATTCTTTGCTAAATACAGTACTAAGCTGGGAGGGAGAAGTGACAGAGCAGCCAGGTCCAATGTTTCAAGTTATTGGTAATGTAGCATGGCCGTGTTTGGAGTCTAGGGAAGTCGTTACATGCAGTGGGTAGCGCTGCTGCCTCGCAGTTAGGAGACCAGGGTTCGCTTCCCAGGTTCTCCCTTCGTGGAGTTTGCATGTTCTCCCCGTGTCTGTGTGAGTTTTCTCCGGGTACTCCTGTTTCCTCCCACAGTCCAAAGACATGTAGGTTAGGTGCATTGGTGGCCCTAAATTATCCCTGGTGTGTGGGTGTGGGTGTGTGCGTGCCCTGCGGTGGGCTGGTGCCCAGCCCGGGGTTTGTTTCCTGTCTTGCACCCAGTGTTGGCTGGGATTGGCTCCAGCAGACCCCCGTGACCCTGTAGTTAGGATATAGCGGGTTGGATAATGGATGGATGGATGGATGGATTCTGAAATCATTGCCACCGATTGATGTCTTTCTTAGTTGGTCCTGTTTGGAGTGCATTATGGAAATCTAGTCAACTAAAAACAAAATCTTGAATTAATTTCTCAGCATCTTGCAATGTTAGGAGAGGTGTAACTTTTGCAATGTTCCTTACGATGCTGTCAGCTAAACAGGTTCATGTTTGTACATTTAAGTCTATAATACAATGGATTTCTAACCGGGTTTTAATCACTCATGAGTTTCCCAATATTACCAGCCTAATCACAGAGGATAAGTGAAGTGAAGTGGCTAAGTTCATTAGAAAATGGTTTGTTTTTACAAGACATGTGTGTTATATATGTCCTAAATTCAAGAGAGCTGGGTGCCAGTAAGATTTTATGGAGCTGCACCATTTTTGATGATGTCCTGCAGCCCTGGGCTGAACAGGGGCCTTACCATGATATAATGACCCTATTACAAAATGCTTGTTAAAGTTCAATTGGCAAATCTAAATCGGTGCTGTCGTTTGGTTTGTACCTTTTCCCAGATATGGACTGTCACCCTATGAAAGATTCAATGTTGTTGTGCAACTGATGTTGTCAGGATAGATAGGTAGCAATCAGCTTCCCTCCATGGGGCTAATTGGATTTTATTAGAAGACCGTATTGTTAGAGAACAGTGCCAGTGATGTCAGGCTACACTGCCATTACTGTGATTATGGTGGACTTGTTATTGAGTTTTATGTTTGTTGGTTTAAGTATTGCACTGGCAATCGGAAGGTTGCCGGTTCGAATCCCGTAAATGCCAATATGGACTCTGCTCTGTTGGGCCCTTAAGCAAGGCCCTTAACCTGCAATTGCTAAGCGCTTTGAGTAGTGAGAAAAGCGCTATATAAATGCAAAAAAATTAAAAAAAAAAAAAAAAAATTATTAAAAAAATTAATTATTATTATTGTTGACACAAGCGTAAATGGTTTAAATGCTGATGGGACCATTACAAATTGATCACTAAATAGAGGAAAATTGTACTCATACTCTGTGAAAGAGGGAGAAGAAACGAGAGTGTGAGCAGATGAGTAAGAACAGATGGTCCAGCAAACAGGGATTTACTGAACCACAATGAAGACACCAAAACAGAATATTAAAGGTGAACCTGAAAAGAGCAAAAACTAAACTGGAGGAAATCTAGAAGAGTAATGAAAAACTGAGCACTACTGAGGGAAAGTGAACACAAGGTGCTTATTTTTACAGAGCCAACTAATTTGATTATTGGCAGACAATTGTCAGAAATCAAAATCACTGCAGAGAGTCACCATGGTGGATTAACCAATTTGTGATGAATATCAGAGCTGGAGTGATGACAGAAGACACAAGGAATAGATATGCATGATTGTTTTATTTTAAAGGATCACACAATGTCTGTAGTGGTTACAGGCTTCAGTGGATGTGGATCATCTCTTCTCCTACAAAAAATAAAAAAATAAAAAGATAAATTTGCAGATTGCAGTAAACTTAACAATTAAACTTTTACTGAAATGACTGCAGGAGGTCATATGGTAAAGGACTATAGTTGTCATAAAAGGAAAAAAAAATAGCCGGATAATGACACACAAGAGATTTTAAATAACATAACACACTAAATAACCAACAAAGATATTTTTTGTTTTCATTTTAGAAGTTAAATTTTAAAACAATAGGGAAAAAAATTGAACTATTTGGATTAGAGTGAGGAGTAGAAACCATACAGGACAATGACAGAGTCCTATTTCACATCTTATCTGTAACTATTGGGGCTTATACAACATTAAAAGTACACAGAGTCTCTAAAAAGGAAGTTCATAAAATCTAAAAATGAATTAGAAATATCAGACCCATAGAAAACTACAGTTAGTTCAAGGGGACGTAAATGAGGAGGGTACAGAAACCACTAAGGGAAGGGCCTGGTTAATAAATGGATGGACATGTCATAAATTTAAAAAGCAAGGAAATTAACAACAGAGTGTAGGAAATATAAACGCTTGTTATCTGTGTGGACCACCATACCTGATACTTTGTGTGAAACCAAACAATGAGCATTTGTAATAAACGTATTCATTCCCTTTGCTGTGAAAACCCTAAATCAGGTTTCATTCAACCAATAAACTTCAGAGTTTACATCATTAGTCATTAGGGTCCACCTGTGTGCCATCAGAGTGCCACATGATCTGTCACATGATGTCTGCATAAACAGACCTGTTCTGAAAATGCTCCTGACTCTGCAACACCACTAAACGAGTAACATGAAGAACAAGGAGCGCTCCAAACAGGTCAAAGACAAAGGTGACGAGAAGCAGAGACCATTGTTGTGTTATAAAAAAATATCGCACAGAACACCATTAAATCTATTACAACAAAACATAAAGAATAATGGCACCACTACAAATCAGACAAGAAAAGGCAATCCATCAAATATCACAGATTGGGCAAAGAGGGCGTTCATCAGAGATGCAACAAAGACACCAAGGATAACACTGAAGGATCTGCAAAGATCCATAGCAGAGATGGGAGTATCTGTCCATAGGACCAGTTTAAGCCATACACTCCACAGAGCGGGGCTTTACTGTTTGAGTCTGCCAAGGTTCACCATCCAACATGACAATGCACTGGTGGCGCAGTGGTAGTGCTGCCGCTTTGCATTAAGAAGATTGTGGGTTCGCTTCCTCCCTGTGTGAATAGCGCTTTGAGTAGTGAGAAAAGTGCTATATAAATGTAATGAGTTATTATTATCATAATAAATAACCCTAAACATAATGCTAACGCTGCACTTGAGTACTTTAAAGGGAAACATTTCAATGTTTTGTTATGGCCTCATCAAAGCCCAGACCTCAATACAATTGAAAATCTATGGCATGATTTGAAGATGGCTGTACACCAATGCAACCCACCGAATATGAAGGAGTTGGAGGAGTTTGGCCTTGAGGAATGGGCAAAAATCTCAGTGGTGAGATGTGCTAAGCTAATGAAGACATTCAAAGAGAAATCTCCATCTGGAATGGCAGCAAAAGGGGGCTCTACAAAGTATTTACTTTTAGGAGTGAATTCGTATGCATGCAAAGGATTTCAGGTTTGGCCTTAATATATTTTTTGTGTCACAATTACAAAATATTTTGCACCTTCAAAGTGGTAGGGATGTTGTGTAAACCAAATGGAGCTCACCTCCCAAAAATCCATTTTAATTTCAGGTTGCAATGCGACAAAGATGGAGAAACACTGAGGTGGATGAATACTTTCACAAGGCTCTGTAAGTATCTTCTTGTAAAGCAAAGTCTACGGCCTCAGGTAATTAGTAATTAGATTGACATTAAGCAGCCAGCATCAAGCAGACCTGAAACTAGCAGACGTGTAAGTCATGGAAAGTAAGGGGAATGTGTGAAACATTTTGCCCAACTGTAAAGGACTTCAAAAAAGCACCATAAGGCAACAAAGACACTCACACATTTCTGTAATGAAGAATATAATGGGAATAAAGCAGTTGGAAGTTCTTTGAGGAGTGTATCTGCACACTGAGGGAGTTTCTTTGATTGATTAATTAGATAGATAGATAGATAGATAGATAGATAGATAGATAGATAGATAGATAGATAGATAGATAGATAGATAGATAGATAGATAGATAGATAGATAGATAGATAGATAGATAGATAGATAGATAGATAGATAGATAGATAGATACTTTATTAATCTGTTTGGTTTTTATAGTTTTAGGTGACACAGTAGTTAGTGGTGCTAGTTTTGTGATCCTGCATTCAAATGCTAACCTGGTTTGTTGTCAGTGCAGAATCTGCATGTTCTCCCTGTGTCTGTTTAGGATTGTCTTCCACATCGCAAATGTGGGTGTTTTAAGTTCCTTGTTGATTCTCAGTTTGCCTTGGATGGTGCTATGATACAACTGATGAGATATAATGATCACTATGTAGTAACACCATGTTAAATGTAACTGTTTGTCCAAATGTACTGTAACTTGTCATTGTTAATATTTACGCTGGTATTAGATGAACGGTACAGAAGCTATACTGGTATTACACCTCACATTTCCACAAATGATTTTGAAATGTCTACAATGTAAAGAGGGATCTAGTACCTTTTGATTTGTGGATATGACTTTCAAGTATTGTTTTGTTTTTTTTTTGTCACAGATCCAGTGACAAAGGGTGGCTTGTTATGGTAGGTTTTATTATTAACTTTAATGTCACTGTTCTCTGTGCCCACTGTTATGGACTCATTCATACAGGCAGACCAAGTATGGTACACAGGGGCACAGCATCTTCATTTAGAATTGCTGAGCCAAGCACAGGACTAGAGAGCCAAAAAACAACTGGAGAATTGAATAGTCAGCCTAAAGACAGACTAGTATATTTTTGTCTTCTGTCCGCACACTATCCTTGTTGGGAGAATGAGAACTGTATGTAGGCATTGTGCTATTCCTGTATTTTTGAAGGTGGGGTTTGAGTCCTTTCCTGTCCGCGTTTGGATCCGGAGCCAAGAGCCTGCACATGGAGCAACCAGAACATAAGGATGGACCTATGGCCAACACACTTTGAAGCTGCCGGGCGGAAGATTATGTCTTCCGTCCGAGGCCGGGAGAAAGATTATGTCTTCCATCCGGTTAAAATCCTTTCAGCGTGGTGATGAAAGATGGCAGACTGCGTAGGTCAAGATACCCACATGCTTGATATGTCTGTCATAAGCTTCCCATTTGTAATACCGCGTGAACCCGTCAATAAAGAGCTAAATTATCCTTTTTACTTCTCGTGTAATCTTGTAACTGTCTTATTGCAGGCTGGAGGGGGATAATACCTTTTTATTATTTAAATTCAGGTTAATTAAAATGCCACAATTGAAAAGAACACATTTCCAGAGAGCTAATGCCACTTAAGGAAACAGGTGGTTTTAGTGTGTGTGAGTGGGCACTGCAATGGTGTGGTGCCCATCCAGGGTCAGCTTGTTCTTTAAACCCTGTGATGTCAGCAGAGACTCTGCCTCTGCAAAGCCCTGAATTATATGAATCAGAATTAAAAGTGTTATCTTGTGCTATTTACAAGGCTTGGAATAACACTTTTTTAATACCGATATTCACATAATAATGTTTTGTTTAAAATAATTTGTTTTATTGTGACAAACATGTTTTCCTGTTTTTTAGCGCACTGCTGTCTGTAAAGTACATGTTTCAATAATAAGGGAGTTCCCTCTTTGTCTTAGATGTTCCCTCTACATTATAGAAGCTGAGTCAAAGGTTTTTTGACGCGTGCTTTATGCTGTCCAATTGAACTTTCCTTTTTAGAATTTATCTCCTTCTGTATTAGGTCAGCATTTTATTTAAAGAATTCTGGCAATGGAGTTTTTTCCTCCTTAGCTTGTTTTGCGGTTGCTTCGTGACCCACTGCTGTCTGAGTGCCAGTTAAGAATCCTGTGAAATTTACATAGCTACACAGTCTTAGAGGAACTCATTACAAAACACACCATGTTGAATAATTCAACATCTCAAGGACTAACACACCACAATAGCACTGGCGTTCTCCTTTTTAAATGTGCTAAATGTTTTGGTGAACATCTTAGACATAAAACTTACAATTTCTTCTTCTGTTTGCAGAATTGGGGTAATCTGGATGTGCCTGAAAGAGAGAAATATGTAACTGATGAGATGAGCAAGGCTTTGGACAAAAGTGTTCTTTAACAGTGATGGCTTCACTCAATAAGCAACAAATACTGAAAAAGAATGACATTGAAAAATAAGGAATTGTTGCCACTTATAGGATGAAGCTTTACTCTCTTTTACTAAAACTATGGTGACCAAAATGCTGTCATTGTCACTGACACTTTCAGCTCTAAAGAATTCCCACCAGTCTCAAAGGTGGACTCACGATGGAATCGTCTGTCAACATGAAATGGCTGCCTTACCTTCTCCATGCTGATCCTCCCCTCAGGCTCCTGTCAAGAAGTGGTGTAGTACTTGACATGACTAGGAAGCCATGCACAGCTTCAATTAAATTAAATTTAAGTGTAGGCCTGAACACCAACCTTCATAAACCAGCTTCCAGAGAAGAGTTTTGCCTTTGTAAAGGTGATGATCTCACCTTGAAATTCAGCACAGCCAAGGAAACGCTTGTGCACTTCACAAAGCAGGAGGCAGGCTACACTCCCATCTACACTTGGTAGATATTGTAAAGCAATCAATGACATTCACTTTCTTTGAGTCTCAATCACTGTGGACCAGACGGCGGGTACGACACATCTCAGCCTCTCATCAAAAAGACTCACTGATGCGGTTGTTTCCACAGATGACATAAACTTGGGTACCTACTGCTGTGTCCCACAAGTTCAATAGGCACACAGTGCCATCTCTCCTGACCAGCGGTGTGACATTCTGTTAGGGCACCTGCTCAGCCCAGGGACACTGGGCACTACAAAGGCAGGTGAAGGTAGCTCTGAATATTAGTGGTGAACAGCTCCCTTTTGTCCAAACCATAAATAACACATTTTGTCATAAAGGTAAGTTTTAAAATCAAACACTGTTTTCCACTGTCACTGTTCTTCTACTTCTGTTCAGAGCTACTATTCCCACTTTATTAGATTTTGGGACAGTTTTTATGTGAAGGTCATAAGGCTGCTCAACAGCTTGTCACATCTACATCTTCATAAGTGTTTCTTATCTATCATCTACTATTGTTTTTATGGCTCATCTTGTGTTCATTGTCTGTTGTATGTATTACACTACCACCACTCATCTGCGGGAGAAATGCAATTACAAAATTCAATCAATCGTGTACTTCTTAGATCTGGTTATGGATGTGTTAAGTTGTGGGATAAAAGACCAAACCTCCTGGTGCAGGCTTTGAGCTGATGGCACTGTGTTGGGTTGCACCAGAAAAGAGAAAGTGGAGAGTAAGTTGAAGAATGGAGAAGGACTTTGGATATTAGAATGTTGAAGATAAATAGGACGAGGACAGAATATCTGAGGATAAAGAGGATTCAGAAGTTATCTTGCAGGGAGAGCTATTTACAAGAGAGCTCAAAATGGAGAATTAAAAGCAGAGATAACCCAAAGTGCATTTTGGGTGGATCAAATGGAAGGTTTTTAGGACAGCAGTAAGAGCGCAGGAGAAGTAAGTGGATGTTGAAGAAATGATAATGTTAAGATAGATTTATGGAATTACAAATGAGGACAGAATAAGAAATGAGAGACAAAGGTACAACAAAAGTGGGAGAGACAATTAAGAAGTACAGGAAAGTCGGGTGAAGTTGTATGGACAGGTGATGAAGAGAGATGATGACCATGTGGACAAATGAGTGATGGGAATGGAAGTTCACAGGAAGAGAAAGGAAGGGACGCCAAAGCAGAGATGGATGGATAAAGTAAAGAAAAAGGGCCTGACTGGTGAGGAGGTGAAGGACCAAGTTGTTTGGAGAAGGTTGATCAGGTACATGGAGCCTCAAATAGACGTGGAAAAAAATGAAGAGCAAGAAGAATAAATTGTGTGCACATAACTATAAACCTGAACTTCAGTGTAAACCTTTACAATGTTTTAAAAGTAGCAGACGGTTGCTTTTGTCCTTTGGTAAAATTGAATGTGTTTATTTTGTGTTTTACAATATTCTGCTTGACATACCAATATCGTTTAATTTGCATTTAAGAAGAAAGAAAAATTAAACAGACACCACAGGTGTTGAAGCCCGGTCCTACTGCTAATTTCAAAGATTTAAATGTACACTAAAAGTTGAATAATTCTGTTTTTAGTCAGCATTGAAAACCGTTCAGTGTGCTATATTGCTGTGTCTGAGAGCCTGTCGTATTCATGTATTTTAGAGTAAACCAACTGAAGTGACCAGAAATATGGAAAAGAATTCTTAATAGAGCATTAATACTCACCACAGCCATTGCGACCAGCATAGCAAGGGTGGCAAGGAGGCAAACTGCTTTCTCAAAGAACATGGTGATCGGCTCAGATGATGAGGTCTCAGAATCTCTGAACACTGGGCTGTCTGATGCACTTTTATACTCTAAATTCAACTATGCAAATATTTCAATGAAATTAAAACAATTCTGATCTCATTCATTTGCATTGCTGTGTAAGACAGACATTGAGGAAAACATTTGGCTCTTTGTCAATGATTGTTTTTACCATGTCCAGAGTCATTTGCACATAAACTTTTTTTTACTGATGACCTAAAGGTAGTTTTATTAAGGCACATGCTTATCACAGAAGAATAAAAAATAAAAAATTAAGCATTCTGAGGTACGTATGCCACATCTAGTCTTTAAATGATCAAAAAATACGGCAGAGACACCAACAGAAGGGTGAAATAAATTATATAGAATAGTAAATAAGAATATTAGTATGGGCTTAGTCCAGTTAAGAAGGTCATGATAATGCTAGAAAAAAAAGGAAATAGAAAGACTTGAAGGGAGAAGTGAAGCAGCAAGACATGGAGACCAACAAATGGAGAAGCTTGCAGAAGAGCAGCTGTATACAGGAGGAAAGCCGTTCTAGGTGGGCTAATGCAGTTCTAGTCCTTTTAAGGTGCATATAATGTGCAAAACACCTGTCTGTCTGTCTGACTGCATGAAACAACTTGCCCACATCAAGGAAATTTTTCTGCACAGATCAATTTTTGTTAAGATATGTCGAGCCGACTGTACTGCACAAAGTTTTGAAAGTTTAAAATCTCCCATTGAAAAGCATTGGTGAATTTACAGCTTCTTGTATTGGCAAACCTAAGAATAATCTGTGTGACTTGAACTACAAATTATTCTACTATTTTAATTTTACTCTGACAATGGTTACACAAAGTTGTATATCGTATACTTTCCTTTTTTTCTCCTTTCATAGACAATATTGATGGCAAACAGATTCCCAGTACAAGTTAATGGAATACCAGCAGGGATAGGAACTCAGTGTCCTGGCTGTTTGCGTGTGTGGGACGCCGAACCTCTTTCAGTAAGTCCAGCTCTGCATGTGCAGAAACTTTTGCATACATCTCCTTCCTCCTGATGCTTTAAGTCATAATAGGTAGGTTAAATGATCATAATAATTGTAAACGTACAAAATAAAAGCAAAGGAAACAAGGAGTTATCTAGTTATGAATAAAGTACCCAGATGTTCTAAGTCGTACGTTGTTGTACACAGACCAAACAAACATTTAGATAGATAGATAGATAGATAGATAGATAGATAGATAGATAGATAGATAGATAGATAGATAGATAGATAGATAGATACTTTATTAATCCCAATGGGAAATTCACATAATAGTAATTTTAATAATTTTAATAATTTAGTCACTACTGTATGCTGTACACTCTCCATATTATAGTGATTCACAATTTCACTGTCACTAAGCTTTCCTACAGTGGTCAAACATTCAGGTGACAGGCACAGTCCCGATTTCAGGCTATGCGTCCCATTAAATGATTTTAACGGGCTGCCCCTCTAATAAGACATTGCTCTGCCAAAGACAAGCATCCCCACAATACACAGTGCATCCGGAAAGTATTCACAGCGCATCACTTTTTCCACATTTTGTTATGTTACAGCCTTATTCCAAAATGGATTAAATTCATTTTTTTCCTCAGAATTCTACGCACAACACCCCATAATTTATTTATTAAAAATAAAAAAAATTGAGAAAGCATATGTACAGTGGTGTGAAAAACTATTTGCCCCCTTCCTGATTTCTTATTCTTTTGCATGTTTGTCACACAAAATGTTTCTGATCATCAAACACATTTAACCATTAGTCAAATATAACACAAGTAAACACAAAATGCAGTTTTTAAATGATGGTTTTTATTATTTAGGGAGAAAAAAAATCCAAACCTACATGGCCCTGTGTGAAAAAGTAATTGCCCCCTTGTTAAAAAATAACCTAACTGTGGTGTATCACACCTGAGTTCAATTTCCGTAGCCACCCCCAGGCCTGATTACTGCCACACCTGTTTCAATCAAGAAATCACTTAAATAGGAGCTGCCTGACACAGAGAAGTAGACCAAAAGCACCTCAAAAGCTAGACATCATGCCAAGATCCAAAGAAATTCAGGAACAAATGAGAACAGAAGTAATTGAGATCTATCAGTCTGGTAAAGGTTATAAAGCCATTTCTAAAGCTTTGGGACTCCAGCGAACCACAGTGAGAGCCATTATCCACAAATGGCAAAAACATGGAACAGTGGTGAACCTTCCCAGGAGTGGCCAGCCGGCCAAAATTACCCCAAGAGCGCAGAGACGACTCATCCGAGAGGTCACAAAAGACCCCAGGACAACGTCTAAAGAACTGCAGGCCTCACTTGCCTCAATTAAGGTCAGTGTTCACGACTCCACCATAAGAAAGAGACTGGGCAAAAACGGCCTGCATGGCAGATTTCCAAGACGCAAACCACTGTTAAGCAAAAAGAACATTAGGGCTCGTCTCAATTTTGCTAAGAAACATCTCAATGATTGCCAAGACTTTTGGGAAAATACCTTGTGGACTGATGAGTCAAAAGTTGAACTTACTGGAAGGCAAATGTCCCGTTACATCTGGCATAAAAGGAACACAGCATTTCAGAAAAAGAACATCATACCAACAGTAAAATATGGTGGTGGTAGTGTGATGGTCTGGGGTTGTTTTGCTGCTTCAGGACCTGGAAGGCTTGCTGTGATAGATGGAACCATGAATTCTACTGTCTACCAAAAAATCCTGAAGGAGAATGTCCGGCCATCTGTTCGTCAACTCAAGCTGAAGCGATCTTGGGTGCTGCAACAGGACAATGACCCAAAACACACCAGCAAATCCACCTCTGAATGGCTGAAGAAAAACAAAATGAAGACTTTGGAGTGGCCTAGTCAAAGTCCTGACCTGAATCCAATTGAGATGCTATGGCATGACCTTAAAAAGGCGGTTCATGCTAGAAAACCCTCAAATAAAGCTGAATTACAACAATTTTGCAACGATGAGTGGGCCAAAATTCCTCCAGAGCACTGTAAAAGACTCATTGCAAGTTATCGCAAACGCTTGATTGCAGTTATTGCTGCTAAGGGTGGCCCAACCAGTTATTAGGTTCAGGGGGCAATTACTTTTTCACACAGGGCCATGTAGGTTTGGATTTTTTTTTCTCCCTAAATAATAAAAACCACCATTTACAAACTGCATTTTGCGTTTACTTGTGTTATATTTGACTAATGGTTAAATGTGTTTGATGATCAGAAACATTTTGTGTGACAAACATGCAAAAGAATAAGAAATCAGGAAGGGGGCAAATAGTTTTTCACACCACTGTATATAAGTATTCACAGCCTTTGCCATGAAGCTTAAAATTGAGCTCAGGTGTATCCTGTTTCCTTGAGATGTTTCTGCAGTTTAATTGGAGTCCACCTGTGGTAAATTCAGTTGACTGGACATGATTTGGAAAGGCACACACCTGTCTATATAAGGTCCACAGTTGACAGTTCATGTCAGAGCACAAACCAAGCATGAAGTCAAAGGAATTGTTTGTAGACCTCCGAGACAGGATTGTCTCAAGGCACAAATCTGGGGAAGGTTATAAAAAAATTTCTGCTGCTTTCAAGGTCAAGATTGTAGTGTAGCTCACCTGTGCTTTCAAGCACTGTGGCCTCCATCATCCATAAGTGGAAGAAGTTTGAAACCACCAGGACTCTTTCTAGAGCTGGCTGGCCATCTAAACTGAGCGATCGGGGGAGAAGGGCCTTAGTCATGGAGGTGACCAAGAATCCGATTGTCACTCTGTCAGAGCTCCAGAGGTCCTCTGTGGAGAGAGGAGAACCTTCCATATGGACAACCATTTCTGCTGCAATTCACCAATCAGGCCTCTATGGTAGAGTGGCCAGACGGAAGCCACTCCTTAGTAAAAGGCACATGGCAGCCCACCTGGAGTTTGCCAAAAGGCACCTGAAGGACTCTCAGACCATGAGAAAGAAAATTCTCTGGTCTGATGAGACAAAGATTGAACTCTGGTGTGAATGCCAGGCATCACGTTTGGAGGAAACCTGGCACCATCCCTACAGTGAAGCATGGTGGTGGCAGCATCATGCTGTGGGGATGTTTTTTCAGCGGCAGGGACTGGGAGACTAGTCAGGATAAAGGGCAAGATGACTGCAGCAATGTACAGAGACATCCTGGATGAAAACCTGCTCCAGATCGCTCTTGACCTCAGACTGGGGCGACAGTTCATCTTTCAGCAGGACAACGACCCTAAGCACACAGCCAAGATATCAAAGGAGTGGCTTCAGGACAACTCTGTGAATGTCCTTGAGTGGCCCAGCCAGAGCCCAGGCTTGAATCCGATTGAACATCTCTGGAGAGATCTTAAAATGGCTGTGCACCGACACTTCCCATCCAACCTGATGGAGCTTGAGAGGTGCTGCAAAGAGGAATGGGAAAACTGGCCAAGGATAGGTGTGCCAAGCTTGTGGCATCATATTCAAAAAGACTTGAGGCTGTAATTGCTGCCAAAGGGGCATCGACAAAGTATTGAGCAAAGGCTGTGAATACTTATGTACATGGGATTTCTCAGTTTTTTTATTTTTAATAAATTTGCAAAAACCTCAAGTAAACTTTTTTCATGTTGTCATTATGGGGTGTTGTGTGCAGAATTCTGAGGAAAAAAATGAATTTAATCCATTTTGGAATAAGGCTGTAACATATCAAAATGTGGAAAAAGTGATGCACTGGGAATACTTTCCGGATGCACTGTATATAGATAAAGCCAAACTGAAATTTTCAGAAGACTCCAGTACCGCAGAGCAACGATACAACGATTAAAAATAATTAACATTCGCTTTCTCGAACGTGGTGGAAAGAACAGGAAACACGAAGAACAAAGAGGAATTGCGCTATTGGGTATTAGATGGCGCCATTAGTTTTAATATTTGATAACTTTTTTACCATCTGTCTAAGATTATTTAAATGAAGGTTTTGACTGAAACTCATTGAAAGAGTCGAATAATGTGACTGGCTTCATAGGAGTGTGATGCCAACTACCTCTGACTCACTTACATTACGTAAATGAAGACTATGACTGAAAAACAGACCCAAAGATCATGCGCAAAAGATAATTTCCCCTCAGAGATTAATACACTGTATCAAAACGAAAATCATCAAAATCAAAAGCACTGGAAAAGTTGCGTATTGTGACATGGCCTTCACTTGATTTCATGCTACACACGTTAAACCTCTTTCTTATTAGCTGTCATTAGGCACCCAGAGCACATGCAAGCAGGATGTTATCAACAGCAGTAGATCTTTGTGAACTATTCTAACGATTATTGCAAATTGATGCAATATGTGTTTTTTTTTTATTTCTTGCAGGCCGTTATTATCATGCCTCTGAAGAAACAGAAAAGTCTGTTTAATGATAGCAGCCAAGGCGACGATCACCATGATACTCACAAAGTGGTCTCAGAGAATTTTTTGACTGTTGATGATTTAAATGAAGGTCAAAAGCAAAGCAAAGGGATGGAAAATGCATGGTTTAAAAGAAAGACACCGTCTCTTTTACATTTACATTGGATAAGTAAATAGTTAGACTCATACAGCAATTCTCTAGAAAGTTAGTGTTTTATGTAGACAGCAGGGAGCCATTGCTACTACTAACGAACAACATTCAACTGGGTGATGCAATAGAAATCATTTTTGCACCAGTATACTCACCACACATTGGCTATTACCGTAGCTGTTAAAGGGGTGAAAGAGATAGTTATAGTTAGCCAAGAAGAGACAGAGGATGATTAAGGGACCAGAACGGACAAGATCATGGTTTGTGGTTTAGCCAGGACGTTGTGGTACACCCTACTCTTTTTGAAAGATGTTCAGGGATCTTTACATGACCACAGCAAGTCAGGACCTCAGTTTTATGTCTCTTCTGGAGTACAGCACTATTTTTCAGGACAGTGTCCCCATCACTGCACTGGGGTTTTGTTATCCATATTGCAAATTAATTTCCATAATGTAAAAATAAACATCTCAAAATATTTTCAGAAAGTAGGAATTGTAACCACAAGTGTGTGTCACTGATCCCCGAACCAAAGACACAATGTCACCCAACGAATAAAGAACTTTTATTTGTCACAAGCCTTCCCAAGTGAACAAAGCCATTGAATACACAATCAGAATCCTCTTCTACTCCATCTACGCTCCTGGTGAGGGTTGCCACTGCCTCTCAACTCTGACTCTCTGATCAAGGTGAGACGCCTTCGTTTATGTTGGATCCAAGAGAAGAAGATGTACTCCAAAACAGGGAGGTCATCTGCCTGGCAGCACCCCCGGTGGCACCCAGGGACCCCAACAATCTTACTCTTCAGAACTACAGGTTCCTAACAGTTCAGCTAGTATCCAACCTGGGACCATGCCAGAGAGGCTCTGCCACTGTCACATATCGTACTGGGGGTTGAATTGTCCTTGGCAGATGAACTCCCCCAGTCCATCCATTAGTCTTTGTCCCACACTGGAATTAGAATGAGACATCAGCTGGGATGTAACTCCATCTATACTGTCAGATTACATACTAGATTGGTTTATTGATTGATTGAGTTTATGAGCTTCTGTAAAAAGTCAAATCTATCTATCTATCTATCTATCTATCTATCTATCTATCTATCTATCTATCTATCTATCTATCTATCTATCTATCTATCTATCTATCTATCTATCTATCTATCTATCTATCTATCTATCATCTGCCAGGACTAAACATACTGCTGGTGGACTACTTGTGAAGTGAAGTAGATATGGAGTTATAACTTCTTTATATTCCATACATGCTGTAGTTTTTCATATTAGATAGATAGATAGATAGATAGATAGATAGATAGATAGATAGATAGATAGATAGATAGATAGATAGATAGATAGATAGATAGATAGATAGATAGATAGATAGATAGATAGATAGATAGATAGATAGATAGATAGATAGATAGATAGATAGATAGATAGATAGATAGATACTTTATTAATCCCAAGGGGAAATTCACATACTCCAGCAGCAGCATACTGATACAAAAAACAATATTAAATTAAAGATTGATAATAATGCAGGTAAAAACAGACAATAACTTTGTATATTGTTAACGTTTACCCCGCCCCGGGTGGAATTGAAGAGTCGCATAGTTTGGGGGAGGAACGATCTTCTCAGTCTGTCAGTCTGAGCAGTCTGAGCAGGACAGTGACAGCAGTCTGTCGCTGAAGCTGCTCTTCTGTCTGGAGATGACACTGTTTAGTGGATGCAGTGGATTCTCCATAATTGACAGGAGCCTGCTCAGTGCCCGTCGCTCTGCCACAGATGTCAAACTGTCCAGCTCCATGCCAACAATAGAGCCTGCCTTCCTCACCAGTTTGTCCAGGCGTGAGGCGTCTTTCTTCTTAATGCTGCCTCCCCAGCACACTACCGCATAGAAGAGGACACTCGCCACAACCGTCTAATAGAACATCTGCAGCATCTTATTGCAGATGTTGAAGGACACCAGCCTTCTAAGGAAGTATAACCGGCTCTGTCCTTTCTTTCACAGAGCATCAGTATTGGCAGTCCAGTCTAATTTATCATCCAGCTGCACTCCCAGGTATTTATAGGTCTGCACCATCTGCACACAGTCACCTCTGATGATCACGGGGTCCATGAGGGGTCTGGGCCTCCTAAAATCCACCACCAGCTCCTTGGTTTTGCTGGTGTTCAGTTGTAGGTGGTTTGAGTCGCACCATTTAAGAAAGTCCTTGATGAGGTTCCTATACTCCTCCTCCTGCCCACTCCTGATGCAGCCCACGATAGCAGTGTTGTCAGTGAACTTTTGCACATGGCAGGACTCCGAGTTGTATTGGAAGTCCGATGTATATAGGCTGAACAGGACAGTCCCCTGTGGCGCTCCTATGTTGCTGACCACAATGTCAGACGTGCAGTTCCCAAGAGGCACATACTGAGGTCTGTCTTTAAGATAGTCCATGATCCATGCCACCAGGTATGAATCTACTCCCATCTCTGTCAGCTTGTCCCTAAGGAGCAGAGGTTGGATTGTGTTGGAGGTGCTAGAGAAGTCTAGAAACATAATTCTTACAGCACCACTACCTCTGTCCAAGTGGGAGAGGGATCGGTGTAGCATATACGTAGATGATGGCATCCGCCGCTCCCACCTTCTCCTGATATGCAAACTGCAGAGGGTCAAGGGCATGTTGAACCTGTGGCCTCAGGTGGTGAAGCAGCAGCCTCTCCGTGGTCTTCATCACATGTGATGTCAGAGCAACAGGCCGGAAGTCATTCAGCTCACTAGGACGTGATACTTTTGGGAATAGGGTGATGCAAGATGTTTTCCAAAGCCTCGGGACTCTCCCCTGTTCCAGGCTCAGGTTGAAGATGCGCTGTAGAGGACCCCCCAGCTCCGATGCACAGACCTTCAGCAGTCGTGGCGATACTCCATCTGGACCCGCTGCTTTGCTGGCACGAAGTCTCCTCAGCTCTATCTACTAGAGAAAGTTCAAGAAGTTACATGAATGGAAAATAGGAAGATGGAGAGTCACAGGTAAGAGGCCTCTTGCTTTTAGTGTGAGTTCTTGTTAAGTTGAACAGAAGAGCAGTGCATGCTGGGAAGTCTGAATTTTTTTATATACTTCTGCTTACATAAGTTCCTTTGTCTAATTCTTATGAGCGTGGTTGAGTGGCTGGATTGTCCAGTCCATGTCAAGCTGAGGTAACTTGAAGATGCTCAGTTGAAGTCCTCCATTGGTGATAAAGCTGGCTTGAAGTAAATGTTTGGAAATAAATGACATTCCTGGTCAGCGAGCAGCCTGCCATTAGGGGTCCTATGGGTGTACAATACAGACAGTGAGACAGGTCAGAGGTTAAAGATAACTGGTTTGAACATTTCTTCATATCCTTCATATCCACTAGTTAGAAAAGAACATAAGAGGTTAGCTGGTATTATTTTAGGTGAACAGATAACACCCTTAACACTAGAATTACCAGAGTCTACGAAAAAACTCGTAGATCCGGCCCACCTTAAAACCATTCTCAGCTCTCTTTTGTCTTCTAAATGTGCCGATTAACACAAGCAGCTAGCAGCTGGCTATTCCATCCTCCACCGCCGCAGAACGTTCACTAAGTTTTCCCAGCTCATGCCTTGTTTGATTATCTGGGAGCGACTGCAGTGCTGGATGACAGTGAGACCTGGAAGGGCGTGATTGGGAGGAATAGCCCCCCCCCGATCTGAACCCGAGTGGTGTTTTGTTATTGGACTTCTGTGCTCGTCACGGATTGTCCATAACGAACACCATGTTCAAGAATAGGGGTGTTCATATGTGCACTTGGCACCAGGACACCCTACGCCTCAGTTCGATGATCAACTTTGTGGTCGTGTCGCCGGACTTGCGGCCACATGTCTTGGACACTCGGGTGAAGAGAGGGGTGGAGCTGTCAATTGATCACCACCTGGTGGTGAGTTGCCTCCGATGGTGGGGGAGGATGCCGGTCAGGCCTGGTAAACGTGTTGTGAGGGTCTGCTGGGAACGTCTGGCAGAGCCCCCTGTCAGAAGTAGCTTCAACTCCCACCTCCGGCAGAACTTCGACCATGTCCTGAGGGAGGTGGGGGACATTGAGTCCGAATGGGCCATGTTCCGTGCCTCTATTGTTGAGGCGGCTGACCGGAGCTGTGGCCGTAAGGTAGTCGGTGCCTGTCATGGCGGCAATCCCCGAACCCGTTGGTGGACACCAGCGGTGAAGGATGCCGTCAAGCTGAAGAAGGAGTCCTACCGGTCCCTTTTGTCCTGTGGGACTCTGGAGGCAGCTGATAGGTACCGGCAGACCAAGCGGAATGCGGCTTCGGTGGTTGCTGAGGCAAAAACTCGGGCATGGGAGGAGTTTGGGGAGGCCATGGAGAATGACTTTCGGACGGCTTCAAGGAGATTCTGGTCCACCGTCTGGCGTCTCAGGACGGGGAAGCAGTGCAGTGTCAACACTGTGTATGGTGGGGATGGTGCGCTGCTGACCTCAACTCGGGACGTTGTGGGTCGGTGGGGGGAGTACTTCGAAGACTTCCTCAATCCCACTAACATGCCTTCCAATGAGGAAGCAGAGCCTAGGGACTCGGAGGTTGGCTCCCCCATCTCTGGGACTGAGGTCACCGAGGTGGTCAAAAAACTCCTTGGTGGCAGGGCCCTGGGGATGGATGAGATACACCCGGAGTTCCTCAAGGCTCTGGATGTTGTAGGGCTGTCTTGGTTGACACGTCTCTGCAACATCGCATGGACATCAGGGACAGTGCCTCTGGATTGGCAGACTGGGGTGGTGGTCCCCCTCTTGAAGAATGGGGACCGGAGGGTGTGTTCCAACTACAGAGGGATCACACTCCTCAGCCTCCCTGGAAAAGTCTATTCGGGGGTTCTGGAGAGGAGGGTCCTTCGGATAGTCGAACCTCGGATTCAGGAGGAACAGTGTGTTTTTCGTCCTGGTCGCGGAACAGTGGACCAGCTCTACACCCTTAGCAGAGTCCTAGAGGGTGCATGGGAGTTCGCCCAACCAGTCTACACGTGTTTTGTGGACTTGGAAAAGGCGTTCGACCGTGTCCCTTGGGGAATCCTGTGGGGGGTGCTCCGAGAGTATGGGGTACCGGACCCCCTGATAAGAGCTGTTCGGTCCCTGTACGATCAGTGCCAGAGCTTGGTCCGCATTGCCGGCAGTAAGTCGAACCCGTTTCCAGTGAGAGTTGGACTCCGCCAGGGCTGCCCTTTGTCACCAATTCTGTTCACAACTTTTATGTACAGAATTTCTAAGCGCAGCCAGGGTGTTGAGGGGGTCTGGCTTGGTGGACTCAGGATTGGGTCACTGCTTTTTGCAGATGATGTTGTCCTGTTTGCTTCATCAGGCCGTGATCTTCAGCGACAGGCGGATCGGTGCGGCGTCCGCAGTAATGTGGGCTCTGCATCGGTCTGTCGTGGTGAAAAAGGAGCTGAGCCATAAGGCAAAGCTGTCAATTTACCAGTCGATCTATGTTCCTACCCTCACCTATGGTCATGAGCTATGGGTAGTGACCGAAAGAACGAGATCGCGAATACAAGCGGCTGAAATGAGTTTTCTCTGCAGGGTGTCTGAGCTCTCCCTTAAAGACAGGGTGAGAAGCTCAGTCATCCGGGAGGGGCTCAGAGTAGAGCCGCTGCTACTCCGCATCGAGAGGAGTCAGATGAGGTGGCTCGGGCATCTGATCAGGATGCCTTCTGGACGCCTCCCTGGTGAGGTGTTCTGGGCACGTCCAACTGGGAGGAGGCCCTGGGGAAGACGCAGGACACGCTGGAGGGACCATGTCTCCCGGCTGGCCTGGGAACGCCTTGGGATTCCCCCGGAAGAGCTAGAAGAAATGGCCGGGGAGAGGGAAGTCTGGGCATCTCTGCTCAAGCTGCTGCCCCCGCGACCTGACCTCGGATAAGCGGAAGAGGATGGATGGATGCATATTTTGGAATTAGCTTCATGGAAACAATGGAGAATGAGGTCTGTTGGTTAAAGTTTAAACACTTACAGCAAAGTGAACCTCAATGGTGGCTAACGTGGTGCTCAAACACAGAGGACAAGTTTTTTAGGATTTACTTTATTTATTGTGTAGAACGCAACAAAATGTAAAAACTTAACAGGTATGAGAGATAGAAGAAGTTACTGAATTTGCATCAGCTTACACTGTGGCCATTTCACAGAACATTTAGATCTTCTATTTTATTATTCCTCATGTTTATTGTGTCATTAAAGACCTGAAGCGAGTTTTATGAAGCCACACCTTTTTATTTTCATTTTTCTCGCAGCTTTATTCAGGATCACTGTCATAGACTATTTAGGTTATGTTTTTATGTCTGCAGCTCTACAGAGTTAGCTGACACCCTTCAGGACCATAAACTGAGTGGAAGACATGAAGTGGGCAAATGGGCTTGTGGATTAAGGTCTACTGTCTTAGCCGCACACCACAGAGCTCTTAAAGATGGAGTTTTGTTAACTTGAACATTCATACAGTGCAGACAACTGCATGTCCTTGGTTTACTGAATTACTTCACAAATTCATTGGTCTTCTGATAAGGGAATTCAGGGTTAAATTCTGGTTATGAAATCCTGACAGCACAGCTGTGACATAGAGACCCCTGAAGTTAGTAATTTTATTCAAGGTTGTCACAAAGACTTCACAATTCAAACTCACACTTACCTGAGGGGAGAAAAAAAAAACAACAGGGTGCCATTTGTGGTCAAATGTAAAAATGCTCTCTTTCACTCAAATGTGTGCATTTCTGAGGGGTAAAATGTGAAATCATTTTTTTAAATGTCAAATATATAACCTAAATGGTAAGTGTCCAACATAAATGGTTAAATGTTCTCGTTAAATCTAAATATCCAAATTAAACAGATACATGTTGCATTTAAATACTAACTATCAGACTTAAATGGTTAAAAATCTTACTTAAATGGATAATTGTTAAATGTCTGATTTAGATGGCTAAATATCAAAACTAAATGCCAAATGTTACAATTATATATCAACATCTTCTTCTTCCTTCGGCTGCTCCCATTAGGGGTTGCCACAGCAGATCATCTTTTTCCATCTTTTCATGTCCTCTCCATCTTGCTGTTACACCCATCACCTGCATGTCTTTTCTCACCACATCCATAAACCTTCTCTTAGGCCTTCCTGTTATTTTTCCTGGCAGCTTTATCTTTAACATCTTTCTCCCAATATACCCAGCATCTCTCCTCTGCACATGTCCAAACCAACGCAATCTCGCCTCTCTGACTTTGTCTCCCAACCGTCCAACCTGAGCTGACCCTCTAACATCCTCATTTCTAATCCTATCCATCCTTGTCACACCCAGTGCAAATCTTAGCATCTTTAACTCTGCCACCTCCAGCTCTGTCTCTTGCTTTCTGGTCAGTGCCACCATCTCCAACCCATGTAACATAACTGGTCTCACTACCATTCTGTAGACCTTCCCTTTCACTCTTGCTGATGCCCGTCTGTCACAAATTACTCCTGACATCCTTCACCCATTCCATTCTGCTTCCACTCTCTTTTTCACTTCTCTTCCACAATCTCCATTACTCTGTACTGTTGATCCCAAGTATTTAAACTCATCCACCTTCTCCAACTCTACTCCCTGCATCCTCACTATTCCTCTGATCTCCCTGTCATTCACACAAATGTATTCTGTCTTGGTGGTCCTACTGACCTTCATTCCTCTCCTCTCTAGAGCATATCTCCACTTCTCCAGGGTCTCCTCAACCTGCTGCCTACTATCGCTACGGATCACAATGTCATCAGCAAATATCATAGTCCATGGGGGCTCCTGTCTAATCTCATCTCTTAACCTGTCCATCACCATTGCAAATAAGAAAGGGCTCAGATCTGAACCCTGATGTAATCCAACCTCTAACCTGAATGCATCACTCCTACCGCAGACCTCACCACTGTCACATTTCCCTCGTACCTATCCTGTCAAACTCTTACATACTTCTCTGCCACTCCAGAGTTCCTCATACAATATCTCAACTCCTTTCGAGACACCCTGTCATATGGTTTCTCCAGGTCCACAAAGACACAATGCAACTCCTTCTGGTCATCTCTCTACTTTTCCATCAACACCCTCAGAGCAAACATCACATCTGTTGTGATCTTTCCTGGCAAGAATCCACACTGCTTTTCAATTATCATCACCTCTCTTCCTAACTGAGCTTCTACTTCTCTTTGCCATAACTTCATGCTGGGCCTCATAAATTTTATCCAAGATTCCATTAAACAATCTGGTTAAAAACTCCACTGCCATCTCTTCTAAACACCTCCATGCTTCCACAGGTATGTCATTTGGACCAATGACCTTTCTGTTCTTCATCATCTTCATAGCTGTCCTTACTTCCTCCTTGCTAATCCATTCCACTTCCTGATTCACTATCTGCACATCATCCAACCTTCTCTCTCTCTCATTCTCTTCATTCATCAGCCTCTCAAAATACTCTTTCCATCTGTTCAACACACCCTCCTTGCTTGTGAGTATGTTTCCATCTTTATCCTTTATCACCCTAAACTACTGCACATCTTTCCCAGCTCGGTCCCTCTGTCTAGCCAGTTGGTACAGGTTATTTTCTCCCTCCTTCCAACCTCTCATACAACTCATCATACGCTTTTTCTTTAGCCTTTGCCACCTCTCTCTTCATGTCTTTTCTCACCACATCCATAAACCTTCTCTTAGGCCTTCCTGTTATTTTTCCTGGCAGCTTTATCTTTAACATCTTTCTCCCAATATACCCAGCATCTCTCCTCTGCACATGTCCAAACCAACGCAATCTCGCCTCTCTGACTTTGTCTCCCAACCGTCCAACCTGAGCTGACCCTCTAACATCCTCATTTCTAATCCTATCCAACCTTGCCCCTTATCTCCTTGTACTCTTGTCTACTTTCTGCATCTCTCTGACTACCCTACTTCTTCTTCGCCATCCTCTTCCTCTGTATACTGTGTTGTACTTCCCAATTCCACCACCAGGTTTCCTTTTCCTACTTCCTCTGACTAGATGTCATGCCAAGCACCCTTCTTGCCCTAACCCTTACTACTTCTGCTATACTTGTCCAGCTGTCTGCCTCCCAGTGCCAGTCTTACCTCCTCCCTGACCTCAATCTTGTAGCCATCCTTTTTCAACTTCCACCATTTGATCCTTGGCTCTGCCCTTACGCTCCTCCTCTTCTTGATCTCCAGCGTCATCCTACTGACCACCATCCTAGGCTGCCTAACTACACTTTCCTCTGCTACCACTTTGCAGTCTTCAGTCTCCTTCAGATTGACCCTCCTGCATAGAATGTAATCTACGTTTGTGCATCTTCCTCCACTCTTGTACATCACCCTGTGTTCCTCTTTCTTCCTAAAATACATATTCACCACAGCTATGTCCATGCTTTTCTCAAAATCCATTATCATCTGACCTTCTTCAATCCTCTCCTTGATACCATTCCTACCCATCACCTCCTCATCCCCTCTCTTCCCTTCACCAACATGTCCATTGAAATCTGCTCCAATCACCACTCTCTGTCCCTTGGGTACACTGTTCATCACTTCATCCATCTCAAGTCCAGAAATATTCTTTCTCATCCATTGCACAACTAACTTGCTGAGCATATGCACTGACAACATTCATCATCACACCTCCAATTTCCAGCTTCATAATCATTACTCTGTCTGACACTCTTTTCACCTCCATAATACTCTTGAGATACTGTTCCTTCAAAGTAACCACTACCCCATTTCTCCTTCCAGCCACACCATGATGGAACAATTTGAATCCACCTCCAATCAACCTGGCCTTACTCCCCTTCCATTTACTCTCTTGCATGCACAATATGCCAACCTTCCTTCTCTCTATCCTATCTGCTAACTCTCTCCCCTTACCAGTCATACTGCCAACATTTATAGTTCCTACTCTCAGTTCCACTCTCTTTACATGCATCTGAACTTGTCTACCCCATCTTCTTCTCCTTCTTCGGCTAACAGTAGCCCAATTTCTGTCAGTACCTTGTTAGCTAACAGTACTAGTTGCAGCCATTGTTAACCCAGGCCTCGGCCGATCCAGTATGGAAATCGGTATTGTGTTAAAATTTTACACCGGATGCCCTTCCTGACGTAACCCTCCCCAATTACAGCATCTGGGGTTGGGACCGGCATGAAGAAACACACTGGTTTGTGCTTCCCCTGTGGCTGGGTTTTTTACAATTTGGAAAATACTATGGAATATTTTTAGAAACTCCTAAAATGCCACTTAGATAGGCAGAGGCTGGCTGAATGTACTTTTGGCATGGAACCCATGTAGATGTTGTTTTAATCTTCAGGTTCACTGGAGTTTTTTTTCCACTGTGGCCATCTGACCTTATCATTGGACTGTCATTTAGAAACTTAAAAAAAAAACAATTCTATAATTAAGGATTCTACTTCTCTTAATTACTGTATATATTTTTTCATATGTAAGTATGCATTATTTATCTCTTTTATACTATTTACTCTTTATTATTTACGTATGTCTAAATTTGATTTGCTTTTTCTTGGATGTAATTATTTTTTGACATCTTGTAAACACTCTGATTCATAGACTGTGTTTGAAAATGTGCTACAGACATACTTGTTGTTGTTACATTGTCCAGCTACTAATTCAGATTTTCCTTTCCACCTTAAATTCTGCTGTATTTTGCATACTTAGCCAGTCTATCACAAGGTGAACACACACACACACACGCACACACACACACACACACACACAGGGGCCCATGTAGAATCACTAATCCTCCTACCTTGCATGTTTTTGATGTGTGGGAGGAAACTGAAGCACCCAAACGAAACCACACAGGGGAGAACATGCAAACTCTACAGAAAGGGGCAGCAGCACTACAATTGCGGCAATGGCCGGCCCTATTTTTCAAAGTACTAAATTTCAAATTTTAAACTGACACATCCTCATCAGCTGTTAAGGCCATATAATTTTTTTTGTTTTGATGATGTTAAGTTGCATACATTTTTTCTTTGCAGCAAAAAACAAAATTCTCCCACTGACACTATCCTCTGTCTCAACCCCTCAACTGGAGAAGTCAAAAAACATCATCCTCACAGTGGTTCCATCTTTGTCCAGGTGGGAATAAGCCTTGTGGAGCAGAAAGATTACTGCATCCTCTACTCCAGTCTTTGTCTGATTGGCAAAGTGCATTGGGTCCTGGTGGTCCACTACAAGAGGACTCATATAGTCCAGGATCAGTGTCTAAAACGCCTTCATGATATGAGACCTATGTGCCTATGGTCTATAGTCATTAGGTAGCAGGGTACTTGATCTCTTGGAAAATAAATAATTCAAAATGTTTTCCATGGCCGAGGCACTTTATGAAACCCTAGGGACAGACTGAAAAGGTGACAGAGGACACCACACAGAATGGTCAGAACAGGCCTTAAGAACCTGAGAACCTCCAGCAGGTGCTGTGGCTTTCTCTTTGTGTAGCTTCCTCTGCTGTCTTCTCACATGGTCTTCAGTTATGGACAGCCCACACTAATGGTCAGCGGTGGCAATTTGATATGGTAGGAGATGTTGATGTAGTAGGGATGGTATGAGGAGACTGGTCATTTTAAGAAGGTGGCAGTGAGAGAGAAAATTAATTCAGGGTATTAGATTTGTCCAAATCCCCTTATAGCACCAGATCCCTGGATTGCTTGAGTTAGGTCATGATGCCCAAAAGGTTCTATATAAATAAAATGTATTATTATTATTATTATTATTATTATTATTATTATTATCCATCCATCCATTCATCCATCCATTTTCCAACCCGCTGAATCCGAACACAGGGTTACGGGGGTCTGCTGGAGCCAGTCCCAGCCAACACAGGGCACAAGGCAGAAACCAATCCCGGGCAGGGTGCCAACCCACCACAGGGCACACACACACACACACACACACACACACACTAGGGACAATTTAGGAACACCAATGCACCTAACCTGCATGTCTTTGGACTGTGGGAGGAAACTGGAGCGCCCGGAGGAAACCCACGCAGACACGGGGAGAACATGCAAACTCCACACAGGGAGGTCCCGGGAAGCGAACCCAGGTCCCCAGGTCTCCCAACTGTGAGGCAGCAGCGCTACCCACAGCGCCACCGTGCCGCCCCATTATTATTATTATTATTATTATTATTATTATTATTATTATTATTACAAACATTCTTCATGTTATTCTGAGTGAGTTTGTTTTCTATTTTAGCTTTCTAAGCTTCCTTTCCTTCACTCACCCTTTTCTTTGGCACTTGCTGTACATCCTTCAGAGCCTCTTTCTCACAGGATTTGAATGTTCTCTTTTTCTCATTTAGGAGACCTTTTAGCTCCTTGGTAATAAAGGGCTTGTTGTTCAGAAAGCAGCGCACTGTCTTTGAGGGTACAAGGTGCTCCAGTGTTGTTTATACTGTCTCACAAACTATGGGCTGCCTGACAGATAGTCCATTACCTCAGAGTTTACCCCTTAGTAGTGATGGCTGGAATGTATTGAAGGTGTTTGAGAAATCAAATATCCTCATCATCACATTTCTGCCAGCTTGGTCCAGCCATAAGGAGCAGACAGAAAATTGCATCTTTCTCTTCAGTTTTTGTCCGACAAGCTTCAGTGGATCCTGTCATGGATAAATTCTAACTCAAGGTTTTCACACTGGATTTCTTAATATAACCTTTATCCTGCATATGGTTTTCTTATCCTTAAACAAAAATCCTCAAAGAACTGACACTGTAAAATACATGTTTTTTTTTTTTTACAGCAGTGGCCCTTTCTAAAGCCTTTGTGACTGTTTGAAGAAGCAGCAGAGGGCATCAGAAAGTTGGTCAGCACAATCGAAATTTGCAATGAAAGTTAAACAGAACTCAATATTACTAAAAAAAGATCTAATAATAAAACTGAAGATCTGTTGTTGGCCTGTTGTAATTAGAACATTTTAATTTAAATTGGGTGTAGTGGAGCTATGGAATGACATGAACTTATTTGCATGTACAGCCTCAAGCTGTATTCCTAATGACTTCATTCACTTCTTTGTCAAAGATTGTGGACCCACCTTGCCTGAAGTCGAGGGAATGTTGATCATCAACTGCACAGCACATTCAAACCATCAGTATGTTTTCATATATTTACATATAAATTTAAGCACATCATACACTAAGCACATTTCCTTTTAAAGTACAGGGTCCAAAAACATAATTAGAAGCAAACAAAATAAAAGCTAAATTGAGATGTTCTGGATTGAAAGAGACTTATAACCATACATCACCTACAGTTCTTAACTTACTGCGGAACTTTATAATTGGCACAAGCACCCAATAAGTTTGAAACCAATATGTCACAAAAAATACAGGACCACCAGATATCACTGAGGGCAGGGTTGCCATATATATATATATATATATATATATATATATATATATATATATATATATATATATATATATATATATATATAGATAGATAGATAGATATATATATATATATATATATATATATATATATATATATATATATATATATGTGTGTGTGTGTGTGTGTGTGTGTGTGTGTGTGTGCTGTCATGTGCCTTTTTATGAGGAGCTGCTGAAATCAGCAATGCTGAGGACTCCTGATATTTTATTTAGAGATATGGGCTCAGGTGCACATGTAACCAGGGGCTGGCAAAGGGAGCTCAAATGAAAGAAGGTGACCGGGAATACTGGGGACATTCCTCATCCCAAGGTGGGTGCAAGTCAGTTTCAGGCGAGACAAGTCAAAGGCTTCACTAGCATGGAGACTATGTACAAAATAAAGCACTGGAGAAGCAACAGCATGACAAGCCCCAAAAAGGGAATGGTTTTACAGGAGGCAGCCACAGACAATTGCTCTCTCACTATCCTTCCTGAGTAATTCTTCTCTAGTTTTGTATTTTGCTAAAGTCCTTGTCACTATTGGTAGGCATGAGGTGGTACCTGCAGCTGATTCAAGTTGTACAGGTAATCCAGCTGTTCCAGGACAGCACATCAAACAGTGCTGTTACAAGAAGGTTTGCTGTGTCTCCCCAGTGTGGTATAGCAGGTCTACGTCTCTGAAGAAAATCCCAGTTTTTAAATAAATAACTCGCGGCTTAAAGAGGGGGTGTTGTAGTGTGGCCGGAGCGGTTCTCGGATGCTATGTGATGTGGGCGTTTTCTTGCTTAAGTGCACAGGTGAGGAATCGTCCGCATCCATAATTGATGCCAGGAACTGATAATTGCCACACCTGTGCCACGTCCCCATTATAAATAGGAGAAGCATGAGTGCGGAGGGAGAAAGAGAAAATCGAAAAAAGAACGGCAGTTAAGGGAGAAGAAGGCAGCAGGAAGAGAAGGAGCTGGTGTGAGCGAGCAAGCAAGAACGGACTTCCTGTGAGAAGGAGAGGCAGCTGGGAAGTGAGCCAGAGTGGGGTGTTTGGCAGGCACCTGGGGCAGTCGGTAGTGGTCGCTCCTGCTGAGCATTTGTGAGGAACCGGAGTGACCAGAAGGAGGTTGGCTCGACGCATGTGGCAGCAGGAGTCAGGAAGCTTGGGAAGTGGATGCCCCAGCGTGAGTGCCCTGGTCGCTGAGGAACCCAAGTCTCTGTCTAGTGGAGCCCTACGGAGCCAGGGACCAAAAGGCTTCCAGACAAGCAACAGGAGAAGGCCAGCTGCGGGTAGGGCGACTCTCCTGGCGCAGAGCCCAGATGGGAGAAGCAGGGGAGCCGCCAGTTGAAGAAAGCACCATGTTCGTTTTTAAAGAAAGGACTGCTTTCAGCCAATATTTTAACCTTGTTTTAACTAGATTTACTTATGGGATTTTAATTTCCACATTTCAGTTGTTTTTAATGGATTACTTTGCTCGCCAACCCCCTGGCCTGCGCTACACGCCAGCCACTGTGCCTCTGCCGTTCATGTATGTGGATTTCACTTTTACCAAGCAACAAATCTTTTAATTATCGTCTCTTCATTGGGAAGAAACACGAATTTTCCCTGATGGGAACATGAAATAGACGATCTACAGTAATCCCTCACTTATCGCGGGAGATAGGTTCCAAGGCTGACCGCGATAACTGAATTTCCGCGAAGTAGGGACACCATATTTATTTAACTATTTAATGTGTATTTGGACGTTTTTAAACCCTCCCTGTATTGTTTACAGCCCACCCTTTACTCTATTAATAACAGGGACAACTGCTAAGCAATATGAAATCGGTAGATAAGTTTACACTTACTGTATAGCGAAATACACGTAGCTATATATGACGTGATGATGGTGATGAATATGCTGCGCAGTAAAAATGATGACGATGAAGGTGATAATCCCCTGAATGCAGTAGCAAGAGCACGTTAATGCTGAATGAATGAGATGAGACTTCCTGGTTAATGCAGCACTCCGTCGCTGAGCCAATCAGCAGGACACAGAAACTTAACTGCGTGCTCTGATTGGGTAGCTTCTCAGCCATCCGCCAATAGCATCTCTTGTATGAAATCAACTGGGCAAACCAACTGAGGAAGCAAATACCAGAAGTAAAAAGACCCATTGTCCGCAGAAACCCGCGAAGCAGCGAAAAATCCGCGTTATATATTTAGATATGCTTACATATAAAATCCGCGAAGTCGTGAATCCGCGAAAAGTGAACCGCGAAGTAGCGAGGGATTATTGTACAAGTCTCCGACTTAAAGTTTAAATCCGAATAAAATATTCGATCTCTTTTCGCTGTTCCATAATTTCACCGAGTAATAATTTCCGTTTGTTTGCGCTAATACGATCTTTACTATCATTATTTTGAGACTTTCAAATTTTAATACTTTCATCATCTCTAACCTACTCTGCATGTGCATCACGCCAATGTTTTTGAATTCTTTACGATGTTCTACTTTGTCAACTACTCTTTGTCTTTTATTTCCGGCCCCAGGCGTGGTTAAGTCTCATCTTGCGGGACGTGAAAGTACCTCTCTGAGAAAGTCACGTCTCATCCAGGCTAAAAAGTCTTGTCTCGTCCCAGGATTATTTTTATATAATAGAGAGATTTATATAATGACGTTTGGAGCACTGTACTATTTATTTTGAACACTGTTTTTGGTTTTGTTGTTTTTAATAAAAGCACTTGCATCTTTTTGCACCATCCTCTTTCTTCATTGTGTCCTCACTGTCCAGCTCATCCGGTTACATTACTGATGGTGTTCGGTTCAAGAGCTCCCAAAAGGAAGTGGGAGTAAGTAGCCCGCATCGTCACACCCAGCACAATCTCAAAAGAATGGAGGAGATACCAGGAGATGGTCCAGTACACGAGGAGAGCTGGACAGGGCAGTAGGATGTCCTCATCCCACCAACAGAACCAGCATCTGCTCCTTTATGAAAGGAGGAACTGAGGGGGCTCTGCCAGACCCTACAAAATGACCTTCTGGTGGCTACTGGTGTGAATGTTCCAGAGCAAACTGTCAAAAACAGAATCCATAGGGGTGTCATGAGGACCCAACATCTCCTTGTGGGACCCATTCTCACAGCGAATCATCATGCAGCTTGATTGGCATTTGCCAGAGAATACCACAATTGGCAGCACTGCACATTACCTTCACAGAAAGTAGGTTCACACTAAGCACAAGTGACGGATGTGAAAGAGTCTGGAGCCCCCATGGTGAACATTATGCAGCCTGCAACATCATCCAGCATGACCACACAGATCAAATATCACACAAAACTCCATGGAAACCCTGACTGCTTTTAGCTACCAGGATGAAATCCTCAGAGCCACTGCCAGGCCTTATGGTGGTGGAGTGGTCCTTGGCTTCCTCCTGGTGAAAGACAATGCCTGGTCTCATGTGGCCAGAGTGTGTAGGCAGTTCCTGTAAAATAAAGGCATTGATGCCATTGACTGTGATGGGCTGGCGCCCTGCCCAGAATTTGTTTCCTGCCTTGTGCCCTGTGTTGGCTGGGATTGGCTCCAGTAGAACCCCGTGACCCTGTAGCTGGGATATAGCGGGTTGGATAATGGATGGATGGATTGATGCCATTGAATGGCCCACATGTTCCCCAGACCTAAATCCAACTGAGAACTTCTGGCATGTTATGTATCAGTGCATTCAATGCTGCCAAGTGGCACCATGGACTGTCTAGGGACTCACTGATGCACTAAATATGGTCTGGCAAGTGATCCCCCAGGACACCATCTGCCGTCTCATCAGGAGCATGCCCAGACATTGTTGGGAGTGCGTAAAGACACATGGGGCCATACGCATTAGTTAATCTACTTAACCTTGGGGCTATGGGGGGGGGGGGGGGGTCTGCCTCTCTCGCTTCTACGACCTGAGCTATGGAGTAGCAATGGATTGTACAGATTGTGCAAAGCACAAGAGCCTACAAGTTTGGGGGGCCCACTCGGGGCCATATAGATTTATAAAATAATCACGTGCACAGTTCATCATGTTAATAATTCACAGTTTCAGTAGCATGTTTGCTCCATCACCAGGCAAGTCCAATCCAATCCATGATGATCCATATTACTAACCGAGAATGGTAAACCGGATATGGACACAGGTACATGGCATGCCCATGGACACAGGAGACATAGTGTGCAGGCGCCGATACATGGCATGCCCATGGACGCAGGAGACATAGTGCGCAGGCGCTGACAGCGAGCGAAGTCTGATCCACCGAGAACGAAGGAGTCACAGCTCAAAAACGAAGGAGCTCAACTAACGTGAATAAGAAATGAGGCAACGTGCCCATAGGTAACGACACAGCCACACAAAAAAGAGGATTCCGCGCTGCACCCCAGAGTCAAACAGAAGAGGCTACGGAGGCCCCACAGGTCCACAACGATAGTACAGAAGGTGCGTGAAAGTACGAAAGGCGCATGCACCTACAACGCGCTTCTGAACTAAACGGCCACACTACACAGTATGGCCCACACGCTTCTAACACACCTACGGAGGCCCCACAGGTCCACAAAGATGCGAGCCCACATGGATAAAAACAATAGACGTGGGCGCCTGCAACGCGCATCTGAAACCGCGGAAGCAAAACTGTCTCAGCTCCAAAACCAAACAGCTTGACTAACGGAGCTACAAACACGAGCCCGCATGGACAAATACAATGTACATAGACACCTACAATGCGCGTCTGAAACCGCGGAAGCAAAGCAGGCACGGGTTCAAAACAAACGACCACAACTGACGGAGATACATACAGAAGCGAGCCCGCCTGAATACAAATAATGAACGTAGGCACCTACAATGCGCCTCTCAAACAGCAGAGTGAATAGATAAACGGCAAAGAAAGGAACGACAGACGGCTGATAAACAATTCCGCCAATTAGCTGACAACGCATTCTGTAATGAGTCCACTATTAGTGGACATTCATTAGGATTAATGAATATACTCCCTTAGTTACACTCCAATATATCTCATACATTTATCAATGTATTTCGGGTTACCCAACACCGGGGGCAGGCGAGCGAAGCGAGCAGGGGGTGGAGCCCCCTTCTATTACGTATTCGGCAGGCCTACAGTTTACACAAATTTAGACTTTGGGAGTTAGGAGGCCCTGAGCCTAATCAGAGGCACAACACGGCCTAGTCCACCTTACACATTCTCAAATTTGGCAACCTTTGGAGTGCCAAAGTGGACGTGAATGGTAGAAGTTTTGAAGGATGTTACATGAATGATGTAAATATGCATTATTATCGTAAATAATAGTTACTTTTGTACTTTGATTTGATGTCAACAGTTTTAGAAGTTCTAACTCGTAAACTGTAAATAATAGTAATTCTGTTGTTGAGTTATGGTCCCCGATAGTCAGCAAACACGAAATATTTGAACAATTTGATGCTTTTTATACTCTCGCCATATGATGCCATGTCGGCCAGAAGCAGTGGATCCAGCAAACATTATAAAATTGTAACTGAGAATGCTGATGCTGGTGAATCTTCGCAACAGCCACAAGCAGGTTATGCAGACAGTGCAGTGAGTGAAATGGTTGCAACAACAGAGTCAGGAAGTTGAGATACAACAGCTTCAGATCAGGTGCTATGAGCTGAAACCGTTAAAAATGGAGAAACAACAAAAGACAAACAAGAAATATATATGATAAAGCAATTTCCTACAGACAAGGCAAATTTCTTGAAACCATTGACACCATTGACTTTATGAAGTCCATTTTCTCAGAACTTGTGTAAAACATGTCGATCATGTAGTAATATCCAGTCAGTCGGTGTTGTAGTTTTAATATGTTACAAACTGAAATTGCTTCATTTTATAGCACAGAACAGTTTTTGCTTTCTAGCTTACGTTACATTTTAATTATCTTCCTTCACACCAAACCAAAAATATCCTGAGGAGGTCTCTTTTTTAGTTTTCATTCCTATGGGAGGACATGTCCTTAAGTTCTGGGATGCACTTGGTTGCTCTCCTCTGCACAGCTTCAGCTGCTGCTATGTCTTACTTGTAGTGTGGTGACCAGAACTGTACACAACACTCCAGATGTGGCCTTACTAGTGCATTATATAGTTTGAGTATAATGTCCCTTGACTTACTTTCAACAGTTTATTTGTTATCAACTTTTATAATTTTTTTATGATATATCCTAACATTTTATTTTCCTTTTTAATTGCATCTGCATGTTGATTAGACAAGCGTCATCATAAACCTCTTTATAAACCTGCTTCCTGTAGCTGTGTCTCCCATCTTATATTTATAATTGATTTTCCTTTTGACCACGTGCAGCACTTTGCTCTTTCTATGTTAAACTGCACTTTCCAGATGTTCACCCAGTTCTGAAACTTTGGTGAAGAGAGATTCACTGATCCTCAATTTGCCAACGATGCTGTGATCTTTGCAGAGTCAATGGAGGCTCTGATCAGGGCTATCGAACACAAGGAGTCTGAGTGTCTGGGCTTGTGAGTGTCCTGATAAAACCAAGATCCAGGCCTTTAATGACCTATTCTGCACGGCCATCATTTTATTTGTCTGTGAAGAGAACGCCGACCTCATTGAGAGGTTTACTTACCTCAGCAGTGACGTTCATGTCTCTGGCGATTCTTCCTATGAAGTCAGTAGACAGACTGGGTGGAGCATTATGGGTCATGAAGTCGCTGGAAAGGTATATGTGGTGTTCTCAATATCTTTGTAAAAGGACGAAGGTCCAAGTCTTTAGAGTCCTGGTGCTTCCTGCTTTGCAATATGGATGTGAGACATGGACCCTATCCAGTCAACTGAGACAAATACTGGACTCCTTCAATACTGTGTCTCTTTGGAGAATCCTTGGGTATCGCTGATTTGACTTTGTGTCGAATGATTCTCACAGAGTCCCGAATGAGGCACATTACCTGCATTGTGAGGGAGCGTCAGTTACGGCACTATGGATATGTAACGCGATTCCCCAAGGATGATCTGGCTTGCAGCGTCCTCAATGTTAAGGACCCGAGCGACTGGACCAGGCAAAGTGGACGCCCATGTAACACATGGCTTCGGCAGATAGATAGTCATTTCCAGAGGATGGGGGCTGGACCGTATGTCTGCCTTGGCGTGTGCCAACTGGGATCCCGAGCTGTTTTGTTGTGTCGTAGGTGCGGCCACACGCTGTACCAGTGCATGCTCCATAACCTCACCTGACCTGAAAGTTTTTTTCGGGAGCATTTTCTTATTTTCTTACAGAGTTAATATTAGGGGGCTGTCAAGAAATGCGGTTTGTTGAATCCCATTCGGGCATTCCTTGTGTGATTTTGAGCTATACAAGAAAAAATTGCTGTTGCTGGTTATTTTCCTTATTTTTCATTTTTCTCATTTTTTCTATTTACTATGTTCACATACTGTAAGTTCATGATATTGTAGTTTGAGGATTATACTCCGCTTTTGTATACTCAAATGTATTGTATACACTGTTTTTCAGTTAGGGTTAGCGTTTTTGCTATCCTCCCAAATAAACTGCTCAGAAAAATTAAAGGAACGCTTTGAAAAAATATCAGATCTCAATGGGAAAAAAATCCTGCTGGATATCTCAACTGATATGGACTTGGTAATGTGTTAGGAATGAAAGGATGCCACATTGTTTGATGGAAATGAAAATTATCAACCTACAAAGGACTGAATTCAAAGACACCCTGACGATCAAAGGGAAAAAATGATGCGGCAGGCAGGCTAGGCCATTTTGCCGAAATTTCATTGCAGCAACTCCAAATCGTACTCAGTAGTTTGAATGGCCCCCACGTGCTTGTATGCATGCCTCACAATGTGGGGGGAGGGGGGCATGCTCCTAATGAGACGACGGATGGTGTCCTGGGGTATCTCCTCCCAGATCTGGACCAGGGCATCACTGAGTTCCTGGATAGTCTGAGGTGCGTCGGATGGACCGAAACATAATGTCACACCCAGAGGTGTTCTATTGGATTGAGGTCAGGCGAGCATGGGGGCCAGTCAATGGTATCAATTCCTAGTAGAGGTCTATGCGTCCCTCTGTGGATATGCCTCCCCAGACCATCGCTGACCCACCACCAAAGTGGTCATGCTGAACGATGTTACAGGCAGCATAACGTTCTCCATGGCTTCTCCAGACCCTTTAATGTCTGTCACATGTGCTCAGGGTGAACCTGCTCTCATCTTTTTACACCAGTGTCCTGCTGGAGGTCATTTTGTAGGACTCTGGCAGTGCTCATCTTGTTCCTCCATGCCCAAAGGAGCAGATACCAGTCAGTCCTGCTGATGGGTTAAGGACCTTCTACAAGGGTCCCTCTCCAGCTTTCCTAGATGAACTGCCTGTCTGTCTCCTGGAATCTCCTCCATAACCTTGAGACTGTGCCGGGAGATGCAGCAAACCTTCTGGCAATGCCACATATTGATATGCCTGCCATCCTGGAGAAGTTGGACTATCTGTGCAACCTCTGTAGGGTCCAGGTATGGCCTCATGCTACCAGTAGTGACACTGACCATAGCCAAATGCAAAACGAGTGACAAAACAGATGAGGAAGGGAAAATGTCAGTAGTCTCCACCTGTTAAACCATTCATTCCTGTTTTGGGGGTCATCTTATTTTTGGCCCTCTAGTGCACCAAAGCAGCGGAAACAGATTAACAAGCCCCTCTGGTACTTAACTGACCAGATCAATAGCCCAGAAGTTTCTTTGAGTTGATGAGATACTCTGATTAAAAAGTGTTCCTTTAATTATTTTTGAGTAGTATGTATGACCTTATTTATTTATTTAATCTATTTATTTACTTATTTATTTATCTATATATTTGTCATATCCCTGCTTTTATTTATTACCATTATTATGTGGCAACCTAATTTCCATCTAATTAAACAAACAAACAATAAAACAATCAGCTCGCTTCCACTCAGATCACCCGGACCTTCTGATTTCCTCAACTGTGCCCGAATTTCACTATTCATTTTTTTTTTCTTGTTTAAATTTTCTCATCCATATTACTAAACGAGAATGGTAAACCGGATATGGACGCAGGGACGCAAGTGCCACACAAAGGCCCCCCCCCCCCCCCCCCCAGAGTGACACGGGAGAAACTACGCACGTGCGCAGGCGCCACACAAAGCCCCCCCCCCACCCCCCCTGCACCAGAGCAAAACGGGAGAGACTACGAACCGTCAGAGTAGGAAACAAAGTAAAACGTCATAAAGAGGTTAAAGAACAGGGACAAACACATGGAGAGCAGGTTACAGAACAAAGCCCCCCTGCCCAGAGTAAAACGAGAAAGACTACGAACCGTCTGACATGCCGCAAGCAGGATAAAGCGAGGTCAGAAATAAAACACAGAGTAGGAAACAAAGTAAAACTTTATAACGGGATTAAAGAACGGGGACGAACACATGGAGAGCGGGTTACAGATGATGAAAACTGGAATGCAACAGCTTCAAAAAAACCTAGGCACGAAATACATGCACACCGAGATACAGAATATAAAGGCAGAAACAACGACAGTTAAACGTCCACACCACACAGCGGAGGCGGACCTGGAAGGTGCAGACGCCTACATCGTGCGTCGGAAGGCGCGGTAAAGTACAAAAGGCAAAGGCGCCTACACAGCATGGTAAAAACCGACATAATACGGAAGGCACAGGCGTCGCCGCCATATTGTGAGTGGCACTAATGCGTGGTGAAAGCGCAGGAGGAGACATAGTAAAACAAGAGGAGTCAACACCCCACCCCAGAGTGAAACGGGACACACTACGGAGTCCACAAAGGTTCATACATCAAACCCGAGATGGTACGGACACGCGTCTGAAACCGCGGAAGCAAAACTGTCTCGGCTCCAAAACCAAACAGCTCAACAACTAACACAGCTTTGACACCGAGCCCGCGTGGACAGATCTAATGAACGTGGACGCCTACAACGCGCGTCTCAAACTGCGTAGGCAAAGCAGGCACGGATTCAACACGACACAGCTCGAGTAACCGAGATACAAACATGCACCTGCCTGGATATAATTAATGAACGCAGGCGCCTACAACGTGCGTCTGAAATGCCGCAGACCAGGCAGGCACTGCTCCAAAAAGAAAGAGCTTGACTAAACGAGATACGAAGTGAAACGGGAAACACTACAGAGTCCGCAGTGCTCCACAATGCACCGCATAATAGTTCGGAAAGAGCTTCGTAGTAACAGTGGGGAGACCCAGAGTGACACGGGCGAACGCTCCGTATTAAACACACGTCATCCTCACATGTCCAAACTATACAGCATAGGTGAATCACATTACAGTGATGCATTATTAACAGTACGATAAACATCACAGTATCGCAAACAAATGAAAATTATTACTCGAAAAAGGGAAAATATATTCACCACGGACCAGGTGTCATTGAAACAAAAGCAGAATAAAGCGAGATCAGAAATGAAAGACAGAGTAGAAAGCAAAGTAAAACATCATAAACAGGTTAAACGAGGGGTCCAAACACATGGACAGCAGGTTACAGATAATGAAGACCGGAATTCAAAAGCTTCAAAAACAAAAGCTCGACTGACCGAGATACAAACTGAAACAGGAAACACTACGGGGTCCGCAGTAGTCCACAATGCACCGCATAATAGTACGGACGGAGCTCCGTATTAACAGTGGGGGGCCCCAGAGTGACACGGGCGAACGCTCCTTATTAAACGTGCGTCATCCTCACACGTGGCTGCCCAGCGGGCACGAGTTCAAAACGCCGGGGGTAGGCGAGCGAACCGAGCAGGGGGCAGAGCCCCCTTGTCAAAGACAGAATGTTCGTAAAATGAGTGCTTTGAAATAAACACACAGCACATTTTATTTAGGTGTGCTCTCCAAAAGTTGAAGTCAATGTTTTATTGTTTTAATATTCAAAACTTGTATCAAGCATTCTGCCTCAGGAATACTCAGTACTTTTTTTTAGAAGAAGTTTTTAGGAAAATCCAATTTAATTTACAGCATACACTGGTAATGAATAATAGACTGTTTTGCATCTTGCAGAAACTGTCCGTGGCTCCTGGCAAGCTACAAGAAGCACACTCTTAGTTGATTTCAAACACTGTTAAAACATAGAAATACTTTATTTGATGCAAATCAGATTTTTTGTAATTGCTCCATATAAACTCCAGAAGACACTCTGATAGTCAGAGATCCTCAGACCTCATCAAGTGAGCTGATCATCATGTTTGCTGCCCGTGTACTTCACGCCATGGCTGCCCTTGCTGTTCTAGCCACACTTGCTGCTGCTGATGTGGTGAGTATTACTACTGTACTACAAGAGCTTTTGCATAATTCTGTGTCATTCGTTCATGGAAGTATTCAGATTTTTAATTTAGTACTTTGTACAAGCCTCATTGGCAGCAATTCCAGCTTTGAATCATTTGGTAAGTTTCTACAAGCTCTCAAACTCCATTAAATTGGTTGGACTGCTTCTGTAAACTTTCATCTTCAGGATTTAAGTCTGGGCTTTGGTTCGTCCACTCAAGGACACTCAGAGATTTGTTCTGAAGCCAGTGCAGTGTTGTCTTTCTGTATGCCGCAGGTTATTCTCATGCTGAAAGGTGAACTCTCACTCCAGTCTGAAGTAACATATGCTCTGAAGCAGGTTTCTTCAAGGATCTCTTTGTATTTGACTACATTCATTACATTTTGTCCAGTATCATTGTAACTGCTACTTAGAATCACTTTAGGAATGATACTGGTAGGTGATAAGCAGAGCATGGTCTTCTTCAAGACATAGGCCTTAGAGTTTTTATTTATCACACCATAGAATCCTTTCCATGATGCTCTCAGAATTCCAATCAGGAGTTAGCCGTCATAAATGACTGATTGATGGAGTACTGCTAAGATGTTTATCTTTCTGACAGCTTCTCTTATCTCAGTAGGTGATTTCTAAAGCTCTCTTACGCTAACCATTGGGTTCTTGCTCACCTGCCTGACTAAGACCCTTCTTACCCAGTTACTCAGTTTGGCCAGACAGCCAACTCTAGGAAGGATCACGATGGTTCCAGACTTTATGCATTTCACACTTATTGAGGCCTACTTTGCACCTGGGAACACTCAAAGCTTTACAAATGGTTGTATACCCCTGCCCTGATCTATAGTATGTCTCAGTAATTTGATCGTGGAGGTCTACATGCAGTTACTTGGACTTCATTGTTTGTTTTTTTTCCTGATATGATGTGTGAAGTGCAGACCTTCCATATACAGGTTCAGGTGTGACTTTCTAAACAACATCCAGTCAATTCAGTTTGCCACAGATTTATTCCAATCAAGTTCTAGACACGTCAGCACAAACTGGACTTCCACTGAAAAAGATCTGAATATTTACAAGAGATTTCTTCTTATGATTTTTAATAAGTTTGCATTCCCTTCTGAAAACGTCTTCACTTTGTTATTATGGGTTACTGAGAACAGATTGATAGGAAAATGGCAAATTTATCCACTTAAATTAAGTGTGTATGAAGTGGAGGTGTCTGAATACTTTTGAATCCAATGTATATTAAAACAGCTGCATGATTCCATCGACTCCTTCATTAAAGAGTACTTATCAACAACAACAACAACAATATTTATTTATATAGCACATTTTCATACAAATGATGTAGCTTAAAGCACATTACAGGATGAAGAAAAAGAAAAAAGACAAATAAAAAAAATAAAATTAAGCAATGCTAATTAACATAGAATAAAAGTAAGGTCCGATGGCCAGGAGGACTGAAAAAACAAAATGAGAAAAAAAAACGAAATCTGCAGGGGTCCCAAGGCCACGAGACCACTCAGCAACCCCAAGGCATTCTACCTAACATAAATGACCTCAATCAGTCCTCGTGGTTTTCAGGCTTCACATGGAAAAACTTGATGATGATGGTCAAATGGACATCTGGCCTTCAATCCATCAGTGTAGGGACATCATGGTGCTTTGATTGGGTGATGGTGGCCCAGATCACCACCACAGAAAACTGGAAAAAGAATAGCAAAGAAGGTAGAGGTTAGTACGGATTTCAGAGCTAGCATGAATTATAATGATAATTAAATGCATATACAGAAGATCAAGATTAAACTAAAATGAAGCTATGAGAAAGCCATGTTAACATAATGAGTTTTTTTCGCTAATAAAAGATACAAAATCATGACTGTTCTCCTCTAAGGAGTGTCATAGCTGTCCTCTTGTGTTTTAATAATTGCCTAATAAACTGAATTATAAAGAAGTGTCCTGCTGCAGACCTCTGTGGCTTTATAATTCAGGAGCTCCACTGAAAAGCCAATTGGTTTGCAGTTTTATGTCACCTGACTTATACAACAAAACTCCAGGAAGGGTCTGGCTGTGGCCCACAGAACTACAGGACACTCCTACCACAAGACACACCCACTAAGAGACACGCCCACTTGATGGTCGCTGTTACTCCTGAGGAAGTCCTCCCTCCCACAACCCTCCCCTTAACCGCATTGTAAGGAAGTTTTTGTTATGTTTTGGCCAGCATTCCACGTCTGGCTGGGGTTCAAATGTCTCTTTAATATGTGTTTTGATCATTTTTATTTTTGTTGTCATTTCTGCATATCTTTGTATCTTTTATTATGTGCCATGTGTTTTATGGCTGCTGCCTTTCACAGAAGATTTTTACTGTTAAATATAATTTCTCTATTTGATGCTGTATTGATTAATGTATGCTTGTTGGCAGATAGCTTTTGTCTATATGTCTCTTGTAAAGTATTTTATTTAAAGACTGCATTGACCCTGCCTTGTTGTTACTCTTGTACAAGTTAAATATTGATAACAAAAGTGTGCAATCCAGAGTAGCACACATTTGACACCGATGGTCCGTTTATCAGTAACTTTCAGGTTCATAAGAAATGCCCACTAATCACATATTTCTATAATTAACTGTGTTTTCAAGAAGTGTGAACAACAGCTGTAGTTCAGTCTTCTCTTTCCTGGTGCTATGGTGACTCCACATGCGTGGTAATAATTAAGATATACACCCCATCCTGTGTGGGCTTCATGAATTTGACATTGACAGGCCCCAGGAGGCACAGCCACTAACATTCACCTTCAACAGACTGTTCTCAATCTTATAAAGTCTAGAAACAAAAACGCAGTCCCTTGTAGTTTTTTTAAATACACTGTCATTGGTTAGTTCTCTGGTGTGAATTTTTTTTGGATCATTGACCCTTGTGCTTTATCTTTTGACCGTTCTTGGAATCTGTGCACTGAGACTTGTTTGCCTGTTGATTGCCATGCTGAAGCAACTCCTTTTGCCTTTGTCCACCTCAGAGATATTTTTTGTACCACAGGATGTTTTTGTAAATTTATTTGCATGTGCAGCCGGGGTTTGATGGCTTTCCCCCCTTCTTAGTGAGTATTTTGAATCATTAGTGGGTCTTATTCTTAGTAACTATCTATTTCATGATTGTTTAATGAGAACAAAGCACTAGCTAAGCCTTGAATTGGGCTTGGGAAGTACAATGCAAACGAATGAACATTTCACAGAGAGTGAATGTTTATAAGATGTGTCCAATTTGATTGATCATCAATGGAGCAGAGCTGCATTGAATCACATTTATTGGCCAAGTGTGTTCACACACAAATAATTTAATTTCTTATTTTATGATGACACTTTAAGTACGGTTACAAGACAATTGTACACGTAATTGATAAATTAATGCCTGACATAAAGAGAAAACAAAAAATATTAACATATTTGAAAAATCGGGCAGTGCTTTCATGTCAAGTGCTGATTCAAGTACGGAGAAGACCCTCTTTCAGACAACTGGAAGTTTAGCCGCACAGGACCACTTCAGATAGCTGCAGTGCCAGCTCAGCGTGTGAACTCATATATCTCATGGTGATTGGAAGCTTTAAAGTTGAGCAACTTCCCCATTAATTGTTTCATCTTTCTGTCTTTCAGATGCAGCCTAGAGCTGTAAATTCTCCTGTTGTTCCACCGTGGTAGAGGCCTTTGAATTCTTAGATTGAAGAATTCATCACTGGAGCAGAACCACTAAAGGAGCTGTCTTTTTACTCCTTCTTGTTTAACAATGGCTCCAATTCTGTTTCACCAAGTTCAAGAATAAAATCTGCTTGCAAGTCTCCTCATGACTGATTATTGTGCAATTTTGTTAGCCAATGTGACATTAAGCATACAAAGGGCAAAACAGAGCAAGAAATACAGAAATAAATACAGAAATAAACATCAGCTGTATGTAAGAATATCACAAGACAAGGGGGGTGGTGGTGATCAGATTGAGTAGGCCAGCCGAATTAACTGTGAGCTAAGTAAACTGTTCTTTTATCTGCTAGTTTATTCTCGGCTTAAAGTGGTTGTTACGCACAGCTTCTCCATTTTTATACATTGCACATTGGTAGTGTTTTATTTGTACTGGCAGTTCACATGTCTGCCCCTCCTTCCACCTTCAATCAAATGTCAGTGTATCTCAGACCTCACCCCTAAAATTAAAACCATGTGTCTAATATTGAGTATGTCCCCCTCATGCCACCAGAACACCTCTGACCCATGTAACAGTTAGTGACTGCACCCCGTCTCGCCCTGGAGTGGTGTATATTACCACCAATAAACCCGGAAGATGACAGCAAAGGTTCAACCAATGATAATAATAATAATATTAATAATGTTTTATGTATATATAGCGCTTTCTTCACTACTGAGAATGCTTTACACAGTGAGTGCGGAGTCATTTCAACCACCACTAAGGATCATGTGACGGTAGCCATTTTTGGGTCAGTATTTTTTGTACCGCAGGATTTTTTTTAATTTAAATTTATTTGCAAGTTCAGCCAGGGTTTGATGGCTTTCCCCCTTCTTAGTGAGTATTTTGCATCATTTGTGGGTCTTATTCTTAGTAACAATCTATTTCATGACAGTTTAATGAGAACAAAGTACTAGCTAGGCCTTGAATTCAGCTTGGTAAGTACAATGCAAACGAATGAACGTTTCACAGAGCGTGAATGTTTATCAGATGTGTCCAATTTGATTGATCATCAATGGAGCAGAGCTGCGGAGGTCTAGAACCCAACTTTTATGGAATTACACCACTCAAGTCCTCATGGGTTATATCTGAGCAAACCATGTAACACAAGAAATGAACTGTGCACTGATACAGAAACTGGATTCAGACAAATTGATTTTCATTAAAAAAGGAAAAAAAAAGTCTGCAATTGGAGCTAAACATTAGAAACTCAATCAGTTCAGCTCTACTAAAAATTGCATTGTGCTGGTGATGAATTGGTTTTGTTACCATAATAAGAATCAGAACCACATTTATTGGCCAAGTGTGTTCAGACACAAATAATTTAATTTTTTATTTTATGATGACACTCCAAGTTTGGTTACATGACAATCGTACATGTAATTGATAAATTAATGCCTGACATAAAGAGAAGACAAAAAATATTAACATATTTGAACAATCGGGTTGTGCTTTCATGTCAAGTGGTGGTTCAAGTACGGAGAAGACCCTCTTTCAGACAACTGGAAGTTTAGCCGCACAGGACCACTTCAGATAACAGCAGCGCCAGCTCAGTGTGTGAACTCATATATCTCATGGTGATTGGAAGCTTTAAAGTTGGGCAACTTACCCATTAATTATTTCATTTTTCTGTCTTTCAGATGCAGAGTAGAGCAGTCAATGGTCCTGTTCCAGCTAAACACAGCCCTGTGGTACAGGCCTTATTTGTTTGAAGAATTCATCACTGGAGCAGAACCACTACAGGAGCTGTCTTTTTACTCCTCCCTGTTTAACAATGGCTCCAGTTCTGTTTCTCTAAGTTCAAGAATAAAATCTGCTTGCAAGTCTCCTCATGACTGATTATTGTGCAACTTTGTTAGCTAATGTGACATTAAGCATACAAAGGGCAAAACAGAGCAAGAAATACTGAAATAAATACAGAAGTAAGCATCAGCTGTATGTAAGAATATCACAAGACATGGGGGGTGGTGGTGATCAGATTGAGTAGGCCAGCTGAATTAACTCTGAGCTGGATGGCCTGAGTAAACTGTTCTTATATCTGGAAGTTTAGTCTTGGGCTTAAAGTGGGTTGTTACGCACAGCTTCTCAATTTTTATACTTTGCACATTGGTAGTGTTTTATTTGTACTGGCAGTTCACATGTCTGCCCCTCCTTCCACCTTCAATCAAATGTCAGCGTATCTCAGACCTCACCCCTAAAATTAAAACCATGTGTCTAATATTGAGTATGTCTCCCTCATGCCACCAGAACACCTCTGACCCATGGAGGAATGGACTCCACAAGACTTCTGAAGATGTCCTGTGGCATCTGGCACCATGATGTTACCTATAAGTTGCAGGGTGGGGACTTCACTTCGCCAGCACATCCCAAGGCCAAGTCTGAACAATTTTTGCAGTGTGGAAAGGCACATCATCGTGCTGCCATCAGGAAATACCATTGACATGAAGGGGTGTATGGAGTTTGCAAAAATCACTAGTTACATAGTGCATGTCAAAGTAACATACACATGAATGCCTGGACCAAAGGTTTCCCAGCAGAACATCGCCCAACTTCACACTGCCTCTGTCAGCTTGTCTTCTTCCCACAATGCATACTGCTGCCATCTCTTCCCCAGGCCAACCACATAATATAAAATAAAACGTGATTCATCATAGCAAGTCACCTTGTACCATTGCTTATGGTCCTGTTTTGACACTCACATGCCCATTGTAAGTGCTTTCTGTGGTGGACAGGGGTCAGAATGGACACCGTGAGCATTCTGCATATTTGCAGCCCCATGCACAGGAAGCTGCAATGCACTGTATGCTCTGACACATTTCTTTTCATGGCCAGCATTACATTTCTCAGCAATTTGTGCTACAGTAACTCCTCTATGGGATGGGACCAGGTGGGCTAGACTTTGTTTTGATAAGCCAATGCCCATTTTGCACAAACTTTACAGAACCCGAAGTCATCATGCACTATTGCTTGTGCAGTTCCACGGATGACACCCAAATGTGCTACAACAGCAGACAATGTAATCCATCGGTCTTCTTTGATTAAGTCATTTTCAACATCGATGTGGGATTGTATGGATGATGTTAATGGTATGTATGGGGTATGTATGAGAGTATGGGGTACCGGACCCCCTGATAAGGGCTGTTCGGTCCCTGTACGGTCGGTGCCAGAGCTTGGTCCGTATTGCCGGCAGTAAGTCGAACCCGTTTCCAGTGATAGTTGGACTCCACCAGGGCTGCCCTTTCTCACCGATTCTGTTCATAACTTTTACGGACAGAATTTCTAGGTGCAGCCAGGGCTTTGAGGGGGTCCGGTTTGGTGGACTCAGGATTGGGTCACTTCTTTTTGCAGATGATGTTGTCCTGTTTGCTTCATCAGGCCGTGATCTTCAGCTCTCTCTGGATCGGTTTGCAGCCGAGTGTGAAGCGGCTGGGATGGGAATCAGCACCTCCAAATCCGAGACCATGGTCCTCAGCCGGAAAAGGGTGGAGTGCCCTCTCAGGGTTGGTAGCAAGATCCTGCCCCAAGTGGAGGAGTTCAAGTATCTCGGGGTCTTGTTCATGAGTGAGGGAAGAATGGAGCGTTATCCTAGGTCGGGTCGCGGGGGCAGCAGCTTGAGCAGAGATGCCCAGACTTCCCTCTCCCCGGCCACTTCTTCTAGCTCTTCCGGGAGAATCCCAAGGCGTTCCCAGGCCAGCCGAGAGACATAGTCCCTCCAGCGTGTCCTGGGTCTTCCCCGGGGCCTCCTCCCGGTTAGACGTACCCGGAACACCTCTCCAGGGAGGCGTCCAGGAGGCATCCTGATCAGATGCCCAAGCCACCTCATCTGACTCCTCTCAATGCGGAGGAGCAGCGGCTCTACTCTGAGCCCCTCCCGGATGACTGAGCTTCTCACCCTATCTTTAAGGGAAAGCCCAGACACCCTGCGGAGGAAACTCATTTCAGCCGCTTGTATTCGCGATCTCATTCTTTCGGTCACTACCCATAGCTCATGACCATAAGTGAGGGTAGGAACATAGATCGACTGGTAAATTGAGAGCTTCGCCTTGCGGCTCAGCTCCTTTTTCACCACGACAGACCGATGCAGAGCCCGCATCACTGCGGATGCCGCACTGATCCGCATGTCGATCTCACGCTCCATTCTTCCCTCACTCGTGAACAAGAGAGATACTTGAACTCCTCCACTTGGGGCAGGATCTTGCTACCAACCCTGAGAGGGCACTCCACCCTTTTCCGGCTGAGGACCATGGTCTCGGATTTGGAGGTGCTGATTCCCATCCCTCGGCTGCGAACCGATCCAGAGAGAGCTGAAGATCACGGCCTGATGAAGCAAACAGGACAACATCATCTGCAAAAAGAAGTGACCCAATCCTGAGTCCACCAAACCGGACCCCCTCAAAGCCCTGGCTGCGCCTAGAAATTCTGTCCATAAAAGTTATGAACAGAATCGGTGACAAAGGGCAGCCCTGGCGGAGTCCAACTCTCACTGGAAACGGGTTCGACTTACTGCCGGCAATGCGGACCAGGCTCTGGCAACGATCGTACAGGGACCGAACCGCCCTTATCAGGGGGTCCGGTACCCCATACTCTCGGAGTACCCCCCACAGGATTCCCCGAGGGACATGGTCGAATGCCTTTTCCAAGTCCACAAAACACATGTAGACTGGTTGGGCAAACTCCCATGCACCCTCCGCAACACCAGGACCCTGCTAAGAGTGTAGAGCTGGTCCACTGTTCCACGACCAGGACGAAAACCGCACTGTTCCTCCTGAATCCGAGGCTCGACTATCTGACGGACCCTCCTCTCCAGGACCCCTGAATAAACTTTTCCAGTGAGGCTGAGGAGTGTGATCCCTCTGTAGTTGGAACACCACCCCAGTCTGCCAATCCAGAGGCACTGTCCCTGATGTCCATGCAATGTTGCAGAGGTGTGTCAACCAAGACAGTCCTACAACATCCAGAGCCTTGAGGAACTCCGGGCGTATCTCATCCACCCCCGGGGCCCTGCCACCAAGGAGTTTTTTGACCACCTCGGTGACCTCAGTCCCGTTCAAAAATGCAACACTTAATTTTTTTTTTCTTTTACATCTTCCTGTTTCCTCCAGTCTCGCACCAGTTTCTCAGACACATCGAATTTTGTTGCAGCACTGCAGTTAACAATTTCTTTTGCCAATTCAACAACTTTTAATTTAAAACCAGCTTCATATTTTTTCTGATCGCTCTATTGTAGATAATGGATGCTCTTACGATGAAGGAGTATGAGGGTGTGAGATACAAAAAGCACAAATCCGTGCAAAATTCGCTTCGGAATAGTTTGGAATATTCACGTAGGCACAATACATAGAAAAAAAGACTGTGTGCGCCGTGGTTACTCTCTCAGGTGGGCGTTAGCATATCATAATCTCTTGGACCAATAGCGTGTGTTTTCCATCTTTGGCTTATATGACCAACATAAGGGAGACTATATACGGTAATTCCTCCCTGTTAGGCTCTTGAGCAAGGCCCTGCAATTACTCCATCCTGGGTATAACGTTAACGTGCGTCCTGCCCTGTAAGCAGGTCGTCCAACTTGCAGGGAAAAGTTGGGGGTTGGTGTTGGGATTGGCACTCCAGCCACTGTAAAAAACAACAGCAACATTTATTTCTATAGCACTTTTTCATACAAATGATGTAGCTCAAAGAGCTTTACAAGATGAAAATAAGATTAGGCAATACTAATTAACAACAAATAAAGTTAGGTCCGATGGCCAGGGACAGAAAGAGCAAAAAAAAAAAAAACTCCAGAGCACAACATTTTGCTTGTTGAATTTCAAATTAAAGCTCACTCACAATGAAATAAACCAAAAAACATTCATTAAACTGGCTATCTTTCAAGAAACAATAAGGGCAAAAAGAAAAAAAAAACTCCACACCTTGCATCAAGCTTCATAGAAATGATGCAAAATGAGGTCTGTTATTAAAGTCTGAACACTCACAGCAGAGCCTGGGCAGCCTTGAGGTGAACTGCAATGGTGGCTAACGTGGTGCTCAGACACGGGGTATGAGGTTGTTAGGATTTACTTTATTTATTGTGCAGATAGTGACAAGAAGCAAAAAACTGAAGGGTATGAGAGAAAGAAGAAGTTAGTGAATTTGCATCAGCTTACACTGTGGCCATTTCACAAAACATTTAGATCTTTTATTTCAATATTCCTCATGTTCATTATGTCATTAAAGACCTGAAGCCAGTTTTGTGAAGCCGCACCTTTTTATTTTTGTTATTCTGTATTTGACACGCAGTGTTATTCAGAATCACAGTCCTAGACTATTTACATATTTTTTTTATAACTGCAGCTCTACAGAATTAGGTGACCCCCTCAGGACCACAAACTGAAGTTAACACATTAAATGTGAAATGGTGGTCTTGTGGGCAGTAACCAGAGGATATGACCCCAGAGCTCCTAAAGATGGACTTTTGTTAACTTGAAGAAATTAACACTTGCATACAGTGCAGACAACTCAATGCTCTTGGCTTTCTCACTGACTTTATTAACCCGTTGTGCACCTGATAAGGGAATTCTGGACCTGTTGTGCTATCAGGACTGGCGCATCTGCACTACTGACGTGACTTTAGTTTTGAAACGCTGACAGTGCATCTGTGACAATGAGACCACTGAAGTTAGTCATTTTATTAATGGGATGTCACTGAGATATCAGAATTTATACTCACTCTTAAAAAAAAATAAATCAATACATAGAAACTAGCACCTTGTACTCCAGATAAGTATGGGGTGCCATTTGTAAAATGGTCTACTTGTTTTTTACAATCATTTATTGTACATTTACAGGATGGCAAATGTAAAAATGCTCTCTTTTACTAAAATGTGTGCATTTTTGAAGTGCAAAATCTGAAATCACTTGTTTAAATTGCAAATATTTAACAAAAATGGTTAATCTCTCTGATAAAGGCTAAGTGTTGAAATGAAATGCTAAAAATTCAGGGTAGTTGCTGTATGTCTCTGCTAAATGATAAATGTTGCAATTAAATGATACATTTAAGACTTAAATGTTATATGTCCCTGCTAAACAATAAAAATCTAACATAAATGTCTTGATCACGGGTGTCAAACTCCAGTCCTGGAGTGGCTGCAGGCTTTCAGTCTAACCATCTTCTTAATTAGTGACCGTTTTTTGCCGCTAATTAACTTCTTTTGTCTTTGTTTTAATTAACTTAACTCGGGCCCCTTTGTTGTTTCTTTCCCCTTAATTAGCAGCCAAATAATAATGAGACACGAAACAAACCGCCACGTGACCAGCTCACCTGTGCCCATCACACAATATCTGAAAATAAAGACAGGTGAAGGTCTCAGTAAGGTTGATCTGTCAGGTCACCCAAACATTTTGATGGTGTTCTTAAAAAAACAGAAAATCAACAGTTTTGGAAATGATTTCTGTGGCAGAATGAGAAGCAACAAGCCATGGAATTAAATAATGAGTTTAATTAACAGAAAGAATGGGCTTATCATTAAGAAAGTAATTAGAGTGAAACTGGTTTACCTGCTCATCTCTTGGCTTGTTTCATGTCTCATTTCTGTTTGGCTGCCATTTAATGAAGAAGAGAATCATTTCAGAAAAACTGAATCCTTAAAAACAGGGCTATGAAAAAGAAGTAGTAGTTAGTTAGTAGTAAAAACGGTTAACTGATTAGGAAAAGGGTTAGAATGAAAAACGGCAGCCACTGCGGCCCCCCAGGCCCAGAGTTTGAAACCCCTGGGCTAAATGTTGCACTTAATTAGGTAAATGTTGCACTTAAATGGCTATATAGTGTACTTAAATGTTAAATGTCCAATTTAAAATTTATCTATTTAAATGCTAAATGTCTCTGGTAAATGATAAACATTCCACTAAAAAGAAAAAACATCTCATCTAAACCCTAAATGTTCAACCTAAATGATTAAATGTCACACTTAAAAGTTAAATGTCCAAATTAAACACTAAATATCAACTTTTATGTCACACATAAAACGCTATATGCTGCACTTCAATGCTAAATGTCAAACTTAAATGATTAAAAATGAAACTTAAATTGTAAATATTCTGTTGAAATCGCTAAATACAGTATCTCAGTTAAATGTTAAATTTCTAACTTAAACGGCTAAATGGTGCACTTAAATGATAAATGCCCCATTTGAGGAGCTAAATCACCAATTTAAATGTTAAAGTTTATACCTAAATGGTGTGATGGAAACCAGGGAGTCCGTGAGCCCCAAACCTGAACATAAAGGTGTGTTTTTATTACATAATACCTGCAGAATAGCAAAAGCACAAGTTATTTCTCTCACAATTTACGTCTCCTCACAATTCCTCTCCTCTCTTCTCACCACCACACTGCCATCCTCCAGTTGAGTGTTGCCTTCCTTCCTTCCAGCTCTGACTCACCTGGATAATGGAGTGCGGTCCCTTTTATTGCGGGCCCAGAGTACTTTCAGTGATAGGGCTGTTGCCCTGTGGAAGTACTTTTGGGTGATGCAAAAGTCCAACATAACGGGGAGCATATCTCCCTGCAGCGCCCTCTTGCGGCACCCACACACCTCAGGATGGCTGTTCTGCTGGACTACATTTCCCAGCATGCCCTACTGGTTCCATACTTGGTACTGATATCTGGGGCTGCTGCCATCTAGTGTCCTGGGGGGAAAAAAGTGTCCCCAATGACATATTCTTCCAGTGGACTACCTGTCCATCTACTTTGGCCATCTCTTCCGGGTCTGGAAGTTTTTCTCCCCTGGCCGGGATGCTTGTCTGCCTGCTAGGAGCATCCCATTTGGGTAAGGAACCATCCCCTCTTTTGGTTGGCATGCCCATCCAACTCATGTGCAATTTATCATGGTTAAATGTCACATGTAAATGCTAAACATGCAAGTAAAATGATAAATGTTTCCCGTTAATGGCTAAATGTATCACATAAATGATAAACGTCCAATTTAAAGGCTAATATCCAACTTAAAATGTCTAAATGTCAAACTTAAATGGCTAAGTTTTGCACTTAAATGCTAAATAGCCAACTTAAATGGTTGAAAATCTCACTTACATGCTAAATATTAAACAAATTGCTAAATGTCATACTTAATGCTACAAATCCAACATTAATGATAAATGTCACATTTAAACTGTTAAATTATACATTTTAATGCTAAATGTTCCATTTAAATGACTATATGTTGCACTTAACAGTTTTTCTCCATTGTTTGGATGCAATGTCCCCAACTGTAGTCAAATTTGGCAAATGTAGTTTATGACACACGTGCACATGGGAGGCAGCTAAAGGGCTTGAATAAGGACAATTCTGAATCAGACCGGGATGTGGCAGAGTGCACTGACTCTTTATCTTGCTTTCCTGCAGACAATTCACAGGAGATTCCACCTGGCCCTCTTGAAGTCACTTCTGGGTCTGAGCCTATCCGAGCCACAGGGGCTCCAGCCCCTGTGATGTCACGTCCAGGCTCGTACCTATGGCTGAAGACCCTTGTGAGCCCAACCCCTTTGACCTCACTTCCTGTCTTCCCCTTTAAAAGCCTCCACCTTTTCCCTATTCCCTCAGTTCTGTTTTGGACTCGGTTTTGTGCACATCAGTGCTGTTTACATTTTCGCAACTTTGCAGCCAGGATACCAAATATACGGGTGGGTGCCCCAAACCTTGCTATGACTCAGAGTGGAGTTTGTGACAAATGATATAGTTCTACTAACTTCAAATGAACTCTATATGATTTCTGTTTCACTTCACAGAATTCTCTTCACTTTCTATAGAACTAACAAATGGAAAACACAATTAGCAAAATATCTTACACAAATGATGGCACAAAGTACAGATTTGTCCTGAGAGTTACTTGTTTGCAGTCCTCTCGTGATCTTCTAAATCTCGACAAATCTCGGGCAGCTGTGTGAGTTCTTTACGCTCTGTGAGAATGCAGAAGTACAAAACTGTTGATCTGCAGTTCATCACCAAGTCACACATAAAGGGGCCCAACAGATCAGTCACTTCGATCAAACACAATGGAAGCAGAAGGTGTAGGAGTTGTTGGGTGCAAAGCTGGGGATGTGCAAATGCAAGGTGGAAATGCTGGAAGGGGTCTTGAAAGGCAAACTAGATAAATAGAGGGTGGCACAGTGAAATGGGAAATTTGGGAATTTGGTGTTGATGTCCCCGGGGTGTCAGCAGTTGTTTGGGATCAATGCAACAAGAAACAATACAGTACCTTCTGTTTGTATATTCTTAGCTACCATGAAAAACATCTGATTTTTTGTACATCAAAAGGTGGAAGAAAGATCATGTGCTGATGGAGATGGGCAAAATTTACAGCTGAAATGTAGACTACTATAGTAAATATGGTTTTGGACAAGAATGTTCTCTGCTTGAAAGACATAAAAGAAACAATTATTCAAGACAAAAATGTGTCTCAGAATATCAGCACTGTAAGTAAGGCTACTATTGACCGGCTCTGGAAGAGGAATTTGGTGACAGTGAAGAAGATCTACAAGGTACCATTTGAAGTTGTATGTGTAGGTAAGCCTACACTCTTGAAGTCATGATCTATGGGAATGGACTCCAAGTATTTCCTGTATTCATTTAGTCGGTGCATTTCATTACTGGATAAACTCCACAATTCCCTTTAGTATTCAGATAACCATATTGCATTCATGCCTGTTGTTCAGTATGCATTGTGACATGTTTTTAGTGTACTGAAGTGCATGTTCTGTTACCCATCTTTTTCTTTTTCCGGTATGATTGTGTTTTTTGTGGAAGAATCAGGTTTCCAGGAAATATGGGCAAAATTTGATTGGACACCGTGCTACAAATAGAAGTCCCAGGACAATGGAGTGGAAATATCACAATGCGTGCAGCAGTAGAACAAAATGGGGGCCTATAATTCAGCTCATCTGGTGTTCCTTGAAAGGCTTGCAGATTGATTCATGGTGGGAGATGCAATGAATGAGAAACAGTTGGATCACGTTGTCATCATACTGTATGTGACAATGTTCAATTTTCAATTTCAATTCTTTATTGCCATGTGTACAAGTACAAGTACCATGTACAATGAAATGATTGCTTGCATGTGCCCCTGCAGACAGTGAACATAGACAAAAAAAATCAATGGCGTATCTCCTACCACACTCTTTATTCCTCAGTGCCATCAAGGAGTTTTTTACAGAATGTTGTTGGAAGGTTTATGACCGTAATTCATATCTTCAGGTTGTGCTCATTAAGGTCATGGATACAGCCTGTGACAACATCACTGCAGAGACCCACCAGGCTTGGATTTGTCACACAAAGCTTTTTCAACTAAGGTGTCTTGCAAAGAATGATGTTAGATGTGATGAAGATGGCAATCTGTAGCCTAATGGAAATGACAGGCAGGGCCATCTCAGTCCTCTAATCAGCCTGATTGCTCTTCTCCAGATAGTTTAATGACATGTTGTTTGATTGATTTAATAACTAAGACATAGACATTAGCCTTCCTCTGGAGATCTGGGGAGTTTGACAGTTTATATTCTTCATCAAATTTACAAATAAGATCAGTTCAGTCTGTTCTAAATTAGTAAGTTTCCTTTATCTTTTATGTGTGATTTCAATATTTCCCAAAGGGTTGATTACAAAAAAATGGTTCATTTGTGAAAGTACATATTTGACAGAGCCACTATTATCTCTAAATCAGGAGAATTTGTTATTTAGAATGACATAAAAAGGGGAGCATGACTCTGCATTCCTGGACAGGTAGAAGGACACTTGTGGACATCAAAGAAGTGTCGGGGAGCCAGCCAGGTCATCCATTTTAATCTTAAAGCAAATAAAAACAAACAAAAAATGCTGAATGGCATTACAGGCAATTTAATGAAAACAAAAAGAATTCTTCATGATGTTCTTTAAAAATATTTAATTCTGTAGATCAGGCATGTTATTGACTGCACCCCCTCGCTCCCTGGAATGGTATCGCTTACCACCAATAAACCTGGAAGATGATCCTCCTACGTGCATGCGTGATAACAGCAAAGATTCAACCAATGATAATAATAATAATATTAATACTGTTTTACATCTATATAGCGCTTTCTTCACTACTCAAAATGCTTTACACAGTGAGTGTGGAGTCATTTCAACCACCACTAATGAGCAACATACATCAGGATGATGTGACGTTAGTCATTTTTGTGTCAATACGCTGACCACACGTGATCTGCAAGTTGAAGGGGTGAGAGATAGTCAAATAGAGAAAGGGGAACATTAGGGGCCAGAATGACCAGGCCATGGTGGGCAATTTAGCCTGGTCATCAGTCCTCACAGGTGGCGCAGTGGTAGTGCTACTGCTTTGCAGTAAGGAGACTGTGGAAGATTGTGGGTTCTTCCCGGTTCCTCCCTGTGTGGGTAGCGCTTTGAGTATTGAGAAAAGCGCTATATAAATGTAATGAATTATTATTATTATTATTATTATCAGGATACACTGTACTCTTTATGAAGGGATCCTTAATGACCACAGAGATTCAGGACCTCAATTTTAAGTCACGTCCAAAGTGCAGTGCCATTTTTACAGTACAGAGTTCCTGGCATTGGCACCCACATTCAGACCACACGGTAAGCGCACCCTGCTGGCCTTGCCAACACCTCTTCTAGCAGCAACCTAAGTTTCTCCTGGTTCATCTCCCATCCAAGTATTGGCCAGGCCTGAACGTGCTTAGCTTCAGGTGGATGACCTGTTTTGGAAGTTCAGGTGACCCAAATGATGTGCTTATAATAAAATCTTATTAAGTGCCTTTGAACAAAGAAAACTGAAATGCCTGGAATTTTACACTGAGAAATTAACTGAAAAGTAATTGGAGTCTAAAGCCTACTTATAAAGTTCTATTATTTAGGAGCTGTAATTTTATAAATCTTTGTAACAATAAAATTCATTGCTCTCGACTCATAGAAATTAATATTTTGCTATTTTTGTAAAACAAATTAAGAAGATATTCGATGGTGTCATATTAAAGCAACAGATTTTCAAGATGAAATGCAGACGCTTACATCTCATGTCGGTCTCAGAAACTGAAAATCAAATGAAAAGACTCAACTAATGAAAGAAGAAAGAGAAGCACAGGGCTCAGCGAGAAAGAACCAAAAAGCAGAATACATATAATAATATAATAAAGGTGTTTTGGTAAGGTATCCATCCATTTTCCAACCCGCTGAATCTGAACACAGGGTCACAGGGGGTCTGCCTGAGCCAATCCCAGTCAACACAGGGAGCAAGGCAGGAACCAATCCCGGGCAGGGTGCCAACCCACCGCAGGACACACACCCAGCACACACACTAGGGCCAATATAGAATCGCCAATCCACCTAACTTGCATGTCTTTGGAACGTGGGGGGAAACCAGAGCACCTGAAGGGTACCCACGCAGACACAGGGAGAACATGCAAACTCCATGCAGGGAGGACCCGGGAAGTGAACCCAGGTCTCCTTACTGCAAGGCAGCAGTGCTACCACTGCGCCGCCGTGCCACCAACTTTGGTAAGGTATAGTGGACTGATTATTTGTCTATGAAATAACATTCAGCAATACCTGCACAGCAAAAATGAAGGTGATATGAAAAACAAGCCGACTGTGGAGATGACTGCCTGTCCTGGAGGGGATAAGTTACAGTATTCAGTTTGAAAATCCTGTTTGTCTAGGGCTTGGTCATGGTATGAGGTATAAAGAAAATATGAAAATACTGACAGAGATACTGTGTGAAGTAACACTTGACTTTCAACTTCTTTAAACTTATTCATACTATTGACATCACTTTGAGCTTAATAGTCAGAGAAACTAAAATTTAAAAAAGCTCCAGCAGTTTACCAGAGATGTAGCACATAAAGTTCTTAGGGCTGACATAGACGATCTGATAAGCATGTGTTAGAGGACCATATTGAGAAAAATTAGAAATGATCTCAACTGATGACAGACACTCACTACACACAGAACTTAATCTCAATAAATTTTTTTTTTTTACAATCCAACCCTAATCTTTACTTCTCCACAACTTTGTCTCTGACATGTTTGGAGTGCACCTTGGTCTTCATGTTGCGAGTCAGCAGCCGTTCAGAACAGACAATATGCCAGGCTAATAGTGTGAAACATTTTAAAAAACTGCTAAACCCCCATTATTTTAATTTGGCCTTTTTGTTTCCTCATTTCAGGTGTATTCCTAATAGACTATATGAGTAAAGAATTATTATATTCTTCTGGGATCCACAATCTGTTCTAATTCCCACTATTCTCAGCTGTCTTTTCCAATTCTTCTGTGGTGGCGATCTGCACCACCACCACCTGATCCAGGCACCATGCAGCCCCCTGAGATGAAGGAACAAAGGTGGGTGTCTCAGCTGTCCACAAGACTAACATCTTTAAATCCTATTATGTAAGGCATGAAAACTAAGAGATTTGATTTAGGAACTCTTATATTAGGTTGAATGCCCAGTGGGGTCTGGGTGGTCTTTTGGAAACCCTGCTGATTTAGTTTTTTTTATTTCTGTCCTCTTGGCCATCTGACATTACTTTATTCTTTGTTACTTAGTATTGCCTAATCGTATTTTTGTTTCATAAAAACTTTTCTTTCTTCATCTTGTAAAGCACCTTGAGCTGCACCATTTATACAAAAATGGGCTATGGAAATAAATGTTGTTTTCAAGAAATCTCAGGAGTTATAAGTCATCATAAGTGTTACTACCTAAGAGAGACCAATGCAGAAAAGAAATGGGCTGTGCACCAGTGCCTAATTAACTATTATTTTTATTTATTTATTTATTTTTTGTATAGTGCTCTTCACTGAGTGCAGGCACAGGTCACTATGAACAATTCTGTTAGTATAGATTATACTAATTAGTAAATACAGAGCTAGTACACATGTAAATACAGATTTGTTAAAACACAAAAAGAACTGTGTAGAAACTGATTAAACATAAATCGAAACCAACAATACCTGTGTATTAACACTAGAATTACCAGAGTCTACGAAAAAACTCATAGATCCGGCCCACCTTAAAACCATTCGCACCTCTCCGCCAGCGTCCTTTGTCCTCTAAATGAGCCGATAAAAACAAGCTGCAAGCAGCCGGCTATTCCATTCCCCCACCGACTTAGAATGTGCAGGAACATCTTCCAGCTCATGCCTTGATTGATCATCTGGGAGTGAAGTGGAGTTTTAGAGTGGAAATAATAGATCGTTATTTGGAACACATGCATTTCATGTGTGTACCGTTTCTACAGTAATTTGTGTAAACACATTGTTAAAACAGGAACTTTTTCATATTTTAGTAATAAATGTTACAAAATGTAGGCATAAACTATAGAATGTGTGAAGCAGCATGAAGACCAAACATCAAATAAAAACTTTCACAAAAGGTTCAAGAACAATACAACAGCTTCTGTGGTGTAGCGGTAAGATTTGCTGTCTCAGAGCGCAGCAGGCTTACTGTCCCTCAGAGACCTGAGTTTACCTCAAACGGACATAAAATTTATAGATTGGTATGTACTGTCAGTTAATAGATCATTATATTTTCATGTGGGATGCTCCTTTTAAAATATTTTTTTAACAATTGAGACTGCAATTAACATGAACAAGTGTCCTTATAACTGTTATTTTTAAGATCCATAACACACAGACAGACAGAGCACTGTGTAATAGAGAGACAGACAGGCAGAAAAGTCACTAGATATATAAATAAACTGGGAAGGCACATGTAGTGAAAGAAAAAAAAAAGATCAACATGTGCGTTGATGCTGCTGCACTGAATACGTTCATGTGCTCTAACATCCCCCCCCCCCCCCCCCCCCCCCCCCCCCCCCGATCTGACTCTAAGTAACAGCGCAAGTACAGATGCAAACCAAGTATATGTGTGTACTGTATAATATTAACAAAAAGAGCAGCTTACTACTGTAAACAGCAAATATAGGAGTGAGTGGGGATCGAACCGGGGACTCTTGATCACACTTGGTTTGCATCTGTTATTGCGCTGAGTCAGATTGGGTGTTAGAGCGCGTGAGCTTATTCAGTGCTGCAGGATCAATGCACATGTTGATCTTTTTTTTCTTTCAGTAATAGTGCCAGCATAAATCCAAACCCGATCTGACGCTGTTCATTTTCAAATAATATTGCATTAGTGCAATGATGTTTTCACATATATTGTCTCTTTCTTTCAGGTGTGTAATAGGAACCACAGCATAGAGAGAAGTGTGTACATTGTAACAGGTACACACGTTGTAAATGTTGGAAAGACGATCCTTGTGTGTGTGTGAACAGTTAACATTTGAATCTGATGACTGCATATAACACTGAACTTACTGCTCTGTACTATTCTATCCTCTGCATGTCCTGGGGTACAAAAGAAACAGCATACAGCAACATGTGGGGACTGGCAAGATCGGGGAAAAAAAACATGCAGTAACTGATCACAAACCGCAAGATGTTATGTGAATGAATATGAATAATATGAATAATGTTGCAAAGTTTTCCGAAATGTACTATACAGGTCATATCATATATACCTACGTCTGTGTTTTTATTTATTTTTTTTGACATCATACGCCATAAGGTGCACACTAATTCAGCATGAGCAGGAACACTCAATAAAACTGAATAAAAAAAAAATCAAGTGACGGTGAGATACGAAGAAGGTAGATTCGCCAGCGTTTGTGTGTCAGCTTTAATCCCTCCATATGAGAGAATGTCCAGTTCCATTGTCTCAAAACACCACTCACATCTCCAGTTCAAATGAAAAAAAACAGCATCAGATCCCTCGGGGGGGGGCGGTAGTATGTATCGTGATTTAGAGAGAATAAAAGTAAAAAAAGGCGGTAATTTTCACAAGTCCTATAAATGCACACCGTGTGTTACAGACGCAAACCCAATGTATGTGTGTACTGTATGATATTAACAATAAGAGCAGCTCACTACTGAAAATGGCAAATATAGGAATGGGGATTGAACCGGGGACTCTTGATTACAAGTCAGCAAATCTTACTGCTACGCCACTGAAGCTGTTGTCTATTCCTTGAATCTTTTGTGAAAGTGTTTATTTGATCTTTGGACTTCAGGCTTCATACATTATATAGTTTACGCCTACATTTTGTCATTTACTACTAAAATATGAAAAACATTTCTGTTTTAAAAATGTGTTTACACAGATTACTGTAGAAGCGGAACACACATGAAATGCGTGTGTTCCAAATAACAATCTATTATTTCCACTCTAAAACTCCAGCACTTCAGTCACTCCCAGATAATCAAACAAGGCATGAGCTGGGAAAACTTAGTGAACGTTCTGCGGTGGTGGGGGATGGAATAGCCGGCTGCTCGCTGCTCCTCTTAATCGGCACATTTAGAAGACAAAAGAGAGGTGAGAACGGTTTTAAGGTGTGCCGGATCTACGAGTTTTTTCATAGACTCTGGTAATTCTAGTGTTAAGTGATCAATGAACTATGGCCGGTTGGCAATGGTGGAAATTAAAACCATAAAAGAGAAAATCCAAAGCAAAGTCACAATCCTGGAGACATTGACCAATTGCCTGCCAACCTGCTCCTGTTTATTTTTTATAGTGAAGTCTACACTGGCCATCCAGTCAGATGAAGGAGTCTTTCCATCCGATGATTCCAATGCTCCTTTATCTGAAATGACTTTTCCATATCCAGGAGAGCAGCCTGGCAGTAGAACAGTGGGCACCTCCATATACCAGGAAAAGAAATAGAATAAAAGATAGAGGGTTAGTAACAGTTTAAAAATATTGTGTTACTTATATTTCTGCACAAATGCCTAACAAACAAAAATGTAGCATGCACAGATTATCAGCAGCTCTAGTCAGGGTGTGCTGGAGTCCTCAACCAGAGACATCTCTGAAGGGACATCTCTTATATTAGCAGGAAGATCATTCCACAGTCTTTGGAGCCCTGTAACTTAAAGCTCAACCTCCCACTGTTACTTTATTAATCATTAGACTTTTAAATAGGCTGTTATTATGAGATCTCAATGCGTGCTCTGGTTTGTAACTAATAGGTTCAGATAAGTAAGCAGGACCTCTGCCATTTAAGGGTTTATATTGTAGCGTGCGGTTAGGGCACTTGCCCAGCTGGGGCGCTTCCACCCTGGAAGGACCAGTGGAGCAAGGGTGGCCAGAGCATTATGTCCCCCAGGTCGATGGATGGCGCCCCCCCTGGGTTGCAGCGGTGCTGCAGACTCCCGCAGGGCTTCATGGGAGTTTCTACAGAAACTCAGTAAATAACAATATTAACATAGAAAAAAGATCAAAATTGAACAAAATAGACATAAACAAGAATTTGATTCTTAGCCAAGGGACGATTCCTTCCTGAAACATTTCACTGTCGGTGCTCCAGTAATTTAATTTAGCTCAAAGAAAACATATCTAAACTTATCCCAAAATTGTACTGCAATGTTTTCACACACATGGAATACAAAGTAAACCACCAGCATTAATTTGACAGAAGGAAAGAGCATGTGAGGTAGGAAATTGAGAATGACAAAATCTGCAAGTAAAGCAGCTTGCAATGAGTGCATCCATAGACACTGCTGACTGAATGAAGTATGCAGATACAAAAATGAAAAGCAGGCTTTCTTTATAGACATGGAAGGACCCGTACAATATTGTAGTGGGCCAGAAATTAGGTGATTTTTAGAAAAAAACAAAAGAATGATTTGAGTAGAGCTATGAAGAAATGCAGCCACATGTAAAATTGATGCTAGTTTTGTTTCTTTTTTTTTCCCCAAGTTGTGTGAAGACATTGCAATACACAGACACTGCATACCTGAGCAATGAATGCAAAAGCAAGAATAAAAGGCTTTCTTTGCTTGTGTACGCATCTGCCTTAAACTACTTATGCATATGTGATCCAGTATATGTATCAGTACACTGGAACACCCTAGAGCAGGGGTCTCCAACTCCAGTCCTGGTATCTCATGTATAAACGGTGCGTATGCATAAAAATGTTCCGTACTCCCGTTTCCATGCTCAAATTGCAATGTATAAAACCTAAACTTGGAGTAAAGCCACGCACATTTTCATGGTAGCTCAAACCCTGGTGTACACAAGTTCTCCACTCGGTTTTGCAAACTGGCGGCACCCAGCGTCAAAGCAGTGCTTTTGTTCCAGTGTGGTTTCCCTTTCTTTTTAAGATCCACATCCCTGACGCGGCTTTATCATATACACTGAAGTTAATCGCATAGTGTTTATTAGTTTAAGGCATCTGATTGTGTAGAAGGAAAACTTTTTATATTAGCATAGAAATAGCTCATAGTTCATAACTTTTATGGACAGAATTTCTAGGCGCAGCCAGGGTGTTGAGGGGGTCCGGCTTGATGGACTCAGGATTGGGTCACTGCTTTTTGCAGATGATGTTGTCCTGTTTGCTTCATCAGACCGTGATCTTCAGCTCTCTCTGGATTGGTTTGCAGCTGAGTGTGAAGCAGCTGGGATGGGAATCAGCACCTCCAAATCCGAGACCATGGTCCTCAGCCGGAAAAGGGTGGAGTGCCCTCTCAGGGTTGGGAGCGAGATCCTGCCCCAAGTGGAGGAGTTCAAGTATCTCGGGGTCTTGTTCACAAGTGAGGGAAGAATGGAGCGTGAGATCGACGGGCGGATCAGTGCGGCGTCCGCAGTGATGCGGGCTCTGCATCGGTCTGTCGTGGTGAAAAAGGAACTGAGCCATTAGGCAAAGCTCTCAATTTACCAGTTGATCTATGTTCCTACCCTCACCTATGGTCATGAGCTATGGGTAGTGACCTAAAGAATGAGATCGCGAATACAAGCGGCTGAAATGAGTTTTCTCCGCAGGGTGTCTGGGCTCTCCCTTAAAGATAGGGTGAGAAGCTCAATCATCCGGGAGGGGCTCAGAGTAGAGCCGCTGCTCCTCCGCATCGAGAGGAGTCAGATGAAGTGGCTCGGGCATCTGATCAGGATGCCTCCTGGACGCCTCCCTGGTGAGGTGTTCCGGGCACGTCCAACCGGGAGGAGGCCCCGGGGAAGACCCAGGACACACTGGAGGGACTATGTCTCTCGGCTGGTCTGGGAACGCCTTGGGATTCCCCCGGAAGAGCTAGAAGAAGTGGCCGGGGAGAGGGAAGTCTGGGCATCTCTGCTCAAGCTGCTGCCCCCGCGACCCGACCTCGGATAAGCGGAAGAGGATGGATGGATGGATGGATGGCATAGAAATAGCAAATTAACATAAACAGCCATAAAAAGTAATTAAAAGCTTCTAAAACATTAGATTAAGCATAAATTAGAACATTAATAAAATAAGATAGGTCAAGTAAATAGTTAACTAAAAATCAGTCATTTTGCATTATTTTGTTAGCTTACAGCAGAATTGCTAGTGTGGGAAAGAACAGGTAAAGAAAAGAAGATGGAGAACACCTGTGTCCAGAGATAGGAAGCTAAAAGAATGATACAACAGAGAAAAGATGGCTCTGAAAGGCACGTACAAAGCCAGCTGAAATATTGAATCAGCAAAGATGGCAAGAAGGCATTGCTGCCAAGGTCAGGCGATGTAATGCAAGGAAAATGAAAAAATATGTTCTAACATAAATAAGTTTAGAAAATTAGTAATACTATCATTTAACCTAAGTACAGAAATTAAATGTAAACCAAGCGTGTGAACTTGAACTTTCGATTTTCTCCGACACTCTATGTCACTCAATCAAATTCTTTTTGCTGTTTATACAACTGTTTAAGCCAACAAGTAGTACGTTTTTCTTTGCCTCCACTTGGTATTCGCTGAAATTCTTCTATTTTCCCCCGTGTTTTTGCCATTGTCTTTTCACAGAATGCTGAGCTTATGGGCTATATATGTTTATTTGCATATTCAAAGAGGGATAATTCTGGGGGGAGTTGGGGAGTGGCAGCCGGTGCATTGACGTGCGTTACTTTTCATGCTGACCAGGATTTATGGAACGGAAGAACGTGGTTGTTGGCATTCGCACAGATTTATGCATTTGGACTTTTTTGTGCATTTTAACATTTCCGTTTTTATCCATACGCCATATTTTAGTGTGAATTCTACGCACAGTGTTATGCATGAGGCCCTTGGAGAGCTACTGTGGCTGCAGGTTTTCACACTAACCCTTTTCTTAATTAGTGACCAGATTTTGCCGCTAATTAACTCTTTTCCTTAATTTTAATTGTTGCGCAACTTAAGACTCAGGCCCCTTAATTATTTCTTTTTTCCGTAATTAGCAACCAACCAATATTAAGAAACAATATGTACCAACACATAAACAACAACCTGCGTCCATCACACAATATCTGAAAATAAAGAAGGCTGAAGGCCTCAGTAATGTTGATCTGCTCAGGTCCACAAAAACATTTTGACTCTGCGCTCTTAAAAAAGAAAATCAACAGTTTTTGGAAATGTCTGCCATGGCAAAATGAGCGCCATGGAATTAAATAACGGGTTTAATTAGCAACAAGAATTGGCTTCAAATTAAGAAACCGAATGAAGTAAAGATGGTTGGTGTTTGAGGCCCCAAATTAGTTGCTCATCTGTTGTCTCACTTCACATCAAATTTATGTTTAAGTGTCGTTTAAGGAAAAAAGAATCAATTCAGTGGTGAGAGTCTCAAGAAAAGTCAATTAAAATAAAGGGAAATAGTTAATTAGCAGCAAAAACTGGTCACTAATTAAGAAAAGAGTTAGAAGGAAAACTTGCAGCCACAGTAGCTCTCCAGGACTGGAGTTGGAGACCCCTGCCCTAGAGCATGGCGTCCCAAACTCGGTCCTGGAGGCCCACTGTGGCTGCAGGTTTTTGTTCCAACCAGATTGCTAATCAGTGACAACACCTGATCACACTGATCTCATTTAATTAGCTGGGATTTGTTATCTCTTATTCTACATTCAGAAAAGCACAGTAGCATTTAGAAAAAGTTCTGCTTTTGCTATGAATTTAAATGCTTTGTTTTGTTGATTTCATTGTATTTTGCCCTTTCTCTGTGCAGTTTACCCACTACGTTGTATCTTATTAATGACAATTAAAAATGAAAAGAGCAGACAGCTGGGATAACAACACTGAAAAATCAAAGGCTGCTGCTACTTTAGTGTCAGACCCACTAATTAGTAAATAATTGATTAATTAAACAATTAGAATACCTGGAAAAACAGAATGAAAATCAAGATGAAAATATTGTTAAAAAGAAAAAAAATACAATATTCCCATATAACTGCTTGGTAGATTTTATTATACAGTATATTGTTACACAAGTGCGCTTAGGAGGAAGCCAACAAGCCCAGAGGTGAGTGAAAGTGCACGAGACAAAGGGGTTATTGCGGGTATTAACGCCTCTCTCCTTTCCGTTAGAATTCAAGAAGATAATAAAATAATAATAAAAACAACGCACTCACCGGATTTCCAAAATGACTCCTCGTCCCATACATCATCTCCACTTCCAACTCCAGCTGACAATGTCACTTCTGGGTACCATTTGATGACATCACTTCCGGACCCATTTGATGATGCCACTTCGCCTATGGCACATCCAATGACGTCACTTCCAGGGCGCATCCTGATGGCATCACTTCCAGTTACTTTCTTTTCTTTTTGTTTTGATTATGTCATTTCCCATCCCCAGTTATGATGGTCATATACACCACTACTTCCGTCTGGTTGCCATTTTGTATAAATACCACCATTTAATCTATCTGTATCATCAATTGTTATGCTTTTGATCACATTTTGCAATCATTATCTTCAATAAATTCGTTGGACATTATATAGGGACAACTCTTATTTTTGCTTCTAAAGTGTCTTATTCTTACAATATACAGTGGAGCCTCGATTCACGAACGTCTCAGTACACTTACAAATTGGTTTACGACCACAAAGTTCGCCAAACTTTTGCCTCGGTTCACGACCACACACTCGGTATACGAACAAGCCAGTTTTCCTTTCGGTTTGTACATGTTCAGTCTCTCCCTGAGCATTTCCTGTGCAGCAAGCAAGAGAGAGAGAGCGCGACACACACACAGGCAGAGACGCGCACACACAGGCAGCGCGAGAGAGAGAGAGCTGGACGCATAAGGTAGGAAGGCAGTTAAAGAATGCACTGGGCTTGATTTTGTTTTCACTTCTGTTTACAGCGATCAGTTTATAGCGTGCATTGTTGCAATGTTACTTTTCTTGGTGGTTTATTAAATTATGGATTTTTTCAAATGTTCATTTTTTTCCCTGTGCTTAAAACTCATTAAAAAAAAGTGTTTTTAGCCAGCGGTTTGTAGCGCTATAGCGCGAACTATTGCAGTGTTAGTTTTCTCTGTTGTTCAAGATTTTCTCAGTGTTATTCAATGTTTTAACATTTAGTTTACTATTACGCTGTGCATTCTATGGTTTAATTAACTATATTTGTGCTTAAAAACTTAAAAAAAATATATGTCTACATACAGTTCGTATGGTCTGGAACGGGTTAATTGTATTTACATACATTCCTATGGGGGAAATTGCTTCGGTTCACGACCAAATCGGTTTACGACCAGAGTTTTGGAATGAATTATAGTCGTGAACTGAGGTTCCACTGTGTGTGTATATATATATATATATATATATATATATATATATATATATATATAAAACCAGACTTAGTTTTCTAATTTCTATATTGTTCTCAAAACACAAAAGTTGGGAAATAACAGTTCACATAATTAGCCCAGGAGTCCAAATGAAAACAGAAGCTGGTTGGAACAAAAACCTGCAGCCACAGGGTGTCCCCAGGACTGAGTTTGGGAAACACTGCCATAGAGTAATTTATCAACTGAAACCCTTCACTTGTCTCCTTGACCAGATCGAAATGATGATGTCAATGATGTTTTCAATGTGCTTATTGATAGTATATTTAACATACTTAACTAGATCCGTGGATCTTCCCAGATTGTCTAAATATTTCAGGCGTTAAACAATTGTAAATTGTTAATATATATATATATATATATATATATATATATATACAGTAATCCCTCGCTACTTCGCGGTTCACTTTTCGCGGATTCGCGACTTCGCGAATTTTATATGTAAGTATATCTAAATATATAACGCGGATTTCTCGCTGCTTCGCGGGTTTCTGCGGACAATGGGTCTTTTTACTTCTGGTATTTGCTTCCTCAGTTGGTTTGCCCAGTTGATTTCATACAAGAGATGCTATTGGCGGATGGCTAAGAAGCTACCCAATCAGAGCACGCAGTTAAGTTCCTGTGTGCTGCTGATTGGCTTAGCGACGGAGTGCTGCATTAACCAGGAAGTCTCATCTCACTCATTCAGCATTAACGTGCTCTTGCTACTGCATTCAGGGGATTATCACCTTCATCATCATCATTTTTACTGCGCAGCATATTCATCACCATCATCACGTCATATATAGCTACGTGTACTTCGCTATACAGTAAGTGTAAACTTATCTACCGATTTCATATTGCTTAGCAGTTGTACCTGTTATTAATAGAGTAAAGGGTGGGTTGTAAACAATACAGGGAGGGTTTAAAAACGTCCAAATACACGTTAAATAATTAAATAAATATGGTGTCCCTACTTTGCGGAAATTCAGTTATCGCGGTCGGCCTTGGAACCTATCTCCCGCGATAAGTGAGGGATTACTGTATAATCAAGTTTAACCATTTTAATAATAACAACAGACAATACAAGAGAAAATTACCCAAAAATTGATAAACAGTGAAATCTTCTGCATGACTTAAGCCCAGAATGTTTGCATGTGTATTCAATACATAGTTACTGTTTATTACGAAACATTTCATAAGTCTAACAGCTTACTCTTGTTTAAATTCCTTAAATTCTAGAAACTGTGAAGGAATCTGGGAGTTATTTATTTCTCTTTGCATTCAATTAGTAATCACCTCATTGCTTGTATAAGACATGTTTTCTTTTTTTTTTTTTTTTTGCATAAATGTTTGAATCAAAGGTGAGGCAAAATTTGTCTCTTTCCCCCACCAAAAATAACCTTAATAATCTTTGAAGCAAAAGAATCTCTCTGACAGTTATAAAGGGCGCACAATATGAATATTTTAAGGCTTATAAAAGTGGATGAAATTGTGCTAATCTTGTTCATGTTATGACATGAAACAGTTAAAGAAGCACGTTCAGAAACAGTAATGGTTTAAGAGTAGTTGGACACAGTCGTTTGGTACAACGATAGCACAAAAGATTTCAAATTGCATAGCGTGTAAACGTAAAGTATCTAGCTAGTCAGTAGAAATGTAATAAAGTGTTTGTTACTATCAATATTATTTTACAAATATTACTTATAAGTAAGAACAAATTTTAGTTCCATTAAAAAAATTAAAAAAAACAAACGTCCAAAAAGCAAGACCTTCATTACAACTGTTTTACTTGCTTCCTTGTGGGTAGGATTTCAAATTTTGATCCACCCATCATCACTGTCTTGATTTGTTTCAAATATCCGTCACCTTTCTCTGCAATAACCTGGGTGTTGTCTAATTTACACTTTTGTCAGAACAATAGAAAATAGCACCTTTATAATTCTCTGTGACCTTAACACTTGTTTTCCACCTGCTAAAATGCACATCCAACATCCATAGATTTTCAAATGGAAAGGAGGACTTTAACTGGTCCAATATCTCCTTTTGTAGCTGAGTGGTCAATGCTTTCGCTGTGTGCACTGTGCACTCATACCAAAGATGGATTTTAAATTTTATACAGTCAGTCATGGCATTGAACTGAAGTTTGAAGAAACACTTAACTTTACACATGTCTGAGCCAGCAACACCAAAAAAATCCACAAAATACAGAAGACTATTTGGTAAATAAACTGCGCAGGGATATAAAATAATTTTGATTTAAATGTTTTGTTGGAGCAATATATACAGTACGCAATTTATAATAATTTATATGAAGAAATTAATTTATTAGAAGCATATTTTATTAACTGTTAAACAATTTTCTGTAACATTTTTATTAAAAAAAATGAAACTGTTATAATTCTTAATAAATATACCTTGACATATTTAAAATAAAGTGTGTTTAAAATTCTATACACAATATACAATACACTTTACGTGTAAACAAGTATGCTTAAGTACAATAAAACCAATTTCTATTTATATTATTTCAAAGTATACAAAAAATACACCAAACTGTGCTTGTCAACAAGCGTATTTAGGTTCAAGAAACCTCAAGTATGCTAAAGAATACTCTCATTAGATATTAAAATATACAAAAAATACACCAAAACTGTACTTGTGAACATGTATACTTAAATTATACTATGCATAAGTACACTAAAGCAAACTGAAATTTATAATATACTGCACTTTCAAACAGGTATACTCAAGTTCCAGTACGCTTAACCTCCTTAGCTTTACTTTTTTTTTTCTTTTCATTTTACTGCTTATTATATCTCAACTTTCTACTGGTAAATTTTCCAAACACTAAAAGTACAAAGTCAGAAGTTTAGAAATTATGATAATAATAATAATAATAATAATAATAATAATAATAATAATAATGTGAGCAGCGCGGTGCACAAGGACTCACCAGAATACCTCTCGGTTTCACTGGCCGTTTGAATTTCACTGCCTGAAGACAGATACGCCGCGTCATCACTGCTGATGTGGAGCATTTCTTATGAGACGCCTTAATGAGGCTAGGAGAAGACACATTAACACCGTTGCCAGGGAAATGCTCGGGCCAAACGCTTACTTAAGATGCTCGGCACTAACACTGTTTTCATCAATAATACTTGTGCTCTTCTCTAAAGTGTCTTTAGACAACATACTTGGGGGCAGATCACGCACAGCACCAGCTTCATATAAAGTGACTTTAAACTCAGTCCCATTATGCTCTATATTGTCCAACTCTCTTTCATACTCAGTCTCACTATTCCCATCGATAACCCTGTCACTGTTCTCCTTGAGCGGAGCGTAGATGCCCGCCAGCACTACAAGTTCATGTTTGCACTGTGCCATAGTATGTCCAGTTCTACCACAGTTAATGCATTTGAGAGGTTCAGAAGTAACAAATCCTACATAGTCACTACCATCTAACTTAAATCTTGGGGCTATGTTGATATCTTCATTCATGTTATTTAGAATCATAAATACTTGTCTCCAAAAGGAAATCAAATTTTCATTTCTTCATTTTACAACTAAGTGCAATCAAAACTAAATATGACATAATCTGCCCATAACTTCGTAATTCCTTCTTAGCAAAGCATCACTCTTTAAAAATGGTGGAACATTTGAAATGATTACTGTCTTAGCAGGAGCTGATAGCTGCAGTACAGAAACTAATGCACCAATAATAACAACATGCTCTTCAACAAATGTATTAATACGAGATTCACCACTTATAAAAACGACCACTGATTGGTCCATTGTTGTTGGGTATAAGACATTTAGGTAACTGATCACTTTTCCTACTGCCACAACACACACTTCAGCCGAAACCCGACGGTCTACCAGGAACTTGGCGCCAAGACGGATGGAAAGATTATCAAACGATTTCGACAACAAGACAGGCACCGTGCCTTTGGACACAACCATGACAGAAACCGCCATAACCATATCTTAGCAATAAAAAACACCATTAATAAGTACAGTATAAGGAAAATGTTTAAGAATAAAAGATCAAAAAAAATACATAGAGAAAAAAATACCAAACTTACAAAGATTCACCATGACTCGACCAGGCCCGCCCCAGACAGCACTAATCAACCAACACTCAGACAGCAAAATAAACTGCTCAAAAAAATTAAAGGAACACTTTGAGAACACAATAGGAAAAACGTCATGCTGGATATCTCTATTGGTATGGACTGATATGGTATTGTGTTAGGAATGAAAGGATGTCATATTGTTTGATGGAAATGAAGATGATCAACCTACAGAGGGCTGAATTCAAAGACACCCCAAAAATCAAAGGGAAAAAATGATGTGGCAGGCTAGTCCATTTGGCCGAAATTTCATTGCAGCAACTCCACATTGTACTCAGTAGTTTGTATGACCCCCACATGCTTGTATGCATGGCTGACAACATCAGGGGGTCATGATCCTAATGAGACGATGGATGGTGTCCTGGGGATCTCCTCCCAGATCTGGACCAGGGCATCACTAGGCTCCTGGACAGTCTGAGGTGCAACCTGGCGGCGTCGGATGGACCGAAACATAATGTCACACCCAGAGGTGTTCTATTGGATTTAGGTCAGGTGAGCAGAGCACGGGGGCCAGTCAATGGTATCAATTCTTTCATCCTCCAGGAACTGCCTATATACTCTTGCCACATGAGGCCGGTCATTGTCATGCACCAGGAGGAACCCAGGAACAACTGCACCAGCATAGGGTCTGACAATGGGTCCAAGGATTTTATCCCGATATCTAATAGCAGTCAAGATGCCATTGTCTAGCCCGTAGAGGTCTGTGCGTCCCTCCATGGATATGCCTCCCCAGATATACCATCACTGACTCACCATCAAACCGGTCATGTTGAACGATGTTACAGGCAGCACAATGTTCTCCACGGCTTCTCCAGACCCTTTCATGTCTGTCACATGTGCGCAGGGTGAATCTCCTCTCACCTGTGAAAAGCACAGGGCGCCAGTGGTGGACCTGCCAATTCTGGTATTCTATGGCAAATGCCAATCGAGCTCCATAGTGCCAGGCAGTGAGCATAGGGCCCACTAGAAGACGTCAGGCCCTCAGGCCGCCTTCATGAAGTCTGTTTCTGATTGTTTGTTCAGAGACATTCACACCGGTGGCCAGCCTGCTGGATGTCATTTTGTAGGCTCTGCCAGTGCTCATCCTGTTCCTTCTTGCCCAAAGGAGCAGATGCCGGTAAGTCCTACTGATAGGTTAAGGACCTTCTGCGACCCTGGCCAGCTCTCCTAGAGTAACTGCCTGTCTCCTGGAATCTCCTCCATGCCCTTGAGACTGTGCTGGGAGACACAGCAAACGTTCTGGCAATAACATGTATTGATGTGCCATCCTGGAGAAGCTGGACTACCTGTGCCACCTCTGCAGGGTCCAGGTATGGCCTCATGCTACCAGTTGTGACACTGACCATAGCCAAATGCAAAACGAGTGACAAAACAGATGAGGAGGGAAAAATGTCAGGGGCCTCCACCTGTTAAACCATTCCTGTTTTGGGGGTTGTCTCATTGTTACACTTCTAATGCAGTTGTTGTTAATTTCATTAACACCAAAGCAGATGAAACTGATTAACAAGCCCCTCTGCTACTTAACTGTCCAGATCAATAGCCCAGAAGATTCATTGACTTGATGCTACACTCTGATTGAAAAGTGTTCCTTTAGTTTTTTGAGCAGGATAGATAGATAGATAGATAGATAGATAGATAGATAGATAGATAGATAGATAGATAGATAGATAGATAGATAGATAGATAGATAGATAGATAGATAGATAGAACTTTATTTGTACCCAATTTGAATATATACAGTTGATAATAAATTTTTCGTATTTTCCCCGACTTCTCACCATTAGCAACTGCAAAACGCGCAGCCTACTTTAACATTAAAAAGCTGCTACAGAAAGCCAATATCAAATACAGCCTCTTGTATCCCGCCAAACTGAAACTGGAAGTTCAAGACCAATACTATGTATTTTCAAGCAAGGAGGAAGCTGAAAAGGAATTAAAGAAGCTGTTCCCGACACTGTTTTGAAAGTTAATAAGGAGCCGTATTCTGTCATGGCGTGGGAAGGACCCATCATCTGCTGTCGGATCCACTTTTAAAGAGACTGGTATTATAATTATACATACTTTACTTGGACACTATATGTTTATGTCTTAATTACAGTTATAGATGAGAGTGTGTGAAAGTAATTAAAGTAGGGTCTGGTTTTTTCTTTTTTTTTTTTGTTTTTTTTTTTACTACCCTAAAGTAGACTGTTTAACATCATACCATTGCTTTATTGCTATTTCTACTATTGCATTAGGATCTACTATGTTTATCCTAGACCACTTTTTAAAATCATTCCCAGGGTTCATTATTTTATTATCTTAACATCTTAAAATTGCTGAAGATTATTTTAAGCTTAAAGACTGTTAATGATTATATTTTTCACAGATAATATTTAGACTTCAGCGGCAATAGATATTTCTAATTTGTTTTAATTCTCAAATGCCACTGCGGGGGTGGGGGGGGTGGCTTGTTTTGTTTTGGACGAGGAAGGGGACACTGCAAATTGGGATCAAGCCTCATGCGGGAGGCAAAATGGGGGGTGGGGGGAGAGAAGGAATGCAGGCTATATCTAATCTATTCTTCTAATCCATCCATCCATTTTCCAACCCGCTGAATCCGAACACAGGGTCACGGGGGTCTGCTGGAGCCAATCCCAGCCAACACAGGGCACATGGCAGGAACCAATCCCGGGCAGGGTGACAACCCACCGCAGGACACACAAACACACCAAGCACACACTAGAGCCAAAATTTAGAATCGCCAATCCACCTAGCATGTCTTTGGACTGTGGGAGGAAACCAGAGCACCCAGAGGAAACCCACGCAGACACGGGGAGAACATGCAAACTCCACGCAGGGAGGACCCGGGAAGCGAACCCAGGTCTCCCTACTGCAAGGCCACAACGCTACCCACTGTGCCACCGTGACGCCCTTCTTCTAATCCTTATAACTATAAATATCATCATAACAATAGGTTATATGGCAATAACTCGTGGGGAAATCTGAAATTAAGATTAAAACTGCCTCACTACCAGTTAAGACTATAAAATGACATTAAAAACTTAGAATCAATGTCTCTATGATGGGACAGTTAACTTTGTGAGCTGGAATGTTAAAGGCCTGAATCATGAATTAAAGAGAAAGAAAGTATGCTCTCACCTAACAGGCTTAAATGCTAAAATAGTACTTTTACAGGAGACCCACTTGCTAAGCAAAGATCAGTCCAGACTACAAGAAGACTGGCCTGGCCAAATGTTCCATTCTAGCTTTACAAAGAAAACTAGAGGTGTGGGAATTCTCATATATAGAACAGTCTCATTTGTAGCATCAGATGTAGTATAACAAATAGATACTTTAAGTGCTGAGGTTCTGGATAAACCTCTGACCCTATCAGAATTACTAGAAGCTATAAAGTCACTACAAAGCGGGAAATCAGCAGGCCCTGATGGTTACCCCGTAGAATATTATAAGAAATTCTCCACTCAGCTAGCTCCCCTCTTATTGGCAACATTTACAGAAGCTAGAGACAATCAAATTCTACCTCAAACTTTTCGTCAAGCATTAATCACTGCCTCTCCTAAACAAAATAAGGACTTGTTACAATGTGCATCATACAGGCCAATTTCACTCTTGAATAATGATGTTAAGATGCTCTCAAAAATTATAGCTAGAAGGATGGAGAAACTGCTGCCCTCGGTAATATAACAGGATCAAACTGGATTTATTAAAAGCCGACACTTATCTTCCAATCTTCGACGGCAGTTTTATGTAATATATTCACCAGCAAAGTCAAACACTCCAGAGATATTACTATCATTAGACGCAGAAAAAGCGTTTGATATGATTGAATGGAACTACCTTTTCACTGCATTGAAGAAATTTGGGTTTGGCCCGGATATTTGTGCATGGATCAAACTACTGTATACCAATCCAGAAGCTTCATTTTGTATTAACAACATTTGTTCGGACTACTTTAAGCTAGAACGTGGCACCAGACAAGGATGCCCCTTGTCACCACCGCTGTTTGCAATCGCCATTGAACCACTGGCGTTTCACTGTCAAAATTCTTATCAGATAAAGGGGATTGTCAGAGAAGGACTGGAACAGAAAATTTCTCTATATGCAGATGATATGGTTTTATATATATCAGACCCAGAAAACAATGTGCCAGCAGTTTTAACAGCACTCACAGAATTTCAAAAGACATCTGGTCTCAGAATTAATTGAATAAAAGTATACTCTTTCCAGTGAATTCACAAGCAACAATAATATCAGATTGGACACCCTACCTTTTACCATAGCAGATCAGTTTAAATACCTAGGGGTAAATAACACAAGTAAACATAAAACTCTTTATCAACAAAATTTTGCAGTCTGTATTGAAAAAATTAAGCAAGACTTGCATAGATGGTCAACCCTTCATCTCACTCTAGCAGAAGAATTAACATTATTAAGATGAATATCCTTCCTAAACTTCTTTTTTTATTTCAAAACATTCCAATATATATCAATAAATCGTTTTTTAAGCAATTAGATTCAGCTATAACCTCATTTATTTGGAACTCAAAACACGTATCTGAAGAGCGACCCTACAAAGACCTCAGGCAGAAGGTGGCATGGCTTTACCTAATTTCCAGTTTTATTACTGGGCAGCAAACATACAAGCCATAAAAACCTGGACACAAAAAAATGAACATACACAGGCTTGGTCCGCAATAGAATTAAAATCCTGTAGCACTTCTTTATACTCCCTGCTCTGCGCTCCAATAAATGCAAGTTATCGCAAATATACTAATAACCCAATTGTGCTTTACTCACTCAGAATATGGAATCAACTTAGAAAGCATTTTAAGATGGAAAATCTTTTATCTGTGGCACCTCTGCAAGAGAATCACCTCTTTCAACCCTCGCAAACATATCCAGTTTTTAATACGTGGAAAAGATTTGGGATTAAATTTCTCAGAGATCTTTATATAGATAATATCTTTGCATCCTTTGAACAATTACGTTCCAAATTCAACCTCCCAGCTACACATTTCTTTCACTATCTTCAGATTAGAAATTTTGTTAAACAGAAATTGCCCGATTTCCCCCACCTCGCACCCTCCACAATGCTGGAAAAAATACTGCTCAATTTCGAGGAATTAAACACCATTTCCGCATTATATAAAATCATATTAGAGTCCCTTCCTTTCAAAGATCCAAGAGGACATTGGGAGGAAGATCTCTTACTCAATATATCAGAACAGGAGTGGAAAGTAGCAAAGCAGAGAATTATTCAACTAAAAATTATATATCGAGCCCATCTGTCTCGCTTAAAACTGTCCAAAATGTTTCCAGGGCAAGATCAAACCTGCAAACGCTGCAACCAAACTCCTGCCTCACTGGGTCACATGTTCTGTGCCTGCACCAAACTAACATCATTTTGGTCCAAAATTTTTAAGTGCCTTTCAGACAGCCTTGGGGTCTCAATCCCTCCTAACCCATTAACAGCTGTGTTTGGTGTTCTTCCAGACAGACTTAAAGTGGAAAAGGACAAGCAAACAGTAATTGCATTCACCACACTTTTGGTATGCAGACTTATTCTGTTAAATTGGAAGAATCCTAACTCTCCTCTGATAAGTCAGTGAGAAACTGATGTTTTATATTATTTGAAATTGGAAAAAATCAAATTCTCAGTTAGAGGATCTGTACAAAATTTTTTCAAAACCTGGCAGGATCTAATCAGTATTATTTTAGAATAAGAGAAATAACTATTACCGCATTTAACTCCCTTCTCCATCTCTTATTTACCTATATATTTATTTCTCCCTTTCTTTTATTTATTGTTGCCTTATTAAAAAGCCCTAAGCAATTCTCCTTTGGCTAAGCTCTCCTTCTCAAGGGTGGGGTTTGATTTGTCTTCAATTTTGTTTGGTTATTAATTGATCTATTTGTATGGAATGATTACAATAAAAATTAATAAATAAAATGTAAAAAAAAAAAAAAAAAGAATCCCTTCCTTTCAAAGATCCAAGAGGACAGTGGGAAAAAGATCTCTTAATCAATATATCAAAAAAGGAGTGGAAGGTAGCATTGCAGAGAATTCAATTCTCCTTTGGCCATGCTCTCCTTCTCAAGGGTGGGGTTTGATTTGTCTTCAATTCTTTTTTGTATAAATCAATCTATTTGTATGGAATGATTACAATAAAATTAATAAGTAAAATTAAAAAAGAAAAAACAAAAGTGTTCCTTTAATTTTTTGAGCAGTATAGATAGATAGATAGATAGATAGATAGATAGATAGATAGATAGATAGATAGATAGATAGATAGATAGATAGAACTTTATTTGTACCCGATTTGAATATATACAGTTGATAATAAATTGTAATTGTAATAATTGTTGGGTTCAGGTGAGGGGGGGGGTTGGATGGTCCTTTGTAACCACTGTGGTCTGAGTCACCACCATTCTCTTCTTCAATGAGGTTGTTCCACGCAAGATCACCACAAACATTTAAAAAAATGTAACCACTACATATTTCTTTTTCTTTCTTTCTTTCTTAGTAATGTTATTCATTGTGCCAAGGCATGGACTTAAGGTTAGGGTTAGGGAGGCTAAGGCTGAGGCTATCGATGTGTGTTGGTATCTGGAGGCTGCCAGTTCAAAACTGGTTACTGTCAGAAGAGATCCTACTGCATTTGGCTCTTGAGTAAGGTCTTTAACCTGAAATTTGCTCCAGGGGTGCTGTACAAAGGCTTATCCTGTGCTCTGATCTTCAAAGTTCATTCAAAAAGACAGTTTCCTCTCAGGAATTAATAATGTATATCAAATAAAAAAAATCAAAATATGGAGTTGTCTGCACCTTATGAAGGTTTTTGATTCCTTCAGATTAACAAAACTCCATCTTTAAGAGCTCTGTGCTGTACTGGCTAAGACAGAACACTTCTAGCCACAAGGTCACTGACTTCACATTTTTTCTTCAGGTTGTGATCCTGGGGGATTCACCTAACTCTGTAGATCTGTAATTATAAAAATTGATGTAAATAGTCTAAGACATTGATCCTGAATAAACTTTCAAGTTAAATGCACAATAATAAAAATGAAAAGGTGCGGCTTCACAAAACTTGTTTCAGGTCTATAGTGACATAATGAACATGAGCAATACTGAAATAAAAGCTCTGAATGTTATGTAAAATAGCCACAGTGTAAGCTGATGCAAATTCAGGAGCTGATTCTTTCTCTCACACCCTTGACATTTTTGCATCATGTTGCCATCTACAGAATAAAAAAAGGATCATCTTTAAAACTTCAGTGCACTGTGCTTATACATCATGTTCACCACCCTTGCAGTTCACCCCATGGTCGCCCTGGCTCTGTTTGCTACAATTGCTGCGGAGTTAAAACTTTAACCAAAAATCCTCATTCTTCTTCAGTTTCTATGAAGCTGCTTTACAACTGTGGAGTTTTTTTTGGCTATTTTTGCCCTGATGGTTTTCTAATGATGGGTATCCAGAGTCACACATGAGCTTCTTTTTCTTTTTTTGGAGTTCGATTTGAAATTCAACAAATAGACAGTTTGATGGTATTCTCAGTCCACCTAACATGAACGAGACCAGCTGACTTCTTAGGTTCTTTATTAAGTGTGGGATATGAAGGAATATACAATACAATACAATTTATTTTTGTTTAGCGCAAAATCACACAAGAAGTGCCGCAATGGGCTTTAACAGGCCCTGCTTCTTGACAGCCCCCCAGCCTTGACTCTCTAAGAAGACAAGGAATAACTCCCCTTGAAGGGAAAAAATGGAAGAAACCTTGGGAAAGACACTTCAAAGAGATACCCCTGTCCAGGTAAGCAGTGGGTGTCAAAAAGAAGGGGGTCAATACAATACAATACACAGAACAAAACACAAGTAATCCTCAATACACTATAACAGTAAAATAAAAATATTATAAGTACAGAGCAGAATTTAACAGTAGATGATATCACATAATATGATCTGAATATGAAGGGTCTTTCACCTCAGCATCCTCAAGTGTCCTCAAGAGACCTCAGATAGAAGAGGAACAGACAATCCGGCCTGTCAACAACACGAGTAACAATTAGACAAAGGCATTCAGTTGTAAGCTTTTACTTGTAAGTCAGATTTATTTTAATTAAAAGTAATAACAGCAACTACAGTGCTCTCCATAATGTCTGGGGCAAAGACAACATTTTTATTTGATTTCCTCCTCAACTCCACAGTTTAAAATTACAAATCAGACAATTCACATGTGATTGAAGGGCACGTTTCAGACTTTTGTTTAAAGGGATTTGCATACATTTCAGTCACAGCATGTAGAAATGAAAACACTATTATACTCCTCCATCCATCCATCCATTGTCTCCCGCTTATCCGAGGTCGGGTCGCGGGGGCAGCAGCTTGAGCAGAGATGCCCAGACTTCCCTCTCCCCGGCCACTTCTTCTAGCTCTTCCGGGAGAATCCCAAGGCGTTCCCAGGCCAGCCGAGAGACATAGTCCCTCCAGCATGTCCTGGGTCTTCCCCGGGGCCTCCTCCCGGTTGGACGTGCCCGGAACACCTCACCAGGGAGGCATCCAGGAGGCATCCTGATCAGATGCCCGAGCCACCTCATCTGACTCCTCTCGATGCGGAGGAGCAGCGGCTCTACTCTGAGCCCCTCCCGGATGACTGAGCTTCTCACCCTATCTTTAAGGGAAAGCCCAGACACCCTGCGGAGGAAACTCATTTCAGCCGCTTGTATTTGCAATCTCGTTCTTTCGGTCACTACCCATAGCTCATGACCATAGGTGAGGGTAGGAACATAGATCGACTGGTAAATTGAGAGCTGAGCCTTGCGGCTCAGCTCCTTTTTCACCACAACAGACCGATGCAACGCCCGCATTACTGCGGATGCCGCACCGATCCGCCTGTCGATCTCACGCTCCATTCTTCCCTCACTCGTGAACAAGACCCCGAGATACTTGAACTCCTCCACTTGGGGCAGGATCTCGCTACCAACCCTGAGAGGGCACTCCACCCTTTTCCGGTTGAGGACCATGGTCTCGGATTTGGAGGTGCTGATTCTCATCCCAGCCGCTTCACACTTGGCTGCGAACCGATCCAGAGAGAGCTGAAGATCACGGCCTGATGAAGCAAACAGGACAACATCATCTGCAAAAAGCAGTGACCCAATCCTGAGCCCACCAAACCGGACCCCCTCAACACCCTGGCTGCGCCTAGAAATTCTGTCCATAAAAGTTATGAACAGAATCGGTGACAAAGGGCAGCCCTGGCGGAGTCCAACTCTCACTGGAAACGGGTTCGACTTACTGCCGGCAATGTGGACCAAGCTCTGGCACTGATCGTACAGGGACTGAACAGCCCTTATCAGGGGGGGCCGGTACCCCATACTCTCGGAGTACCCCCCACAGGATTCCCCGAGGGACACGGTCGAATGCCTTTTCTAAGTCCACAAAACACATGTAGACTGGTTGGGCAAACTCCCATGCACCCTCCAGGACCCTGCTAAGGGTATAGAGCTGGTCCACTGTTCCGCGACCAGGACGAAAACCACACTGTTCCTCCTGAATCCGAGGCTCGACTATCCGACGGGCCCCTCCTCTCCAGGACCCCTGAATAGACTTTTCCAGGGAGGCTGAGGAGTGTGATCCCTCTGTAGTTGGAACACACCCTCCGATCCCCCTTCTTAAAGAGGGGGACCACCACCCCGGTCTGCCAATCCAGAGGCACTGTCCCTGATGTCCATGCGATGTTGCAGAGGCGTGTCAGCCAAGATATATTATACTCCTACTATTTTAAAATATATTGAGAAGTAAACACTTTGGAAAATATATTGCAATATGCAAAAATGACTGCAATTTATATATTTTACATTACATTTATGTGTATTTCAAAATAGTGTAAAATCTATCTATGAAGTATACTGTAACATATTTTAAAACTAGCTGTCACCTGCGGCTTTACCTGCATAGTAGTGAAACAGGACAAACTTTAAAAATCAATAGAAAATTTTTAAAAATGTAATAATTTGTATTGAGAACAATGTATATTGATAGCTTTAATACCTGAGGGCCTCGTGATATTCAATATTTTTAGTTTTGCTATCAGGGGCGAGAATGTAGCTGTGATCTTTTTGTCAAAAATGTAGAAAGTTGGCAAGGTAGGTGTCTCTAGCAAAGAGGAAGGTAGGTACACTCCAATGTCAAACATTACCACTGTATCTGATTGTGTTCAGCTCTGATGGGAGAGCGTCCCCCGTGTGCGGAGAAGAGTATGTGGCCGTGATATCTCTGCCAGTGAGCAGGTACCCTCTAAAACACACGTAGCTGTGATCTCTCTCTCAAAAACGTCAAAAGTTACTCTTAACACTTTCTAGATGATAATGTCTGCTGAACAAACAGGTATCGTTAGCTAAGCAGAGGCAAGGTGCGCTCCAACATGTGGCGAGAGGTAGAGTAATTCGAATGGAGGCTGGCGTGTGAGTGAGGACGGCCCCGCCCTGCTCCCTACTCCTGAGGTCCCGTCTCCTCCTCCCTTTGGCCTGCAGTCTCTCTCGGACTCACGTGAATAAATCGGTGCCACAACCGAATTATGATACTTAGCGCAATGAGAGAAGTCACAAAATCATTTGGAATGTTCAAGCAAATTATAGAAAAAAATCCGCTCTAAATCCGTTAAGCGGACAGACATACAGACAGACTTTTTATATGAATTTTATATAGAGAGATATATTCATATTGGTAGCAGTATAATTTTAAATGTATTTCAGTTTTGTAAGGGAACTAAAGAAAGCTTGGGTTGCTGTCGAATGAGGTGCTGGTGAGGCCAGCAGGGGGCGCTTATCCTGCGGTCTGTATGTGATAAAAATGACCCAAGGCAGTGACAGGGACACTGTGCTGAAAAATTTTGATGTTCTTGCTCTTATGGTCATAAAAGATCCCTGATCATTCTTCAAAAAGAGTACGGTATACCCTAATGTCCTGTCTAAACTGCCAACCATGACCTTGTCCATTTCGGTCCCCTAATAATCCGCTGTCTCTACATGGCTGATTGTCTGTCACCACTTCAAAACCTAATAGTTAGTATGTGGTCAGCATGCTAGAGCACAAATGGCTGCCATTGTATCATCCACGTGGATACTGCCTGATGATGGTGGTTGAAGTGACTCCCCACTCTCTATGTACAGCACTGAGGGCAACAAAATGGAAAACTGGGATATCAACTGGGATATCAACCGGCCTACTCCTTTTAATAAACTCATAAAAATAGCAAAAAAAAAAAAAATGGTGCCTAGGGCACAAATACGGTAGAATTTTTGCAGCAAATTTCTAGCCAGAGAGTGTCAATGGGAGATTTCATGATGGTGAGGCTTCAGTTTCAAGTAACACCCTCTTCTTGAGGGACGCTTGCTTTTATGGTGTTCGGACACATTATTCCAGTGGCAGCAATTTAAATTTCTTTTTCACACCCCTTCACTTCAGTGACTGCCAGCAGCGATTCTCCAAGCTATGACACTAAGAAGGGCAAGACTGAGATGCAAGAAAAAAAAAAGTTTAAGAAACCCTGCTGTAAAGTATTTCATTAACCATCACCCCGTGTCCGACTTGGGCTTTTGTGTATTTAGCAGTAGTAAACCGTAGATGGGGTGCTGAATAGATGGGCGAGCTGAGATAACAAGAAGGTCCGTCTTTGCCAGGTTGAACTGCAGATGGTATTTCTTCATCCAGGTTGCAATATCAGTGAGACATGAAAAGATTCTAGCCAATACTGTGTGATCCTGTGCAGGGAAGAACAGGTACAGGTGTGTATTATCAGAATACCACTGATAATAAAAACCATGGGATTTCATGACAGCGTCTAGTGAATCCAAATCCATTTTAACAGTCAACATGAGTTGGCTGGCATCCCGGCTGGGATGAATGGTTCCTTACGTGGCCGAGAGACCTTTTTAATGGAAGGATGTGGGTGGATGGGCATCCCGATTGGGTTGGTTAGTGGTACCTTTCCCATTCAGGAGGCTTGTGTAATGAATGGACAGGGGGAGACTGCACCCCAGGTCCATGTGCTTTCCCAGTACACTGGGACATTGTCATGGAAAAATCTTTTCCCTTTCGTCAAAGAAAGCAGTTATGGAGTCCAGATAAGAATGGAACACATTTCTTTGTTTGCATCGAGTTATGCAGAAATGTTTCAGTCCATTAAGTGAGCAAACAATTAAGCAATTTACTTTTTTTATACAGATATACTTTATAATTAAATCACTTTGTCTAACACGTCACGTCATCTGACTCTGAATATGCAGAACTTTATCACCTCCTCCTATCAACGAATGTTAATTCATAGGAGGGGTACATGGGCTTTCCCATCAGTTTATTCTCACTTTCTAAAGTGGTGGTTGTTACTCATTTATCACTTTCTAACCTTGGATAATTACATTTGTGGCGTCTCCAAGATATGTCAGAGACCTTACATGCTTAAGCTTTAAGTTACATTTCATTAAACCTTGAGTTACATTCTGTCCTTTTCCTTATGTTTAATAATTCATTCTGTTATAGCTTCTTATATACTGTATATGTACTTGGTAAATATTGCAAAAGATTATTATACATTGATTATTATACAAATTCCATACACTCTCGTGCAGTGGTTTCCAAACTCAGTCCTGGGGACCTCCTGTGGCTGCAGGTTTTTGTTCCAACCAACTTCTGTTTATAATTGGACTCCTAGTCCAGTTAAATGAGCTGTTATTTCCCTGTTTCTGTGTTTTGGAGTCAATGGAGAAATAACACAACTAAGACTGGTAAATTTTTATTAAAATGTACTAAGCACTTATAAAGGGATAGTTTTTTTCTTTTACTTTTTAACAGTTTTCAGCCTGATTTTCATTCTGCTTTTCCAGGTGTTCCGATTGTTTCATTTATTATCTACTAATTAGTGAGTCTGATGGGGAAGGTATTGCAGCCTTTCATCATTCAGTGTTGTTTACCTGGCTGTCAGCCCTGTTTGTTTTTAATTATCATTATTAGTGTGACAGGTGTCTGGTCACACTTACAGGTAATCTAACTTAGACACCATTAAAATATCCGACTACGCCACCCAGTTTTATTAAGAGACTGGGAACTCTTAAAATTTACTGATAATAGCTGTGAAGGACAGCCGGGTCCCATGCCCGGCAGGGACGCCCCTACTGCATCCATTCCGGGGGAGCCAGCATGGGCAGCTCAGTACCTCCCCCGGGACGCTTGGTGGCAGCCTCCCTGGTGGACGATGATTCCCCAACCTGGCTTAAGGCTCCATGGGACATGGAGTCCTCCAGAGCCTAGTTGGGGGCTTGGATGGCCGCCAGGGGGAGCTGCGTGTACTTACCAGCCCGGCTGGTCAATTCCTCAGCCCCACCCGGAAATGCAATTAGGCCCTGGTGACCAAGCACCTGGACTACATCCGGGTGGGGATAAAAAGGCCAACCACCACCACTCGAGAGAGCCAGAGTCGGGAGGAAGGAGGACTAAGCCTGAGGAGGAGTGGTGGTACTGAGGTAGAGAGAAGTGTGGTTTGTTGTGCTAAGTGTATTTGGGACTGTGTTGGGCCTGTGGGACACGGGGAAGGCGTGCCCCACGGCTGAAGAAAGAATAAAAAGTCTTTTATTTAAGTACGTGCCTCTGCCTGAGTCTGTGCCGGGTCGGGCTCTATATAGCGCCTTTTACATAGCACACAGGTTTCTTTAAATTGGGTGGTGAGTAAACACACAATGAAAGACACAACAGTAATTTCAGAAAAAAAGCAACAGTAAGTTCTATTACACAAGACAATATAAAGTACATTAAAAGATAAACGAACATAACAAAATCTAAACATATCAGGAACAAATTTCCTTTTTCTACAAGGAAAACACACAGTCCACACTCTAAAAGTCTGTTAAAAACCAGAATGGGAGGATACAACCTTTAGTGGTGCAGAGTCCAGTTTGCGCTCTGTGTTACCCCGACACTTAATCGTTCAACTGTCCACAGATGCACTCTGTTCACCGGACACTCGCTTCCCAACAGAAATTGTGTCAAATCACTGAATCCCTGTCAGCGTCTCTTCATCATTCTTTTTTTTTCCACTCTGGACTCATTGTGTTGCTGTGACCTAGGCACGCCTCATTTCTCGTCTGCCAGCTTTGCTTGGTCCTTTCATGCGGCTTCCCTCTCTCGCTGGACCCACAACTGGCATCTCCTTGTGGAGCTGTCTCTTCCTCCCTGGAAGTAAATGTTGCCGTCCTTGTGCCTCACGTCATGCCAGCCAGGTCCCCTCGTCTTCCTATGAGCCCCTGTGCTCTGTCTGAGTGTCTTGGCAGAGTTCTCAGTGCACCGTCCCCTGCTGTGCCTTCTCCTGCCCAGGAGTTTAAATCTCCCTCAGTCCCTGCCATTATCAGTTCTGGACAATCAGATTAAACAATGGCACATCTACATTTCCTGGGTTTAACAATTAATGAAAACACAAGTTAACAAAATGTATTGTTACCAACTATTAATGAGTACAGCTCTGCTGATTAGAAACCAATATTGTCAAACATGTTAATTTCCAGGTCAGGTAAATACAGACATCCTCCAAGGAAGGAGTAGTTCTGTCACAACTTGGTATTGTTTGTAATCCTACCTACATCCTGCAGACAGCCTTTTAACTTCTCACCCCCCAGCCCCAAGAATGGGTGCCTAATGGAACCACCCAGTGCACAAAAAAATGTCCCCCTCTGACATTAGGATACAATGAAGGGTGCAAACTGCACAAAAAATAACAAAACAAGAGGTAAGCACTGCGGTGGGTTGGCACCCTGCCCAGGATTGGTTCCTGCCTTGTGCCCTGTGTTGGCTGGGATTGGCTCCAGCAGACCCCCGTGACCCTGTGTTCGGCTTCAGCGGGTTGGAAAATGGATGGATGGATGGAGGTGAGCATTTAAAGTAAAAGTAGAAATACTTCTAATTGCCTTATAAATGTAAAACGCATACTGCTGTGCTTTTCTAAAAGCAGAATAAGAGACGGAAAAAAGACCATCTAAATAAATAAAAATCAATCAAAACCTTCATCCACCATGGCTCCTCAGGATCGAGTTTGAGAACCACTGCTCTAGTGTCCTTCCTGTTCGAACATCCATTGAGCTGCATGGGAGTTGCAATTCTGGTAGGCAGCCTTTTTATCATCATCAGGTGACACGAGGGGGAGATGCTGGAGGGAGATCACGATGAGGTTCCACATGACCTGAAAGGGGCTTCCTCGATGTAATGTGATAGACCTGAAATTACTCCCAGGTCTAAGATAAAACTACCTGGTGGACATCGTCCTGGTGAGGTGGAGTCAGCTGGAAGAGGAATAAGCTCACCTGGGACGAGTGGAGAAAAAGGAAATAACAGAGTTGTGCTTGTAGTGTGGTTATTATTACCAAGAAGCCTTTTGTTAAGGTAATTTTTATAATAAACCTTTTATTTGAATCTGGGACTTGTGTCACTGTGTGTGCTACAACACCCCCTACTGGTCACACAAGCAGGACATGATGCACCACAAGGAGTGCTGCCAGATGTTTATTCCACTTCAGCCACTGCTCAGGTCATGATATTTGGCTTCCACTCCAGTCAGTCACTGCTTTCCCTATCTTTGTTTTTTTTCAGTATGTCCGAGACCTGCACTTTTGAAAAATTTAACAACCTGAGCTCATACTAACTGATTTATTTATACTTATTGACTTATTGTATTTTACTATTTCTTAACTTCTTTGCCTTGATCATTTCAGAACTAAATGCCACCTCTGCACTTTAAAGTGCACCATTTATTCTCTTTTGTAAAACTCTTGTAATAAAGATGTTGCTTAATAAAGCCACATTAAATAGTCCAAGGGCGGCACGGTGGCACAGTGGTAGGGCTGCTGCCTGGCAGTTAGGAGACCTGGGTTTGCTTCTCGGGTCCTCCCTGCGTGGAGTTTTCATGTTCTCCCTGTGTCTGTGTGGGTTTTCTCCGGGTGCTCCGGTTTCCTCCCACAGTCCAAAGACATGCAGGTTAGGTGCATTGACGATTCTAAATTGTCCCTAGTGTGTGTGTGTGTGTGTGTGTGTGTGTTTGTGTGTCCTGCGGTGGGTTGTCACCCTGCCCAGGGATTTGTTCCTGCCTTGCACCCTGTGCTGGCTGGGATTGGCTCCAGCAGACTCCCTTGACCCTGTAGTTATGATAGAGCGGGTTGGGAAATGACTGACTGACTGACTGACTAAATAGTCCAAATAGTCAGATTTTGTGAATTACTGATAAAGAGCCAAATGCTTTATTATGTGCCCATCTTACACACCAATGCAAATTAGTGAGATCACTTTTTTATTTCCTCATTGATGAATTTGCATAGTCTAAATATATAAAAGTGTATAATACGCCCAAGCGTTTAGAGATCCTGTCACCTCATCCTCTGAGACGATCATCACCATGTTCGCTGTGAAAGCAGTTTGCCTCCTGGCCACCGTCGCTATGCTTGTTGCAGTTGTGGCTGCGGTGAGTATTATTCTACTATTAAATAATCTACTAGACAACTCCTTCTATATTTCTAGTCAGTTTAGCTAATTCACTCTAAACTTGAAATGAATATTGCAGAGTCTTCTCAGACATAGCAGGTAACTGAATGAAATGCTTTTAAATTCTCGCTGATTATCAATTTTACATACTGTATAAACAACTATGGAGTTAGCAGGAGAGCAGTGCTTGTGTACATTTAACATCTGAAGATTTTTTAAATTGATTTTATTCAGAAACAGATGACATTCCATCAAATTTAACAAATGAAAGCAAAATTCAACCCCCACCAAAGAGAAGGAGAGAAGAGCCAGCAACTGAAGCTACGCTATAAAAGTAACAAGAAAGGGAGGGTATCGTTTTCCCCGAAATGGAAGCTTATTCTAAAATGTTATTGATTAGATCCTGGCATATTTTTAAAAATTTTTGAAAAGATCCTTTAAGTGAGAATGTTTCCAATTTCAAGTAGTACAGAACATCAGTCACCCACTGACTTAAGAGTGGTGGGGTGGGATTCTTCCAGTTGAGCAAGATAAGACTACATGCTAATAATGTAGTGAAGGCAATTACTGTTTGCTTGTCCCTCTCCACTGTAAGCCCACCTGTGAGCCCACCACACACAGCTGTTAATGGGTTAGGAGGGATTGTGACACCAAGGCTGTCTGACAGACATCCAAAGATTTTTGCCCAAGATTTTGTTAATTTGGTGCACACCCAAAACATGTGGCCCAGAGCAAGAAGCAAGATGGAGCAATATGGTATCATTCACAGGTTGAATCTTGCCCTGGGAACATTTTGGACAATTTTAAATGAGATAAATGCACTTGATAAAAGATTTTAAGTTGAACGATTGAATGCATTGCACATATGGAGCTCAGTTGTATTGTGTGCATGTCTGCCTTCCACTTTTTACTGAAATATTAATTGAGAGATCCTTTCCCAAATGTACCCTGGGATCTTTGAAAGGAAGGAACTTCAAATTTTTTTATAAATTGTAGAGATACTAGCTGAGTCTTCAAGACTGATCAATAATTCTTCTGGAGTAGAACAAGGTGGAAGATGAGGAAAATTGGGAAGGTTCTGTTCAGGAAAGTTTCCAGCTTGAAAGTAGTGAAAAAATTGTGTTGATGAGAAGTTGTACTTGAAGCGTAGTTGTTAATAGGATGTAAAGACATTATCTATGTACAAGCCTCTAAGTGTTTTAATCCCAGACATTTTCCAGACATTAAATAGTGTATATATTTGAAAGGGTGGAAAAAGGTGGGTGTCATATAGAGGTGCAACAGATTAAAGCTTATCTGTCTTAAAGTGCTTCATACATTGATTTCATATTCTGAGAGAGTGAAGGGCAATTGGATTATTAGTGTAATGACGGTAGTTTGTGTTAGCTGGGGCACAGAGCAGGGAATATAAAGAAGTATTGAAAGATTTTATTTCTACTACAGACCAGGATTGTGTATGTTCATCAATTTGTGTTGCTGTCCAAGTGTTTAGAGCTTGTATATTTGCCACCCAGTAATAACGTTTAAGTTGGGTAGTGCCATGCCCCCTTCTGCTTTAGGTTATTGTAGAAGTTACGATTAATTCTAATTTCTTAAAAAATCATTTGTTAATGTACATGGGGATGCTTTGAAATAGGAAGAGCAGCGTGGGAAGGTTGGTCATCTTAACAAAGTTGATTCTCCCCGTTAAAGTAAGATGGAAGGTAGACTATCTATTCACATTTTGTTTAATTTTTTCCATGCGGACAACAAATGTTTCTTGAAAAAGAGCTTTATATTTACTTGTATTATTTACCCCTAGATATTTAAACTGATATGCTAAGATACATGGGAAGTTGTCCAATCCAATATTACATGCAAGAGAATTCTCTGGAAAAAGCACACTTTTATTCAAATTGATTTTAAGTGCAGATATATTTTGAAATTCTACTAATGCTTTTAGGACTGCTTGTACTGAATTTTGTGGGTCAGATATATACAGTACCATATCATCTGTATATAGTGATATTTTCTGTTGAAGTCCTTGTCTGAGAATCCCCTTTATCTCTTTCTGAAAGTATACAGCCACAGGTTCAATGGTGATTGCAAACATCAAAGGTGATGTGGGGCATTCATGTTGGGTACCACATTCTAGTCTGAAATAATGTTGTTAATATGAACTGAGGCTTCTGGACTGGTATAAAGTAGTTTGATCAATGCACATATGTTTGGGCCAAACTCAAATTTGTGCAAAGTGGTGAATAGATTGTCCCATTCAACCATATCTAATGCTTTTACTGCATCTAAAGATAATAAGATCTCTGGGGTGTTAACTTTAATGGGTGAATATATACTGCTCAAAAAAATTAATGGAACACTTTTTAATCAAAGTATGGCATCAAGTCAATGAAACTTCTGGGCTATTGATCTGGTCAGTTAATTAGCAGAGGGGGTTATTAATCAGTTTCAGCTGCTTTGGTGTTAATGAAATTAACAACAGGTGCACTAGAGGGGCAACAATGAGACCACCCCCAAAACAGGAATGGTTTAACAGGTGGAGGTCACTGACATGTTTCCCTCCTCATCTTTTTTGACTGTTTCTTCATTCGTTTTGCTTTTGGCTATGGTCAGAGTCACTACTGGTAATATGAGGTGATACCTGGACCCTACAGATGTTGCACAGGTAGTCCAACTTCTCCGGGATGGCACATCAATACGTACCATTGCCAGAAGGTTTGCTGTGTCTCCCAGTGCAGTCTCAAGGTCATGGAGGAGATTCCAGGAGACAGGCAGTTACTCTAGGAGAGCTGGACAGGGCCGTAGAAAGTCATTAACCAAACAATAGGACCAGTATCTGCTCCTCTGTGCAAGGAGGAACAGGATGAGCACTGCCAGAGCCCTACGAAATAACCTCTAGCAGGCCACTGATGTTAACGTGTCTGACCAAACAATCAGAAACAGACTTCATGAGTTTGGCCTGAGGGCCTGACGTCTTCTAGTGGGCCCTGTGCTCACTGCCTGGCACCATGGTGTTTGATTGGCATCTGCCACAGAATACCAGAATTGGCAGGTCCACCAATGGCACCCTGTGCTTTTCACAAATGAGAGCAGGTTCACCCTGAGCACATGTCGCAGACATGAAAGGGTCTGGAGAAGCCGTGGAGAACGTTATGCTGCCTGTAACATCATTCAGCTTGACCAGTTTGGTGGTGGGTCAGTGATGGACTGAGGAGGCATATCCATGGAGGGACGCACATTCGTCTACAGGCTAGACAACGGCACCTTGACTGCCATTAGGTATCGTGATGAAATCCTTGGACCCATTGTCAGACCCTGTGCTGATGCAGTGGGTCCTTGGCTCCTCTTGGTGCACGACAATGCCCGGCCTCATGTGGCAAGAGTATGCAGGCAGTTCCTGGAGGATGAAAGAACTGATACCTTTGACTGGCCCCCACGCTCGCCTGACCACAATCTAATAGAACACCTCTGGGACATTATGTTTCGGTCCATCCGGTGCTTCAGACTGTCCAGGAGCTCAGTGATGCTCTGGTCCATATCTGGGAGGAGATCCCCCAGGACACCATCTGTCATCCCATTATGAGCATTACCCACCCTGATGTTGTCAGGCATGCATACAAGCACGTGGGGGCCATTCAAACTACTGAGTGTGATTTGGAGTTAAAATGAAATTTCGGCAAAATGGACAAGCCTGTCGCATCATCTTTTCACTTTGATTTTCGGGGGTGTCTTTGAAATAAGCCCTCTGTAGGTTGATAATTTTCATTTCCATCAAAAGATGTGGCATCCTTCCATTACTAACACATTACCATATTAGTCCATAGCAGTAGAGATTGCCATCAGGATTTTTTTCCCATTGAGATCTGATGTGTTTTCAAAGTGTTCCTTTAATTTTTTTAACAATAAAATCCCTAAAGCCTATGAAAAAAGTTGTAATGCTGGGTTGTAAATTCCTTCACACCTCTTACTCTGCGTCTTTGTCTTGTAAAAGTGTCAATCAACACAAGCAGCAAGCAGCATGCTATTCCATCCCCCTCCACTGACGCAGCTGAAGTTCTCCCAGCTCAAGTTTGTTTATCTGGGACTGAGGTGCCTTGCGTTGTATAGGGTATATCATCCATCCATCCATCCATTTTCCAACCCGCTGAATCTGAACACAGGGTCACGGGGGTCTGCTGGAGCCAATCCCAGCCAACACAGGGCACAAGGCAGGAACCATATATTGTTATTTCAAATACATACCTTTCATATGTGTTCTGTTTCTATAATGAACTGTGTAAATGTTAGATGACTGGAAATGCTAGGCAAGAAATGTTGAACACATAACTAAAACAGAAACTTTTTCCATGTTATAGTAATAATGGCGTGAAGTGTATAATGTGTGAACATTTTAGTCCAAATATCAAATAAACACTTTCACAAAAGGTATAACAAAACACTACAGTGGGCTGACACCCTGCCCAGGATTTGTTCCCTGCCTTACGCCCTGTGTTGGCTGTGATTGGCTCCAGCAGACTCCCGTAACCCTGTAGTTAGGATATAGCGGGTTGGATAATGGATGGATGGTTGTTCTGCGATTGTCGCATGAAGTTATCATTGATATAGAAAACTGAAGTCCAGTGCTTTACCTTTCTGATCAGTCACATGTTTTTCTCTTTCAGGGAGCTCCGAATAAGAGAGTCTGCCAATATGGTAAGATTTTCATACATTATGAAATATGAACCTAATTCAAATTTGAACTTTACCTCGTTATTCAATATGGTTTGTTCTGCTTGTTTATTCAGTGCTCTGCGTAATGTTTGGGACAAAGACACATTTTTCTTTGATGTCCCCCTCTGATCCACAATTTAAAATTGCAAATCAAACAATCAGACATGATTAAAGTGCACATCGGAGACTATCATGTTAGAGTATTTGTACACATTTCGGTCACACCATATAGAAATGACAACACTTTCTCTACATTGTCACTTCATTTCAGTACACTATAATGTCTGGGGCCTCATGTATAACGCCTTCAGTAGAATTCACACTTGTCCCTCTATACTTTCAAATAGGCCATTTGTAATGTCTGTTCTCCAATAATGCAAAAATTTGTTATGATTTCTCCTTATTTTCTGTCTTCATCATCCTCTTCATCTTTTCCTACTTCTTTGTATGGTTGGTGTGCTTGATCAACTTACTTGTTGTAACCTCAGATTATCTAATTTCTTATTCTGTCCTTCTTTGTAACTCCACATATCCATCTCAACAATCTCATTTCTGCCACATCTAATGTCTTCTCCTTCTGTGCTCCCTTAACTGCCCAATCCTCACATACTTCTCATGTACCACCACACCTCTTGCCATGTCACCTTCTCCAAATCTATAAACTTCATATGCAAACCTTCATGTGTTTCCCAAAACTTCTCTATGAGCTTCTCAATGCAAAGACTCCATCAGTTGTTCCTCACCCTGGCATAAAACCAAATGCTCCTCCCCTGTTGAGGTCTCACCCCTAAGGCTTCTCTCTTTAACCCTTTCCCAAATTTTCATTGTGTGTGACATTAGCTTTGTCCCTCTATAGTTTCTACAATCCTGAATATTTCCCTTCTCATTATACATGGGTACAGTCACGCTGTTCATACACTCCTCTGATATTCTCTCCTTTTCAGATCTTCTACATTATATTCCACAACACATCAAGTCCTTTTTCTCCTAACCTCTTCCACATTTCTACTGGTATTTCATCCAGTCCTGTTGCTTTCCATTTTCCATTCTTTTTAGTGACTCCTTTACTTCTGCCCACCTTATTTTTGGTACTGGCACTTCATTTGAGACTCCAACCCCAAATACCACACTTTGATTGTCTTCATTCTTCTTCTTTTCACAGTACCTCTTCCACCTATTTTTGATCCTATCATTCTCATTTAAGACCGCACCATGCTCATCTTTTATCTGCTTTATCTGACTAAAATCCTTCCCAGCCTTGTTCCTCATCTTCATTATTCTAAAGGCCCTTCTCTTTTCCCCTCTATTGTCTCCAGTGTTTCATACACCTTCTCCAAACCTGTCCCTGAGCCACTGCCTTCTTTGCTTCCTTGTTTGTATACCAATACATTTCTTTATCTTCTATGGTACCATGTCTTATTTGCCTCCTTCTTAGCCTTTATCATATCCTGCACACTTTGTTATTCTTCTTCCACCATTCCTCTACATTTTCTCTTTCTCTTTAAACCTGTTCATAAGCTTCTTGATCTTCAAATCTCCACCACTTTATCCATGGTGTTGATTGCTCTGGTTTTGCTCTCCTGCTGATTCTGATGTTCCAGTCCATCACCACCACTTTATGCTGCACTGTCACACTTTTATCATTTATGACTTTACAAATCTTCTGCGCATTAGAAAGTCTATTTGTTTTTCCAAAATCAGCTTTCACAAGTTAATTTACTTTGTTTTCAAAGAATGTGTTAACTATTACCAAATAAGATGCCATGGCAAAAGCTACTATCCGTTCCCCTTCCCCATTTCTCTCCCCTACTTTCCACATTCCATGTCTACTCTTCATCATCTCTCTACTGTTACCAACAAGCCCACTTAGATCACCACCAACAATCACCTTTTCCCCCTTTGGTACTGTGCTAAGCTCTTCATCCATTGGCGTCCAGAAAATATCCCTCTCCTCTTCCTCACAGCCCACTTGAGGGGTATATGCACAAATTACATGAACTACAGTCTCACCAAGGCTTCACCCTATCGTTCCTCCTATTCATGCACACATACTACTAGACCTCAAACATTTTTCCTTTGTTCATTTCCTCCACTGTACAACAATTTACAGCTTCTTCACAATGTCCTTGCCCTATTCTCCTTTCATCATGTTTCCTGCACAAATAACTCTCCCACATTCCTCCTTTCCATTGTGACCACTAGGGGGCATTGCAGCACCCCAGACACAATCCATCCATCTATTCATTTTCCAACCCGCTGAATCCGAACACAGGGTCACGGGGGTCTGCTGGAGCCAATCCCAGCCAACACAGGGCACAAGGCAGGAACCAATCCCGGGTAGGGTGCCAACCCACCGCAGGACACACACAAACACACCCACACACCAAGCACACACTAGGGCCAATTTTAGAATCACCAGTCCACCTAACCTGCATGTCTTTGGACTGTGGGAGGAAACCGGAGCGCCCGGAGGAAACCCACGCAGACACGGGGAGAACATGCAAACTCCACGCAGGGAGGACCTGGGAAGCGAACCCAGGTCCCCAGGTCTCCCAACTGCGAGGCAGCAGTGCTACCCACTGCGCCACCGTGCCGCCCCCCAGACACAAGTCCTGGCTATAATCAAAAGGGTTATTTGTACAAAATACCTTATTAAAGGATTCTTTGTAGCTGAAACACAACACAATTCTTCATCTTCTCTCTCTTTCTTCTCCTGCACACCTCTCAGGTGAGCTTTGTCCGTCCTCCACACCCATCTCTGACTTGCTAGGATGAGGTGGAGCTGCTCCTTTCATCTTAGACACAGAAGTACTTCCAGTGCCAGGGCAGAACCTGTTGGAAGCATTTCTAGGTCATATATCTGAGCAGGATCCCCTGGTGGCCCCACAGAACCCAACAAGGCTTTTCCACTCGACTGCTGTTCCCAAGATTCCTTGCGGGTGTCTGTACAAGTAGCATCTCCCAGTGATCCTGGTACCTAGCAAATTGGGGGAACATGTATTCTTAATATGTTACCTCCCCCTGTTCATTGTCCTGTTCACATTATACTGGCCCATGTGAGCAATCCGTCACACCATCAAATCTGCCAAATGTCTTCCTCATCCCAGTCATTATCTAAACATTCAGTGTTCCCACTCTTATCTTTATCTTTTCTTTCCCCTCCCTAGTCTTCTTCTTTTGCTTTTTCTTGACTAAATTCTTTAGCTGGTCCCACCCATGGCCCAATAGCTCTTATTTTCAATTCAATTCAATGTTATTACGGCATAACTGAGCAGTTTTGTTATTCTGCACTAAACTGCAAAATTACAGTGCAAAGAAAAGATACTACAATATAGTTCAAAATGTAGGTGGGGTGCAATGCAGAAATAGTATAATATCTGTGTGTATAATTATCAGGACACACAGAGGATATAATTTTCTGTTTGAAGAAGCCAACAGAAAATACAAAACTGTGAGCTTCTGCAGTCAGTGATAGCAGCAATGATTTGTCCAATGCTGTAAAAATGACAGCTGAGACGTAAAATCGAGGTCCTGACTCTCTGTGCTCATAACAGATCCTTCATAAAAGAGCAGGGTGTATCCCAGGGTAAATTGCCCACCATGGCCTAGTCAGTCTGGTCCTCTAATCATCCTCTGTCTGTAATTGGCTAAGTATCTCTCACCCCTTCACCACCTTACAGCTAATGTGTGATGAGCATAATGCTACAAAAATGGCTGCTGTTCTACCATCCAGGTGGATGCTACACATTGGTGGTAGCTGAAGTACTGTAGCTCCCCACTCACTATGTAAAGTTGAATAATGAGGAAAGTGCTATGTAAATATAAAGAGTTCTTCTTCTTATTATTATTACTAGTAGTAGTAGTAGTATTTGTGGTTGATGAATTTCCTGGGACTCATAATATGCCTGAAATGTAAATGTTTAAGTGAGATATCTTTGATTTATTTGTGTTTATTTTATTCCTTATCAGAATGTTGGACATTTCTTTTTCAGAGTATATTATTTTAATGCTTGACTTCTCTTACAGTAATGGGTCGAACAGTATGTTATGACGATTAAAGGTAAGGCACTGAGTGTGAGAGTACCATATGAGTCTGTCGTTGTGTTTGCTCTGTCTGTGTCCCAGTCATCTTTGGGTAACCTCCCTAGTGTGACAACTATGGGCAAAAAAGTTTGAATTTTATATTCAACAAAAAATGTCATAATGTGAAACAGAAACACGTGAATGCCAAACTGTTAACAGAATCACAGTAAAAGAGATAAGTCACATGTCCACTGAGGTACTGGTTCAGATTTAGTGCATGTCCTTTGTGCAAGTTGCTTAGTAACAGTTGCCAACTCACATAGGCACTGTTCAAGCAAACGTCAAAAGATTTATTTTGTAATATTTTTTATGTTGCTTGTGCATGACAGTATCACCTTCACCATTCAGTGTTTGGTTAAAAGACAATGACAAAATCACATGAAAAAAAGAATTTCAGTGAATGTGAAGTGGAAGCCTGGAAAAATTTACTATTTATTGTCTTAAGCAGTGGTATAAACAACAAAAGGAAGTTGATCAAGTGATAGCATAGCAGCGCTGGAAAAAGTCCAGAGAAGAGAAACTAGGATGATTCCAGGACTACAAAGGATAAGGAAAGATTAAAAGAGCTGAGCCTTTTCAGTTGAAACACAAGGAGATGAAGAGGAGACATGATTGAATTTTTTAAATTATGAAGGGAATTAATCCAAAGGATTGAGACTGTGACTTTAGAATGGGTTCATCAAAAACATGGGTGCACAAGTTGGAAATTTTTTAAGGGTAAATTTTGCACAAACATTAAGATGTTTTTCTTCACATGGCGAACCAAAGATACATGGAATAAGCAGTGTGTAGTAGTGAGGTAGACAGTAAGACTTTAATCCTGACAGGTGGCGCAGTGGTAGTGCTGCTGCTTTGCAGTAAGAAAACTGTGGGTTTGCATCCCGGGTCCTCCCTGTGTGGAGAGCGCTTTGAGTAGTGAGAAAAGCGCTATATAAATGTAAAGGATTATTATTATTATTAAGGACCTTCAAAACTTGACATGATGTTATTTTGGAAGAATTCAGTGAATAGAACTGGTGAGCTTTATTGGACTGAATGGCCTGTTCTCATCCAGATTATTCTAATGTGATGTTCTGTTTCCTAGACAGCCTTCCATCGTAACCCATAAGTGTTTTGTCAATACTTAAGTCACAATCGGGAACATAACTCTTCTACATATTTTTGATGATCACCTCATACACATCCCACAGTATGTATAGTTTTGCTTCTGGATGATTAACTTCATCATAGTCGTCATGATTAGTGAAATGTAGGTATTTTGTAACGAGTGATAAAAGATATTCAGTCTTAACTTCATCAAAGATGGGTATCAATTAGTTAGTGGACCAGCACCATCTCTGGACTGGCTTTCCCACTATGAACTGCTGTATCAGGAGATTGAAAAACACTCACATGTCATCTGCAGAGACAGGCTGTCTGCGACTGCGACAAGCAAATGTTTTACTGTGACTTTTTTGACACTGCTCAGTATACTGATTCATTTCAGCAACTATTTTGTCCACCAAACTGTCATTGGCAAATCATAAATAGTCCTGATAATCATGATCTACAGGCATCTTGATAGTGGGGTTACTCATAAATGTACAACAAGAAAGTCAGCAGGATTGTCTGCAGTTGTAAGAAGAATACTCCAAACACGAACACCACCGAAACAAGGCAGGATGGGATCTACCAGACAGGTGTTAGTTTCACTATCCATGTCAATGTCTGGTGATCAATTCACATCATCGTCACTACTGCACAATTCTAGCAATGATTCAGTTTCAGTTTGTTCTAAAATATGCTGTAGGGCTTTTCATTTGCCATTGTGTTTTTGGATGAAGGCTCTGCTCCAGTCATGAATATTGAAGAATTACAAAAGAGTTACAATGAAGTGGTAGAACGTATAGAAAAAATATTTTTTGCACCATGATGTTATTTCATCCACTAGATGACAGCAGAATACTGTCCCTTGAGTTCTTTGGGCTTAACAATGTAAAGTGGATCATTATATGTTACCCCGAGTCTGACACGGGCTTAACTGTTGTAATGAAAAACCCAACAAGCATAAAGAGTTGGGGCACCTGCAGGCAAACCACATATAAATGAAAAACTAACGTGAAGTATATACACATTAAGAAGGTACAAAATGCCTTCAAAGACACGAGTGTCAAGAGTGACTGATCCAATATGGCGACATTTCCGATTAAGTACAGGCCAGGCGAGAAGAGGCAGGTCCAGGTGGACAAACACCAGAAGTGATGTCAGAGGAGGTAGGGTTGTCAATCATTTTTTGTGTAGAGGGAAGAAGAAAAGAGACGCAAGTAAACAGCACCAAACTTCAGATCGGTGAGGAATTACCACCTCCAGAGCATTGAAGCTGTCCCCAAGGCGTATGTGTGTGACACCATAGTTACATAAAATTCTGAGCCTAAGTCATTCTCAGAGTCAACATCAAGTTTAGTTCTTTTCAGTTTGTTTTTTCATGTTTCACAAATATCTTTATTTTGTCTCTGTTAGTCATTGGTTCACACTTGAAATTTTTTTCTGCTTTTCTTACTTCAAGATGTTGCAGGCAGCACATTTCACTCTAAAAATGAAACAACTGTTTTCTGATGAGAATTGAGGGTCTTACTTTAATCAGACTTCTTCACTTTCTTCAAAATGTATTGCTTTATAGATTTAATTTTAAAATGGATAAATTTACCATTTTGCCCGTCAGTCTACACTCAAATACCCATAATGACAAAACACAAGCGTGTTTTCAGAAAGGTTTGAAAATATATTCAAAATCAAAAACTGAAACTTCTCATTCATAGACGTATCCTGACCCTTAATACAGGTAATTTTTAAAAGCGCCTTTGGTTGGTTTCTTTCGTAAGTCTCTACAAGCTTGCAACATCTGGATTTTGGCAGTTTATCCCATTGATCCTGATAGATCCCCTCAAGCTTTGTTAGACTGGATGGAAAGTGTCTGTAAACTTCTATCTTCTATGTTCTACGAGATTTTAGTCTGTGCTTTTGATGGATCAATCTCAAGGACATTCAGAGACTTGTCTTGAAGCCACTCCATCTTTATTTTGGTTGTACACTTCAGTCATTGTAATGCTAAAAGGTGAACCGTAACCCCAGTCTGAGGTGGCATGCATTCTGGAGCAGGTTTTCTTCAAGGATCTCTCTGTATTTGTCTGCATTAATCTTTACCTCAATTCTAACCTGTCTCCCTGTCCCTGTCTTTGAGAAGCATCCCCATAGCATGATGCTACTACCACCATGTTTCACCTTAGGGATGGTATTAGGCAGAATCAAAGAATTACATTTTTGTCTCATCATACAAGAGAATCTTTTCCTAAAGCTCTAAGGGTCCTTTAAACTGTTGTATGCCTTCTACTTCTGTCAAGCCTCTCTACCATAAATGCTTGATTGATGAAGTGCTGACAAGATGGTCGTCCTTCTGACAGGTTCTCATATCTTAGCAGATGACAATTGGGTTTTTTTGTTGCCTTTCTGTCTAATTTCCTTCATGCCTGGTAACTCCATGTGGCTGGATAGCCAGCTTTAGGATGAGTCCTGGTGGTTCCAAACTACTTCTATTTCACATTTCATGAGGTCACTTTGATCACTCCATACCTTTAGAAATGGTCTGATAACTTTGGCCTGATTCAGGCTTCACAACAATTTGTTTTTGGAGGTCTTCAGAGAGATCCTTGAAATTCATGGCTTGGTGGTTGTCCTTTCATGCAGTGTGAATTGTGGGACCTTCTATACACGGGGACATATGTGTGCCTTTCTAAATGATGTCCAATCTAGTTACTTTTTCACAGGTGGATTCCAGTAAAGTTCTAGGCACAGCTCACGGATCACTAAACAACAATAACAACAACATTTATTTAAATAGCACATTTTCATACAAATGATGTAACTCAAAGTGCTTCACAGGATGAAGAAAGAAAAAAAAAGACAAAATACAGAAATAAAATTAAGCAATACTAATTGCCATAGAATAAAAGTAAGGTTCAGTGGCCCGGGAGGACAGAAAAAAAAACAAAAAAAAAAAAAACACTCCTGACGGCTGGAGAAAAAAAACCAAACAAAATCTGCAGCAGTTCCAGGCCACGAGACCACCCAGCCCCCTCTCGGCATTCTACCTAACATAACTGATTTCAATCAGTCCTCATGGTTTTCAGGCTTCATGTGGAAGAATTTGACAATGATGGTCATGTGGACATCTGGCCTTCAAACCATCAATGTAGGAACATCATGGTGCTTTGATCAGGTGGTGGCGAAGAATGCCACCACAGAAAACCAGAAAAAGAACAGCAGAGAAAGTAGGAGTGAGTACGGATTGTGGAGATGTGAAAAAAATGATAATTCAATGCATATACAGAATATCAGGGTTACACTAAAATGAAGCTGTGATAAAGCCATGTTAAAATAATGAGTTTTCAGCAGTTTGTTAAAGTGCTCCACCATATTATTCTGGCGAATTTCTGTTGGTCAGCTATTCCAGATTTTAGGTGCATAACAGCCAAAGGCCGCCTCACCACTTCTTTTAAGTTTAGCTCTTGGAATTATAAGCAGACACTCATTTGAAGATCTAAGGTTACGATTTGGAGTTTAAGGTGAAAGTCATTCTGAAATAGAGGATGGAGCAGATTATTGAAGGCTTTGTAAACCATAAGCAGTATTTTAAAGTCATATTCTAAATGGCACAGGTCACCAATGTAGTGACATCAGAACTGGAGAGATGTGCTCAGATTTTCTTATTCTAGTTAAGATTCTAGCAGCTGCATTCTGCACTCGTTATAATCCATTGATGTCTTTTTTGGGTGGTCCTGAGAGGAGTGCATTACAGTAATCTAGCCGACTGAAAACAAAAGCGTGAACTAATTTCTCAGCATCTTGCAAAGTTATTCTGGATCTAACTAAAGCAAACAGGATGAACCTGACCACAATGTGGAGTGACACAGCAAACTGTCTGAGTACTTCTAGGAATATATGAGAGATTTTAGTTTTAGATTTTTAACAATATACAAACTGCTCTGAGAAATATGTCCTTATGTTGTCATTTTGGGTTATTGAGTGTGGACTGATAAACAAAAATTGACCATTTTCCTTTGAAAATGAAATCTACAACACCATACAATGGGTGGATAGTGAAGGTGACTGAATACTTTCTCAATCCAGCACATTTCACAGGGAGTTGGAGCAGCTTAGCGATGAGCTAAACAAATGAACTTGATGGACTGAGTGGTCTCCTCTCATTTGTGAAATTTCTTATGCTTTGAATATTCTCTTCAAATCCTATTTTATGTGAATCGTTTCACTCATGTCTACTTAAGTTTGTTAAAAATCTTCTCTTGTGTGTTGTAACCCATCTTGGCTCCTTAGTCCCATCCCCTGTGTTGACAACTGGTCTTCTTGTCCATTTGCTGTCCTGCAGTCCTTTGACTGAATGTTTAATTGTTAAATTTTCTGTAATCTGCTCATTCATCTTTGTTTCTTCTTTCTCCTCAGATGAAGAGACATGAAGCATCCACTGAAGGCTTTAATCACTAAAAATATTATGTAGTCAATGAATAAAGTAGTCATGCATACCTATTCCTTGTGTCTTCAATTGTTAATCCAGATTCATACGTAGATTTTTGCCATGATGGCTCTCATTGATTCTTTTGATTGCAGGCAGTTTCCTGGGAAGAGTCAAGTTTGATGACTGTTATAGAACTACTACAAGTACCCTGTGTTTATGTACCTTAGTGAGATATCCAATCCTCTTTATTGATGATTCATTTGGTATTTATTCATTGATTTTCCACTGCTTCTCTGAAGTGAAGTGAGGTCCATACTTCAATTTCCCAGCCAAATTTGCCAACATATACGGTGGGATTCCAAGATTTTCCCAGGCGACCTGGGAGATATAATCCTCCCAACAAGCCCTGGGTCTTCCCTGAGGTCTCCTCCCAGCTGGCTGTACCTTTAAAACCTCCACAGGGAGGCATCTAGGAGTCATCCATATCAGATGCCCAAACCACCTCAATTGGCTCCTCTTGATGTGAAGTGTCAGTGGGTCTATTCCGAACCTCTCCTGAATGTCTGTGCTTCTTACCCTACCTGTAAAGGAGAGCCCAAGCACAGCGCAGAGAAAGCTCATTTTGTCCACTATTACTCGTAGTCTCATTCTTTCGGTCATTACCAGAAACTCATAACAATAGGTGAGGGCAGAGATGTAGATTGACTGGTAAATCAAGAGCTTCACCTTCTGGTTCAGCTTCTGCTTTATAACTATGGCAACTGCACCCGTCTTCCTGCTCTGTTTGTTGATCACACCATTCCTTTTCCCCTCATTCATGAACAAGACCCCAAGTACTTAAACTCTTCCACTTGAGGCAGTAACTTAAATCCCACTCAGAGACGGAAGCCCACCATTTTCCAACTGAGGACCATGGCTGCAGATTTGGAGTTGCTGATACTTATCCTTGGCGATTAACACTTGGTCGCAAATCGTACCAATGTGTGCTGAAGTTCACAGTTTGGACACCCTGGACACCCTTCACTCCCCGGCTGCACCTGTTGACAATTATCACAAACCATACAGAAGCCACCTTTACTTATTAATTAATCAAGTTGGAAACCTAAAAAATAGTCTCTCTATTATAAAAGTAAATCCTGAGACGAGACTTTCTCTCAGATAATTTCAGGTCCCACGAGATGAGACTTTTTGCCAAGAGATTTTGACAAGTCCCACCCTCCTCTCAAACATTTACAACCACGCCCACCGCCCACTCACTTCCCATTCATGTGAATGCTATTGTCAGACCCAGTCCCTGTGCTCTCAGCTTCAAGCGGGGTCGGAAATAAAAGACAAGGAGTAGTAGACAAAGTAGAACGTCGTAAAGAGGTTCAAAAACACTGCCGTGATACACATGCAGAGCAGGTTACAGATTATGAAAGTTCTAAAATTGGCAAGTCTCAAAAAACGTATAGTAAAGATCACATTAGTGCTAACACATGGAAATTATTACTCAGTGAAATAACAGAACAGTGAAAAGAGATCGAATATATGGACATAGGTGATATGACAGAAGAACGTAGATATTATTCGGCTTTAAACTTTAAGTCAGAGACTTGTAGATTGTCTAATTCATGTTGCCATCAGGGAAAAGTAGTGTTTCTTCCCAATGAAGAGGCGTTTCCACGAGAATTAAAAGATTTGTTGTTTGATGAAAGTGAAATCCACATACGCGAACAGCAGAGATGCAAAGTGGCTGGTGCATAGCGAACGCCCAGGGGTTGGTGAGCAAAGCGAGCAGGGGGGAGAGCCCCCTAGTAAAATAAATCAAAAAGGTGTGAAATAAATAAGTTACTATGAGCTAGGTGTCTGAAGCACTGAAAAATTGAAGATCAGGAAAGCAACAGGCCTGACTGGAGCTAAATGTCCCAAGCAGTAGCTGAAACGAGAACCAAAAACAGAACTGGTGGCACTCCTTGTTCTTTGCTCTTAATAGTGGGGGAGTTTTCCCCCATGGGGGTCCCAAAACATGATGTCATGCACAGTACACAGTACCGGCACCTCCACCAATTTCAATACAGAATACCAGCAACTTTTCTCAGTGTACCTTCAACATAGAGTACCAGCACCATCACCCCAAGTTTTGATTGAATGTTGATGTATCCCGGCACTTGAAGCTTCACTGGTGAATAACCCTCACCACTCCACTCTTTGATCAGATTATCACCATATTGCCCTAAGCACAGTACCAACAGTAACTTGTTTCCACTTCAAGCACTGCATATACTTGGATTAGGTCTCACTAGGCCCTATCATCATGTCCCATGGGTTTTCCTACCAGTGCTATGCCAATGATGCGCAGCTTTACTTGCCGTTCCCTCCAGAGGGCCACACGGTATTAGCTAAAACCTCTGCATATCTCACTGATATTGCAACATGGATGAAGGAACACCATCTCCAGCTCATCCTAGAAAAGACAAGCATTCTTGTTATCCCAACTCTTCTGTCTATTCAGCACCAATTCTCTGTTCAGCTTGGCTAACGATTGCTAACAACAACCATGACTGTAAAAAAATTTGGGAAGGTGAAATAGGTACCATGTTGCTATTGTCTCTTTGGTCTTACAGATTCACTCCATACAGTATCCACAAGATCAGACTATATCTGATAAAGTGTGCAGAACAACTCCAGGTCCATGCTTTGGTCTTGTCACATCTGGACTACTGCAACTCTCTGCTGGAAGGAGTACCAGCATGTGTCACCAAGCCAGTGCAGATGACTTAAAATGCAGCAGCATGTCTGGTGTTCAACCAGCAGAGGCGAGGACATGTTACTTCTCTTTTCAGAATGCAACACTGGTTTCCTGTAGCAGTACACATTAAGTTCAAATCCTTGCTGCTTGCCTATCCATCCATCCATCCATCCTCTTCCGCTTATCCGAGGTCGGGTTGCGAGGGCAGCAGCTTGAGCAGAGATGCCCAGACTTCCCTCTCCACGGCCACTTCTTCTAGCTCTTCCGGGAGAATCCCAAGGCGTTCCTAGGCCACCCGAGAGACATAGTCCCTCCAGCGTGTCCTGGGTCTTCCCCGGGGCCTCCTCCCAGTTAGACGTACCTGGAACACCTCACCAGGGAGGCGTCCAGGAGGCATCCTGATCAGATGCCCAAGCCACCTCATCTGACTCCTCTCAATGCGGAGGAGCAGCGGCTCTACTCTACTCTGAGCCCATCCCGGATGACTGAGCTTCTCACCCTAACTTTAAGGGAAAGCCCAGACACCCTGCGGAGGAAACTCATTTCAGCCGCTTGTATTCGCGATCTCGTTTTTTCGGTCACTACCCATAGCTCATGACCATAGGTGAGGGTAGGAACATAGATCAACTGGTAAATTGAGAGCTTCGCCTTATGGCCGATGCAGAGCCCGCATTACTGCGGACGCCGCACTGATCCGCATGTCGATCTCACGCTCCATTCTTCCCTCACTCGTGAACAAGACCCGAGATACTTGAACTCCTCCACTTGGGGCAGGATCTCGCCACCAACCCTGAGAGGGCACTCCACCCTTTTCCGGCTGAGGACCATGGTCTCGGATTTGGAGGTGCTGATTCCCATCCCAGCCGCTTCACACTCGGCTGCGAACCGATCCAGAGATTTTTGAAGATCACGGCCTGATGAAGCAAACAGGACAACATCATCTGCAAAAAGCAGTGACCCAATCCTGAGTCCACCAAACCGGACCCCCTCAATGCCCTGGAAAAACATTCTTTGGACAGATGAAACCAAGATCAACTTCTACCAGAATGATGGCAAGAAAAAAGTATGGAGAAGGCATGGAACAGCTCATTATCGAAAGTATACCACATCATCTGTAAAACACGGTGGAGGCAGTGTGATGGCTTGGGCATGCATGGCTACCAGTGGCACTGGGACACTCGAGTTTATTGATGATGTCTCAGGACAGAAGCAGCCGAATGAATTCTGAGGTATTCAGAGACATACTGTCTGCTCAAATCCAGCTAAATGCAGCCAAATTGACTGGGTGGCGTTTCATGATACAGATGGACAATGACCCAAAACATACAGCCAAAGCAACCCAGGAATTTATTAAAGAAAAGAAGTGGAAAATTCTTGAATGGCCAAATCAGTCACCTGATCTTAACCCAATTGAGCAGGCATTTCACTTGTTGAAGACTAAACTTCAGACAGAAAGGCCCACAAAAAAAAACAGCAACTGAAAACCACTGCAGTAAAGGCCTGGCAGAGCATTAAAAAGGAGGAAACTCTCCTTGTCTGTGTCCAAATATTTATGGACCTAACTGTATATATATATATATATATATTGTGGCACGCGGCTTGGGGTGATACCCAGCCGGGACGCCCAAGAGGACCGGAGAAGGGGGCGACCGCCCTGGTGGCTTTGCGGACCATGGGTACAGAGCTTTGAAGCTCAGCCCTGTAGGGGCCTATGGTCACCGCCGGGGGGGGCCCCAATGCCTACGAAGCCCTGGACCTCAGCACTTCCGCCACACCCGGAAGTGCTGGGGGGAAGCGGATCAGCCGTTACTTCCGTCACATTGGGGAGTGCCGGCAGAAGCTCATCAGAAGACACCTGAAACACATCCGGGTGAGTATAAAAGGGGCCGCCTCCCTCCATTCGATGGTCGGAGTTGGGAGGCAGAAGACAAGGTTGCGAGTGAGGAGTGGAGATGGCAGAAGAAAGGATTGAGTGGAGTTGGGTATTGGAGCACAGTATTGTGTGTGGGACAGTTTAAATAAATAAAAGTGTGTGTTCTGGACATTCTGGGTCTGTGTGTCTGTCTGTAGTTGGGCTATTTTCTACTATATATATACAGTGGAACCTCGGTTTACGACCATAATTCGTTCCACAACTCTGGTCGTAAACCGAGTTGGTCGTGAACCGAAGCAATTTCTTCCATAGGATTGTATGTAAATACAATTAATCCGTTCCAGACCGTAGAAACTGTATGTAAATATATACATTTTTTCAGTTTTTAAGCACAAATATAGTTAATTATACCATAGAATGCACAGCGTAATGGTAAACTAAATGTAAAAACATTGAATAACACTGAGAAAACCTTTAACAACAGAGAAAACTAACACTGAAATAGTTCGCGCTATAGTGCTAGGAACCGCTCTCGCTAAAAACACTTTTTTTAATGAGTTTTAAGCACAGGGGAAAAAAGGAACATTTGAAAAATCCGTAATTTAATAAACCACCAAGAAAAGTAACACTGCAACAATGCAGGCTACGAACCGATCACCGGAAACAGAACTGAAAACAAAAACAAGCCTTCTCTAACTTATGCGTCCCTCAATCGCTCTGTGTGTGTGTGCGTGCGTCTCTCTTTTGCGAGCCTGGAGCGCTCCTGTGTGTGTGCGCGCGTCTCTCTCCTAAACCCCCCCCCCCCCCCCCCCCCCCCCCGCCGCCTGTGTGTGTGTGTGTGTGTGTGTGTGTGTGCGCGTGCGTCTCTCTTTTGCGAGCCTGGAGCACCTGTGTGTGTCTCTCTAGCGCGCGCCTCTCTCTCTCCCCCGCCTGTGTGTGCGTGCGTCTCTCTTTTGCGAGCCTGGAGCGCCTGTGTGTATTGTCACGCTTGGGTCACAGATTTGCACAGAGACACAGGAGGTTGTAGAAAAAATGGAACTTTATTCAAAGCACTGCAAACAAACATTTGTCTCTTTTCAACAGTTTAAACGTGCTCCATGACAAGTCAGAGATGACAGCTCCGCCAGGAGCACAGATTGTCTGAGAGAGAAAGAAGGAGAAGCAAGCAACCAATTTAACAAACTGAAGCCCGTGCAGGCTTTTTAAGAAGGCGGAGCACCGCACGAGAGGCATATTACGCGACAGAGCCGGCAAGAAGGGAAAGGAGGAATGTGAAGGTAGTCTGTCCATGTTTCTTAGGGGTTTTCCCAGGGGCGTCTGTATTCTCTGGGGGTGCGATCAGCTTTGCAGCTCACAGTGTGTCTGTCTAGAGCGCTCCTGTGTGTGTGCGCACACGCCTCTCTCGCGCGTGTTCCTGTGTGTGTGTGTGTGTGTGTGTACAGCCCTCTGTCTCTTGTGCTGCCTCTGTGTGTGTGTGTGTGTGTGTATGTGTGCGTGTGTGTGCGTGTGCGCGTGCTCTCTCTCGCTCGCTGCACAGGAAATGCACAGGGAGAGAATGAACATCAACAAACCGAAAGGGAACCTGGCTTGTTCGTAAACCGAGTGTTTGGTCATGAACCGAGGCAAAAGTTTGGCGAACTTTTTGGTCGTAAACCGAGTTGTACGTATACCGAGACGTTCGTAAACCGAGGTTCCACTGTATATATATATATATCTGTATATATATATATATATATATATATATATATATATATATATATATATATATATATATATATATATATATATATCCATCCATCCATCCATTTTCCAACCCACTGAATCCGAACACAGGGTCACGGGGGTCTGCTGGAGCCAATCCCAGCCAACACAGGGCACGAGGCAGGGAACCAATCCTGGGCAGGATGCAAACCCACCGCAGGTATATATACGGTATATATATATATATATATATATGTTTTTTATGTCTTGTTTATAGTTGTGTGTGTGTATATATACTGTGTATATATATATATATATATATATATATATATACTGTATATATGTGCCTTTCCTGCTCAGGGGCGTCTTTTTGTTTCTTCAGGTCACATTGAGAGTGTTTGTGTATATTTATTTACAGTTAGGTCCATAAATATTTGGACAGAGACAACTTTTTTCTAATTTTGGTTCTGTACATTACCACAATGAATTTTAAATTAAACAACTCAGATGCAGTTGAAGTGCAGACTTTCAGCTTTAATTCAGTGGGTTGAACAAAATGATTGCATAAAAATGTGAGGCAACTAAAGCATTTTTTTAACACAATCCCTTCATTTCAGGGACTCAAAAGTAATTGGACAAATTAAATAACTGGAAATAAAATGTTCATTTCTAATACTTAGTTGAAAACCCTTTGCTGGCAATGACAGCCTGAAGTCTTGAACTCATGGACATCATCAGATGCTGGGTTTCCTCCTTTTTAATGCTCTGCCAGACCCTTTTGTCCTGTGGGACTCTGGAGGCAGCTAATAGGTACCGGTAGACCAAGCGGGATGCGGCTTCAGTGGTTGCTGAGGCAAAAACTCAGGCGTGGCAGGAGCTTGGGGAGGCCATGGAGAACAACTTTCGGACGGCTTCAAGGAGATTCTGGTCTACCATCCGGCGTCTCAGGAGGGGGAAGCAGTGTAGTGTCAACACTGTATATGGTGGGGATGGTGCGCTTCTGACCTCGACTCGGGACGTTGTGAGTCGGTGGGGGGAGTACTCCTCAATCCCATTAACATGCTTTCCAATGAAGAAGCAGAGCCTGGGAACTCCCAGGTGGGCTCCCCCATCTTTGGGATTGAGGTCACCGAGGTGGTCAAAAAACTCCTTGGTGGCAGGGCCCCGGGGGTGGATGAGATATGCCCGGAGTTCCTCAAGGCTCTGGATGTTGTAGGACTGTCTTGGTTGACACGCCTCTGCAACATTGCATGGACATCAGGGACAGTGCCTCTGGATTGGCAGACCGGGGTGGTGGTCCCCCTCTTTAAGAAGGGGGACCAGAGGGTGTGTTCCAACTACAGAGGGATCACACTCCTCAGCCTACCTGGAAAAGTCTATTCAGGGGTCCTAGAGAGGAGGGTCCATCAGATAGTCGAACCTCGGATTCAGGAGGAACAGTGTGGTTTTCATCCTGGTCTTGGAACAGTGGACCAGCTCTACACCCTTAGCAGGGTCCTGGTGTTGCGGAGGGTGCATGGGAGTTTGCCCAACCAGTCTACATGTGTTTTGTGGACTTGGAAAAGGCATTCGACCGTGTCCCTCGGGAAATCCTGTGGGGGGTACTGTGAGAGTATGGGGTACCGGACCCCCTGATAAGGGCTGTTCGGTCCCTGTACAACCGGTGTCAGAGTTTGGTCCGCATTGCCGGCAGTAAATCGAACCCGTTTCCAGTGAAGAGTTGGAATCCGCCAAGGCTGCCCTTTGTCACCGATTCTGTTCATAACTTTTATGGACAGAATTTCTAGGCGCAGCCAGGGCATTGAGGGGGTCCAGTTTGGTGGGCTCAGGATTGGGTCACTGCTTTTTGCAGATGATGTTGTCCTGTTTGCTTCATCAGGCCGTGATCTTCAGCTCCCTCTGGATCGGTTCGCAGCTGAGTGTGAAGCAGCTGGGATGGGAATCAGCACCTCCAAATCCGAGACCATAGTCCTCAGCCGGGAAAGGGTGGAGTGCCCTCTCAGGGTTGGGGACAAGATCCTGCTCCAAGTGGAGGAGTTCAAGTATCTCAGGGTCTTATTCACGAGTGAGTGAAGAATGGAGCGTGAGATCGACAGGCGGATTGGTGCAGCGTCCGCACTGATGACGACAGACCGATGCAGAGCCCGCATCACTGCGGATGCCGCACCGGTCTGTCGTGGTGAAAAAGGAGCTGAGCCGTAAGGCAAAGCTCTCAATTTACCAGTCGATCTATGTTCCTACCCTCACCTATGGTCATGAGCTATGGGTAGTGACCGAAAGAACGAGATCGCAAATACAAGCGGCTGAAATGAGTTTCCGCCGCAGGGTGTCTGGGCTCTCCCTTATAGTTAGGGTGAGAAGCTCAGTCATCCGGGATGGGCTCAGAGTAGAGCCGCTGCTCCTCCGCATCGAGAGGAGTCAGATGAGGTGGCTCAGGCATCTGATCAGGATGCCTCCTGGATGCCTCCCTGGTGAGGTGTTCCGGGCACGTCTATCCGGGAGGAGGCCCCGGGGAAGACCCAGGACACGCTGGTGGGACTATGTCTCCCGGCTGGCCTAGGAACGCCTTGGGATTCTCCCGGAAGAGCTAGAAGAAGTGGCCGAGGAGAGGGAAGTCTGGGCATCTCTGCTCAAGCTGCTGCCCTCGCGACCCGATCTCGGAGAAGCGGAAGAGGATGGATGGATGGATGTTTATAATCTTTTTTCTTGTGTTGTTCCCCAAATGTTTCTTTTTGTTTATTCTTTGCTAAAAACTAACCTGGGAGGGGAGACGTGACAGAACAGCCAGGTCCAATGTTTCAAGTTATTGGTAATGTAGCATGGCCCTCTTTGGAGTCTAGGGCAATTGTTACATCTTTTATAAGAAGTTAAAAGTTCTACCACAATTCTGAACTCATTGCCACTGACTGATGTCTTTCTTAGTTGGTCCTGTTTGGAGAGCATTATGGAAATCTTGTCAACTAAAAACAAAATCTTGAATTCATTTTTCAGCATCTTGTAATGTGAGGAGAGGAGTAACTTTTGCAAAGTTCCTTACGATGCTGTCAGCTAAATTAAGATGGCAGATAGCTTCACAGGTTCATGTTTGCACATTTAAGTCTATAATACAATGGATTTCTAACTGGCTTTTAATCACTTGTGAGTTTCCCAATATTAGCAGCCTAATGACCAGAGGATAAAAACCTTGACCCTTGTGGCATATTCTTAAAATAGCCTGTGTGAAGTGGCTGAGTTCATTAGAAAATGGTTTGCTTTTCCAAGGCACGTGTGTTATATATGTTCTAAACTCAAGAGAGCTGTGTGCCAGTGAGAAAAAATATTTAGTAATATTTAGTATTAAGTTGCTTTAGTCTTTCCAAATAATAAAAGTATGATACTAATAGAACTATAAGAAGTGTGACACTTATGTATTAAATAAGGATGCATTAAACTAACTGAACAAATGTAATCTAATCCAGATACTAAAGCTAGAAGAATGTAATTTCTTCATAACTAATGTAAGGTACTGAACTAACCTTTATGTAACCCTTGATATTTTATGAGCAATGTGCGTGCAAAAAAGTATAAGGAAGAGAGCACTGTCTACAACCACTGAGTTGCATACACCCTATAGCCGTTAGGACAAAACCTGCTGTAACTGGACTTATGTACTTGCAAGCTAGCAGAAGTGTATTTCCTAAAACTGTGAAAATGCTGACCACTCTTTATCTGTAAAAAATACTGTGTTTTTCTGCACGTACAAATTCAGGATGTGGACAGGGGCTACAGCAATCCATGTAATAACCTAAAGATGAACTGCTGCGTTTCTTTTTTTTTTTATTCTTGTCAACGAACTTGAGTATGTAAAGGAAGTCTCTCTTTCCGGCTGGTGGGCTGACGGTCTGTAGCACACTGGAACGTGACAGGGACTGCAGTCCCACCAAGAATAAAGAAATTGCTTTTTACTTTTTATTGGTCTTTGCCTTCTGTTGTTCTCCGACTTACAGTGTCCACATTAGTAACATTTTATGCAGGCTTCAGCATTTTTTATGATGTCCTGCAGCCCTGGGCCGAACAGGAGCCTTACCATGATATAATGGCCCTATTGCAAAATGCTTGTTAAACCTCAAATGGTAAATCTAAATCGTTGCTGTCTTTTGGTTTGTACCTTTTCCCAGATATGGACTGTCACCCTATGAAGGATTCACTGTTGTTGTGCACCTGATGTTGTCAGGATAGGTAGGTAGCAATCAGCTTCCCTCCATGGGGCTAATTGGATTTTACTTGAAGATCCTATTGTTAGAAAAGAGTTCCAGTGGTGTCAAACTTTACTGCCGTTACTATTATGGTGGATTTGTTATTGAGTTTTATGTCTGTCATTTTAAATATTATTGTTGACACAAGCGTAAATGGTTGAAATGTTGATGGGACCATTACAAATTGATCACCAAGTACAGGAAAATTGTACTCATACTCTGTGAAAGAGGGAGAAGAAATGAGAGTGTGACCAGAGGAGTAAGAACAGATGGTACAGCAAACAGGGAATTACTGAACCACAATGAAGACACCAAAACAGAAGATTAAAGGTGAATCTATAAGAGCAATGAAAAACTGAACATTACTGAGGGGATGTGAGCACAAGGTGCTTATTTTTACAGAGCCACTTAATTTGATTATTGGCAGACAATTGTCAGAAATCAAAATAACTGCAGAGAGTCACCGTGGTGGATTAACCAATTTGTGATGAATACCAGGGCTGAGGGCAGCACGGTGGCGCAGTGGTAGCACTGCTGCCTCGCAGTTAGGAGACCCACGTTCGCTTCTCGGGTCATCCCTGCGTGGAGTTTGCATGTTCTCCCCGTGTCTGCGTAGGTTTCCTCCGGGTGCTCCGGTTTCCTCCCACAGTCCAAAGACATGCAGGTTAGGTGGATTGGCAATTCTAAATTGGCCGTAGTGTATGCATGGTGTGTGGGTGTGTTTGTGTGTGTCCTGCGGTGGGTTGGCACCCTGCCCCGGATTGGTTCCTGCCTTGTGCCCTGTGTTGGCTGGGATTGGCTCCAGCAGACCCCCGTGACCCTGTGATCGGATTCAGCGGGTTGGAAAATGGATGGATGGATGGGATACCAGAGCTGAAGTGATGACAGAAGACATAAGGAATAGATATGCATGACTGTTTTATTTTAATGGATCACACAATATCTGTAGTGGTTACAGGCTTCAGTGGATGTGGATCATCTCTTCTCCTACATAAAAAAGAGATAAAAAGATAAATGAACAGACTGCAGTGAATGTAACAATTAAACTTTTACTCAAATTACTGCAGGAGGTCGTATGGTAAAGGACTATAGTTGTCAGAAGAGGAAAAAAAAGTTTAGATGGACAATGACACACAAGAATTTAACTAACATAAGACACTAAAATAACCAACAAAGACATTTTTGTCATTTTCATTTTAGAAGTAAAATTTTAAAACAATTGGGAAAGAATTGAACTATTTGGATTAGAGTGAGACATAGAAAACATGCAGGACAATGATAGAGTCCTATCTCACCTCTTACCTGTAACTATCGGGGAGTATACAACATTAAAAGTACAAAGAGTCTCTAAAAAGGAAATTCATAAAATCTAAAAATGAAATTACAAATATCAGACCCATAGAAGACTACAGTTAGTTCAAGGGGACATACAGTAAATAAGGAATGTACAGAAACCACTAAGGGAAAGGCCTAGTTAATAAATTGATGGACAAGTCATAAATTAAAAAAAGGAAGGAAATTAACAACTGAGTGTAGGAATCATAAACACTTGTTATCTGTGTGGACCACCATAACTGACACTTTGTGTGAAAACAAACAATGAGCATTTGTAATAAATGTATAGAACTTAGAAACAAGTAAAAACTGAAAAGTTGTGAATGCACATGTATTCATCCCCTTTGCTGTGAAACCCCTAAATCAGATTTCATTCAACCAGTTATCTTCAGAGTTTACATCATTAGTCATTAGGGTGAACCTGTGTGCCATCAGAGTGCCACATGATCTGCCACATGATGTCTGCGATAAATAGACCTGTTCTGAAAATGCTCCTGACTCTGCAACACCACTAAACGAGTAACATGAAGAACAAGGAGCACTCCAAACAGATCAGAGACAAAGGTGACGAGAAGCAGAGACCATTGTTGTGTTATAAAAAAATATCCCATGGAACACCATTAAATCTATTATAACAAAACATAAAGAATATGGCACCACTACAAATCAGACAAGAGAAAATTACCCATACATTGATAAACAGTGAAATCTTCTGCATGACTTAAGCCCAGAATGTTTGCATGTGTATTCAATACATAGTTACTGTTTATTACGAAACATTTCATAAGTCTAACAGCTTACTCTTGTTTAAATTCCTTAAATTCTAGAAACTGTGAAGGAATCTGGGAGTTATTTATTTCTCCTTGCAGTCAATTAGTAATCACCTCATTGCTTGTGTAAGACATGTTTTCTTTTCTTGGCATAAATGTTTGAATCAAAGGTGAGGCAAAGTTTTTCTCCTTCCCTCACCAAAAATAACCTTAATAACCTTTGAAGCAAAAGAAGCTTAACATGCTCTCTGACAGTTATAAAGGGCGCACAATATGAATATTTTAAGCACTTACAAAAGTGGATGAAATTGTGCTAATCTGGTTCATGTTATGACATGAAACAGTTAAAGAAACACGTTCAGAAACAGTAATGGTTTAAGAGTAGTTGGACACAGTCGTTTGGTACAACGATAGCACAAAGGATTTCAAATTGCATAGCGTGTAAACGTAAAGTAGGTAGCTAGTCAATAGAAATGTAATACAGTGTTCGTTACTATCAATATTATTTCACATATATTAATTTATGAGTAAGAATAAATTTTAGTTCCTTTAAAAAAAGAAAAAAAAAACAAACAAATGTCCAAAAAGCAAGACCTTCGCTGCAACTGTTTTACTTGGTTCCTTGTGGGTAGGATTTCAAATTTTGATCCACCCATCATCACTGTCTTAATTTGTCTCAAATATCCGTCACCTTTCTCTGCAATAACCAGGATTTGTCTAATTTACACTTTTGTCAGAACAATAGAAAATAGCACCTTTATAATTCTCCATGACCTTAACGCTTGCCTTGCACCTGCTAAAATGTGCATCCAACATCCATAGATTCTCAAATGGAAAGGAGGACTTTAACTGGTCCAATATCTCCTTTTGTAGCTGAGTGGTCAATGCTTTTGCCGTGTGCACTGTCCACTCATACCAAAGATGGATTTTGAATTTTGTACAGTCAGTCATGGCATTGAACTGAAGTTTGAAGAAACACTTAACTTTACACATGTCTGAGCCAGAAACACCAAAAAATCCACAAATTAAAGAAGACTATTTGGTAAATAAACTGTGCAGTGATATAAAATAAAATATAATCAGAGGGTGACCTGATTTGTGTCTTTTGATTTAAATGTTTTGTTGGAGCAATATATACAGTACGCAATTTATAAAAATTTATATGAAGAAATTAATTTATTAGAAGCATATTTTATTAACTTTTTAAAATTTTTCTTTAACATTTTTATTTTTAAAAGAATCTTTAAAACTATCATAAAAAATGAAACTGGCATAATTCCTTAATAAATGGTATAATTCTTCCTAAATATACCTTGACTTTAAAATAAAGTGTGTTTAAAATTCTATACACAATATACAATACACTTTACTTATAAACAAGTATGCTTAAGTACAGTAAAGCCAATTTCCATTTATATTATTTTAGAGTATACAATAAATACACCAAACTGTGCTTGTCAACAAGCGTATTTATCCATCCATCCATTTTCCAACCCGCTGAATCCAAACACAGGGTCACGGGGGTCTGCTGGAGCCAATCCCAGCCAACACAGGGCACGAGGCAGGAACCAATCCCGGGCAGGGTGCCAACCCACCGCAACAAGCGTTTTTAGGTTCAAGTAAGCTCAGGTATGCTAAAGAAAACTCTTGTCAGTTATTAAAGTATAGAAAAAATACACCATAACTGAACTTGTGAACATGTATCCTTAAATTGTACTATGCATAAGTACACTAAAGCAAACTCAAATTTATAATTTACTGTTTTAAAGTACACAACAAATATACCAAACTGCACTTTCAAACATGTATACTCAAGTTCCAGTATGCTTAACCTGCTTAGCTTTACTTTTTTTTTTTTCTTTTCAAAAAAACAGGTTAAAAGGATTGCATTTTATTGCTTAACTTAACTCTCAACTTTCTACTGTAAAATGCTCCAAACACTAAAAGTACAAAGTCAGAAGTGTAGAAATTATAATTATAATAATAATAATAGTAATAATAATAATGTGAACAGCACGCTGCACAAGGACTCACCAGAATTCATTTCAGTTTCACTGCCTGAAGACAGATACGCCGCATCATCACTGCTGATGAGGAGCATTTCTTATGAAATGCCATTATGAGGCTTGGAGAAGACATGTTTACACCATTGCCAGGGAAACGCTCGGGCCTGACGCTTACTTAAGATGCTCGGTACTAACATTGTTCGCACTTTCACGGCCCGAGTAATCTTCAGGTTTTACACAAGACACATCTTCACCGTTGCCCAAGTGAATCTCAGGAATATTGGTTTTAACACTGTTTCAAAGCCCAAATGACGCTTGGGTCTAACGCTAAGGAGGTTAAGTACACTAAAATGCATTTCCAATTGTAATGTTCTTTTTGAAAGTGTACAAAATTACAATTAACGTGTGTTTGAAAAAAATGCACTTAAAAAAAATATATTACATTATTAACACTAGAATCCCTGAAGCCTACGAAAAAACTCAGGCCACCTTAAATTCCTTCACTCCTCTCCTCATCAGCGTCTTTTGTTTTGTAAATGTTTCGATCAGCAATATACTTTAGTATGCTATTTTCTCACTAGGGATGTCGTCTTCTCACTATTACTGATCACAGGCTCTCTGCTTACCTTATTCTCTGCACTTTCTATGGACTCCTGTATCGTATTATTATCGGCCTTAGCCAGCAAATCCTCATCAATAAGACTTACACTCTTCTCTAAAGTGTCTTTAAACAACATACTTGGGGGCAGATCACGCACAGCACCAGCTTCATACAAAGTGACTTTAAACTCAGTCCCATTATGCTCCATATTTTCCAACTCTCTTTCATACTCAGTCTCACTATTCCCATCGATAACCCCGTCACTGTTCTCCTGAGCGGAGCGAAGACGCCCGCCAGCACTACAGGTTCATGTTTGCACTGTGCCATCTTATATCCAGTTCTTCCACAGTTAAAGCATTTGAGAGGTTCAGAAGTGACAAATACTACATAGTCACTACCATCTACCTTAAATCTGGGGGCTATGTTGATATCTTCATTCATGTTTTTTAGAATCATAAATACTTGTCTCCAAAAGAAAACCACATTTTAATTCCTTCATTTTACAACTAAGAGCAATCAAAACTAAATCTGACATAATCTGCCAGATTATTGAGATTCACCATGACCTAACCAGACCCACCCCAGACAGCACTAATCAACCAACACTCAGACAGCAAAATAAACTGCTCCAAAAGATTAAAGGAACACTTTGAAAACACATCATATCTCAACGGGAAGAAAAGTCATGCTGGATATCTTGACTGATATGGACTGATATGGTATTGTGCTAGGAACAAAAGGATGCCACATTGTTTGATGGAAATGAAAATGATCAAAGACACCCCGAAAATCAAAGTGAAAAAATTATGCGGCAGGCTAGTCCATTTGGCCGAATTTTCATTGCAGCAACTCCATGTCGTACTCAGTAGTTTGTATGCCCCCCACGTGCTTGTACGCATGTCTGACAACGTCAGGGGGTCATGCTCCTAATGAGACGACGGATGGTGTCCTGAGGGATCTCCTCCTAGATCTGGACCAGGGCATCACTAAGCTCCTGGGCAATCTGAGGTGCAACATGGTGATGTCAGATGGACCGAAACATAATGTCACACCCAGAGGTGTTCTGTTGGATTTAGATCAGTTGAGCGGAGCATGGGGGCCAGTCAATTGTATCAATTCTTTCATCCTCTAGGAACTGCCTATATACTCTTGCCACATGACGCCGGGCATTGTCAGGCACCAAGAGGAACCCAGGGACAACTGCACCAGCATAGGGTCTGACAGTGGGTCCAAGGATTTAATCCCAAAACCTAATGGCAGTCAAGGTGACATTATCTAGCCCATAGAGGTCTGTGTGTCCGTCCATGGAAATGCCTTTCCAAAATATACCATCACTGACCCACCACCAAACCGGTCATGCTGAATGATGTTACATGCAGCGCAACGTTCTCCACAGCTTCTCCAGACCCTTTCACATCTGTCACATGTGCTCAGGGTGAACCTGCTCTCATCTGTGAAAAGCACAGGGCACCAGTGGTGGACCTGCCAGTTCTGGTATTCTATGGCAAATGCCAGTTGAGCACCATAGTGCAAGGCAGTGAGCATAAGGCCCACAGGCCTCCCTCATGAAGTCTGTTTCTGATTGTTTGTTCAGAGACATTCACACCAGTGGCCTGCTAGAGGTCATTTTGTAGGCTCTGCCAGTGCTCATCCTGTTCATGCCCAAAGGAGCAGATGCCGGTCAGTCCTACTGATAGGTTAAGGACCTTCTACGGCCCTGTCCAGCTCTCCTAGAGGAACTGCCTGTCTCCTGGAATCTCCTCTATGCCCTTGAGACTGTGCTGGGAGACACAGCAAACCTTCTGGCAATGACACGTATTGATGTGCCATCCTGGAGAAGCTGGACTACTTGTGCCACCTCTGTAGGGTCCAGGTATGGCCTCATGCTACCAGTAGTGACACTGACCTTAGCCAAATGCAAAATGAGTGACAAAACAGATGAGGAGGGAAAAATGTCATTGTCCTCCACCTGTTAAACCATTCCTGTTTTGGGGGTCATCTCATTGTTACCCCTGTAGTGCAGCTGTTTTTAATTTCATTAACACCAAAGCAGCTGAAAATGATTAACAAGCCCCTCTGCTACTTAACTGTCCAGATCAACAGCCCAGAAGATTCATTGACTTGATGCTATACTCGGATTTGAAAAGTGTTCCTTTAGTTTTTTGAGCAGTATAGATAGATAGATAGATAGATAGATAGATAGATAGATAGATAGATAGATAGATAGATAGATAGATAGATAGATAGATAGATAGATAGATAGATAGATAGATAGATAGATAGAACTTTATTTGTACTCAATTTGAATATATACAGTTGATAACAAATTGTAATTGTAATAATTATTGGGTTCTCCTTTATAACCACTGTGGTCTGAGTCACCACCGTTCTCTTCTTCAATGAGGTTGTTCCACGCAAGATCACCACAAACATTTAAAAAAAATGTAACCACTACATATTTCTTTCTTTCTTTCTTTCTTTCTTTCTTTCTTTCTTTCTTTCTTTCTTTCTTTCTTTCTTTCTTTCTTTCTTTCTTTCTTTCTTTCTTTCTTTCTTTCTTAATAATTTTATTCATTGTGCCAAGAGATGGACTTAAGGTTAGGGTTAGGGAGGCTAAGGCTGAGGCTATGGATGTGTGTTGGTATCTGAAGGTTGCCAGTTCAAATCTGGTTACTGTCAGAAGAGATCCTACTCCATTGGGCCCTTGAGTAAGGTCTTTAACCTGAAATTTGCTCCAGGGGTGCTGTACAAAGGCTTCTCCTGTGCTCTGATCTCCAAAGCTCAGAAATTAATAAAGTATATAAAAAAAAAATCAAAACAAAATATGGAGTTGTCTGCACCTTATGAAGGTTTTTGATTCCTTCAGATTAACAAAACTCCGTCTCTAAGAGCTCTGGGCTGTACTGGCTAAGACAGAACAATTCTAGCCACAAGACCACTGCCTTCACATTTTTTCTTTAGGTTGTGATCCTGGGGGATTCACCTAACTCTGTAGATCTGTAATTATAAAAATTGATGTAAATAGTGTAAGACATTTCAAGTTAAATGCACAATAATAAAAATGAAAAGGTGCAACTTCACAAAACTCGCTTCAGGTCTATAATGACACAATGAACATGAGCAATAATGAAATAAAAGCTCTGAATGTTATGTGAAATAGCCACAGTGTAAGCTGATGCAAATTCAGGAGTTGATTCTTTCTCTCACACCCTTGACATTTTTGCATCATGTTGCTATCTACAAAATAAAAAAAGGATAATCTTTAAAACTTCAGTGCACCGTGCTTAAGCATCATGTTCACCACCCTTGCAGTTCACCCCATGGTCGCCCTGGCTCTGTTCACTACAATTGCTGCTGAGTTAAAACTTTAATCAAAAGTCCTCATTCTTCTTCATATTGGTAGCAGTATAATTTTAAATGTATTTCATTTTTGTAAGGGAACTAAAGAAAGGTTGGGTTGCTGTTGAATGAGGTGCTAGTGAGGCCAGCAGGGGGCGCTTATCCTGCAGTCTGTGTGTGATAAAAATGCCCCAAGGCAGTGACAGGGACACTGTGCTGAAAAATATTGTTGTTCTTGCTCTTATGGTCATAAAAGACCCCTAGTCATTCTTCAAAAAGAGTAGGGCATACCCAAGTGTCCTGTCTAAACTGCCAACCGTGACCTTGTCCATTTTGGCCCCCTAATCATCCGCTGTCTCTACATGGCTGAGTGTCTGTCACCACTTCAAAACCTAATAGCTAGTATGTGGTCAGCATGCTGGAGCACAAATGGCTGCCATTGTATCATCCAGGTGGATGCTGCCCAATGATGGTGGTTGAAGTGACTTGCCACTCTCTATGTACAGCACTTTACAATACAATGATACAGTAATACAATGAAGGGTGAAAACTGCACAAAAAATAACAAAACAAGAGGTAAGCATTTAAAGTAAAAGTAGAAATACTTCTAAATGCCTTATAAATGTAAAACGCATACTGCTGTGCTTCTCTAAAAGCAGAATAAGAGACGGAAAAAAAAACCATCTAAATAAATAAAAATCAATCAAAACCTGCAGCCACTGTGTGTCCTCAGGACCGAGTTTGGGAGCCACTGCTCTAGTGTCCTTCCTGTTCGAACACCCATTGAACTGCATGGGAGTTGTAATTTTGGTAGGCAGCCTTTTTATCGTCATCAGGTGACACGAGGGGGAGATGCTGGAGGCAGATCACGATGAGGTTCCACCTGACCCGAAAGGGGGTTCCTCGATGTAATGTGATAGACCTGAAAGTACTCCCAGGTCTAAGATAAAACTACCTGGTGGACATCGTCCTGGTGAGGTGGAGTCAGCTGGAAGAGGAATAAGCTCACCTAGGACGAGTGGAGAAAAAGGAAAGAACAGAGTTGTGCTTGTAGTGTGGTTATTATTACCAAGAAGCCCTTTGTTAAGGTAATTTTTATAATAAACCTTTTATTTGAATCTGGGACTTGTGTCACTGTGTGTGCTACAACACCCCCTACTGGTCACACAAGCAGGCCAAGATGCAGCACAAGGAGTGCTGCCAGATGTTTACTGTATTCCACTTCAGCCACTGCTCAGGTCATGATACTTGGTTTCCACTCCAGTCAGTCACTGCTTTTCCTATCTTTGTTTTTTTCAGTATGTCTGAGACCTGCACTTTTGAAAAATTTAACATCCTGAGCTCATACTAACTGATTTATTTATACTTATTGACTTACTGTATTTTACTATTTCTTAGCTTCTTTGTCTCAATCATTTCTGAAATAAATGCCACCTCTGCACTTTAAAGTGTATAATTTATTCTCTTTTGGAAAACTCCTGTAATAAAGATGTTGCTTAATAAAGCTACATTAAACAGTCCAAGGGTGGCACGGTGGTCCAGTGGTAGTGCTGCTACCTGGGTTCGCTTCCCAGGTCCTCCCTGCATGGAGTTTGCATGTTCTCCCCGTGTCTGCGTGGGTTTCCTCCGGGTGCTCCGATTTTCTCCCACAGTCCAAAGACATGCAGGTTAGGTGCATTGGCAATCCTAAATTGTCCCTAGTGTGTGTGTGTGTGTGTGTGTGTGTGTGTGTGTGTGTGTGTGCCCTGCAGTGGGCTGGCACCCTGCCCAGGGATTTGTTCCTGCCTTGCACCCTGTTCTGGCTGGGATTGGCTCCAGAAGACCACCTTGACCCTTTAGTTAGGATAGAGCGGGTTAGGAAATGACTGACTGACTGACTAAATAGTCCAAATAGTCAGATTTTGTGAATTACTGATAAAGAGCCAAATGCTTTATTATGTGCCCATCTTACACACCAATGCAAATTAGTGAGATCACTTTTTTATTTCATTATTGATAAATTTGCATTGTCTAAATATATAAAAGTGTATAATACACCCAAGCATTTAGAGATCTTGTGACCTCATTTTCTGAGACAATCATCACCATGTTCACTGAGAAAGCAGTTTGCCTACTTGACAGCGGCACTTGTTACAGTTGTTGCAGCGTGTTGCAGTTGTGGCTGCGGTGAGTATTATTCTACTATTAAATAATCAACTAGACAACTCATTCCATATTTCTAGTCAGTTTAGCTAATTCACTCTAAACTTGAAATGAATATTGCACCATGGAGCTCGATTGGCATTTGCCATAGAATACCAGAACTGGCAGGTCCACCACTGGCGCCCTGTGCTTTTCAGAAATGAGAGAAGGTTCACCCTGAGCACATGTGACAGACGTGAAAGGGTCTGGAGAAGCTGTGGAGAATGTTATGCTACCTGTAACATCGTTCAGCTTGACCGGTTTGGTGGTGGGTCAGTGATGGTCTGGGGAGGCATATCCATGGAGGGACGCACAGACCTGTACAAGCTAGACAACGGCACCTTGACTGCCATTAGGTATCGTGATGAAATCCTTGGACCCAGTCTCAGACCCTATGCTGATGCAGTGGGTCCTTGGCTCCTCCTGGTGCACGACAATGCTGGGCCTCATGTGGCGAGAGTATGCAGGCAGTTCCTGGAGGATGAAGGAATTGATACCTTTGACTGGCCCCCACGCTCGCCTGACCTCAATCCAATAGAACACCTCTGGGACATTATGTTTCGGTCCATCTGGTGCCTCAGACTGTCAATGAGCTCAGTGATGCCCTGGTACAGATCTGGGAGGAGATCCCCCAGGACACCATCTGTCATCTCATTAGGAGCATTACCCCCCCCCCCCTGACATTGTCAGGCATGCATACAAGCACGTGGGGGCAATTCAAACTACTGAGTATGATTTGGAGTTGCAATGAAATTTCAGCAAAATGGACAAGCCTGTCGCATCATCTTTTCACTTTAATTTTCGGGGTGTCTTTGAAATCAGCCCTCTATAGGTTGATCATTTTCATTTCCATCAAACGATGTGGCATTCTTTCATTCCTAACACATTACCATATCAGTCCATAGCAGTAGAGATAGCCATCAGGATTTTTATTTTCCCATTGAGATCTGATGTGTTTTCAGAGTGTTCCTTTAATTTTTTTAACAATAAAATCCCTAAAGCCTATGAAAAAAGTTGTAATGCCAGGTTGTAAATTCCTTCGCACCTCTTACTCTGCATCTTTGTATTGTAAAAGTGTCAATCAACACAAGAAGCAAGCAGCTTGACTGAGGTGCCTTGAGTTGTATAGGGTATATAATATATCGTTATTTTGAATACATACCTTTCATGTGTGTTCTGTTTCTATAATGATCTGTGTAAATGTTGGATGACTGGAAATGTGAGGCAAGAAATGTTGAACACATAACTAAAACAGAAACTTTTTCCATGTTATAGTAATAATGATGTGAAGTGTATAATGTGTGAAGATTTTAGTCCAAATATCAAATAAAGACTTTCACAAAAGGTATAACAAAACACTGTGGTGGGCTGGCGCCCTGCCCAGGATTTGTTCCCTGCCTTGCGCCCTGTGTTGACTGGGATTTGCTCCAGCAGACACCCGTGACCCTGTAGTAAGGATATAGCGGGTTGGATAATGGATGGATATAACAAAACAAGTGTGTTTTTACCTATAATAATAAAAGGCAAAGCCCTCACTGACTAACTCACTCACTCACTGACTTACTCATCACTAATTCTCCAACTTCCCGTGTAGGTGGAAGGCTGAAATTTGGCAGGCTCATTCCTTACAGCTTACTTACAAAAGTTGGCAGGTTTCATTTCGAAATTCAAAGCGTAATGGTCATAACTGGAACATATTTTTTTGTCCATACACTGTAATGGAGGAGGCGGAGTCACGTATCGCGTCATCACGCCTCCTACGTAATCACGTGAACTAAAAACAAGGAAGACATTTACAGCACGAGTCACACGTGGGAACGAAGGTAAATTACGTTAATTTTTGACTGTCTTTTAATACTGTGTGAGCATACATATTAACAGATGTGCAATTAAACGTGTGCATTTACGGGGTGATTTCTCAGGCTTAAAAGCTCACCTTTTATCAAACGCGGGAAGAAAGGTAACTGACGTTGTTCACTGTCTTTTAATACTGTGTAACCATACATATTAACACATGTCCAATTAAACGTGTGCATTTACGGGGTGATTTCTCAGGCTTAAAAGCTCGCCTTTTACTAAAAAGGTAAATGCAAAACTATTTTCAATCAGTTTATTGAAACGCTCCCGTTAAGGATTGCAATAACATATTCGTGAGATAAAAGAACGAAGTAGGGGGAAATGGAGGAACAGCCGCAAACAGCGAAGAGCAAAAAATTTATTAAACAATTGAGAACGGAGCGAGTTAAGCATACAAGCATGTTCATAAGGGAAACAAAGCACGGTGTAAAACGTAAGTTTAAATTAAGTTAATAGAAACGCTCCCGCTGCGGATTGCAATAACATATTCGCGAGATAAAAGTTTAATGAGAAGACACGAGGTATAAACGAAGCACACGCCGTGGTGCAACGTTAGGGGCAACAGTTTCAACCATTCTATGATCTGCTTCTCGCAACTGAAAGACGGCACATGGCGGATGTTAGCCGACTTGCTGACCGCAACGTTAGGGGCTTCAACTATGGCGCTGACGCAACATCTCAGTGCCAACACTTTGCAGACTGTACTTAAAAGACACGCCCTCCTCACTGGACAGTTAAAAACACCAATCAAACTAACAATGACATCAAGTATTATCCAATCAAAACTAGGAAAGGAGGCATCTTCATAAAATGCGTGTGGGATGATTTGCATGAGACGCTGCTTTAAAAAAAAATGATAAAAAAAATACGGGATAAATCCCGTCCAGTATTGATTCAAAACGGGACGCGCAATTTCATTCTCAAACGTGGCACGATTCCGTATTTTAAAGGACGGGTGGCAACCCTACAGTGCCAGGTAACCACCCATACAATCAGATTGTGATTCACACTAGGAATGCAATGAATGTAATTACCCCGATCTACATACAAGGCGAAAGTCTTGCAACATTCAAAGATGATGGTTTGGGATAATTAGTACTTATTAAGTACAACATTGAACATAAAAGAGCTTATGAAGCCTTGAACCGAAAAAAGCAAGATCTCAGAGATCGTAAAAAAAAAAAAGGAGGTAATGTCGTTTTACTCGCTGTAGATTTTACTCAAACATTACCAGTTATTCCACGAGGGAGACCAGCAGATGAACTCAACGCGTGTTTAAAATCCATGCTTCTCCCACGGTCGGTTATATGTCGCGTGTTCTCGGGTAGGTACACCAAAAAATGTATAAATTTAAGCATGTAATGGGCAAAGAAAAAATGAGGTATACCCGAAGGCACTGCAGTAGTACTCAATGTAACTTTACTTCTTAAATGTTAATGTTTTACTGTTTAATAATTTATACGCTTCTTATATATTGTTCAAATTCTTTTATGAAAATACCAGTGACAGCGCAATGCACGATAACATGGAGTGAATACACCATACGCATCTGCCCACGGCCGCCCTGGTGTGCGCAGATAGGAGTTGATTCTAAAATAAAATAAACATAAAAAGAGTAATACATTCATCACCCATAAAGCGGATAGCAGACGTGACGTATTATATGTGTACCACATTTCAAGTCAATACGTGAAACGGTTTGCAAGCTACATGTGATTTAAAATCCTGGACAGACCAACGAAAAGCCACGGTAGCAAATTATTCAAGAAGATTTTACTGTTTAATAATTTATATTTATATGAAATGTGCTTCTTATATATTACTTCATATTCTCATATGATAATGATGTTAATGTTGTTTATATTGATTTCTATGTTATTGTAAGTGCATCTATGTGTGTATATGTATGTATGTATGTGTATATATATATATATATATATATATATATATATATAAAAAATATATATATAAAAAATATATGTGTATATGTATATATAATATATCTGTATATGTGTGTATATGTGTGTCTATATGTGTATATGTATATATATATGACAGCAACACTCATAACAATGACAACACAATTACATTGACAATCATGTTACGTTATTTTTAAAATGTTTCCTTTACTTTTTCATAACCTCATTAACACACTACTTCTCCGCTGTGAAGCGCGGGTATTTTGCTAGTTCAAGAATATAACCAAAGAAAAAGAAAACATTCAATTTCCATTATGCTGTCAATGAGTTAAAAGCCCAAGCTAAAATGTCCATCGACAGAAAGTTGACATGTCTCCTTGGTTGTTGCAGAGGTAAGAATTGCTGCATTATAACCAAAAGATTGCAGGTTTGAGTCTGGGTATTCCTCATTTTGAGTAGTGAGCTGCTATTATTATTACTATAATATAATAAAAACATACATTTGATTTGAGTCTGTAACACAAGGTGTACATTTTGGCTACTTTAAGAAGTTAGCATTTTTTTGTTTTATTCAGTTTTATTCTGTCAGTGACGTTCATGTGGTACAACGAACTTGCCTCTCCCTCTCTGAATTGATGGCGTTTATCTCCATTCTTTTCACAAGAGCAGCGATGACCACAGTTGGTGCTGTGGTTGATGCCTGTTCAGAGCTATTTGTTGTAATGGCAATCAAAGATACAAGGCCCCGTGACCGCTGTCAGACTATCATGCGGCATTTGCGCCTTGACAACAAAGACACCCATGTACAACGTGTGAAAACAACATCTGCATCTGGAAACATTTTGTTGAGGAGTGTGTTTTGAGTTACAACCCAGAGCAACATATTACTGTTGATGAGCAACTGTTTCCAACCAAGGTCCGTTGTCCTTTCTTGCAATACATCTCAACCAAGCCTGACAAATTTGGTGTAAATTTTGGATTGTGTCAGATTTGGAGACAAAGTACACGTGCAATGCTTCTCCTTATTTAGAAAAAGATTCCAAGGCAGAAAGACTCTCCGAGACTGTGATCATAAAGCTTATGGAGTCGTTTCTGGACAAAGGCAGAGCGGTAACAACAGATAACTTCTTCACATCACTTTCTCTGGCTAATTGAATGCTGCACCGCAACACAGTTCTGCTTGGCACCATAAATAAAATGGGACAGGAACTACCACCTGCAGTTATTTTAGATCACAAGCAATTCTTCACACTAGTGTTTAGATCAGGCAGTGCCATGCTGACAGTGTATGCGCACAAAAAGAAGAAGTCTGTCTGCATTCTCCATACCATACACCATGACATGGAGTACAGGCAAGATCAAAAAAACAAAACATGTTCAAGTGACAACTCAGATTTAAATGGCATAGTGTTTTCAAATAGTGACATTTTCATGCATGGATGTGTGTGCGCATGCGAGAGAGAGGCAGAGACTGATTCGATGTCACTCACGTGGTTGCTGGAATATAGAATAAACACTTTCACAAAGGTATAACAAAACAAGTGTGATTTTATTCAAGAATAAAACTGAATAACAAAAAATTCAAGTGACAAGAAGATACCAAGAAAACATGAATCACCAGCGTCTGTGTGTCTGCTTATATCCCTTCAGTGATATCTTTTACAGGTAACAAAACTTTACACTGGGTGTTAGAGACTCAAATAAAAAAGTATGTTTTTATTATGTAATAGTAATAATATTAATAATAGTGGGACATCCTGAGGGTTCATGGGATCCCCTCAAAGTTGCTGGATATCATGGCCGGAATTTACACTGGTACTGTGAGTGCTGTGCAAAAATGGAGGCAGAACCTCTCTGTTTTTCCTAGTTGATTCTGAGGTTCATCAGCGGTGTGTTCTGCTCCTACTCTGTTTAATGCTTACATGGACTGGGTATTGGGCAAGGTCGTGGGGTCCAGCGGCTGTGGGACATCTGTTAGTGAAGAAAGATTCACTGATCTTGACATTACCGACGATACTGTGATCTTCACTGAGTCAATGAAGGCTCTGATCAGGGCTCTCAAGAGACTGGCAAAAATGTTTTTTTTATTATTATTAATCATTCTGGGGTATTGGGTGTTGCTTGAAGAAAAAAAAATTAATTTAGATGATTTTAGCACAAGGCTTTAAAATAGCAAAATGTGAAAAAAGTGAAGGGGTCTGAATTCATTCTGAATCCACTGACTTGGTGTTGATGATATTTAAGAGGTCTACATATCATTATATTTTCAATATGTCAGCTTTTCAAGGAATTTCTTTGTTTTTTCTTTTGGAAAGGGGAAATTGTTTTCTTTATCGAGCAGGTAGGAACATCCATTCTGTCAGTGAGGTCTACAAATTGTAAGCAAAAATGGCAGATAATTGATCACCATAGGCTTTTAAAATGCACTGCCACCAACCATCGAGTAGCTGCTCTCATACAGATGTGAACATCTCCCAGCCATCTAAGTGCCCATCAGGGATTCTTTATTTTTAATTTTTTTCATTTTCAATGTTCTGCGATTGTCGCGTGAAGTTATCATTAATATAGAAAACTGAAGTCCAATGCTTTACCTTTCTGATCAGTCACATGTTTTTTCTCTTGTAGGGAGCTCCTGAAGTCTGCAGATAAGGTAAGATTTTCATACGTTATGAAATATGAACCTAATTCAAATTTGAATATGGTTTGTTCTGCTTGTTGATGCAGTGATCGGCATAATGTTTGGGACAAAGACACATTTTTCTTTGATTTCCCCCTCTGATCCACAGTTTAAAATTGTAAATCAAACAAATCAGACGTGATTAAAGTGCACATCGGAGACTAACATGATAGAGTATTTGCATACATTTCAGTCACACCATATAGAAATGACAACACTTTCTCTACATGATTAGTTCATTTCAGTACACTATAATGTCTGGGGGCCTCATGTATAATGCCTTCAGTAGAATTCACACTTAAAGAAGGCATGTGGACAACACTAGAAATGTGCATATGCACAAAAAAATTCAGATACATGAAACTGTGAGTAAGCAAAGTTCAATGCACTTCCCCATTATAAATCCCAACTAATGAAGATTTTAACAAACATGCAAGTGCCTACAACCCTCCAACTCCTCTCCAAACTTTGCATATTTGAATATGCAAATTAACGTAAATAGCCCCTTCCGTTCAGTGTTTTGTTAAAAGGCAATGGCAAAAGCCAGATAGCAGTCTCCATTTTAATGTCTGTGACTCCTCTCACAGTTTCAGGAAGACCACAAGCAAACACTTCATTTTTCAGCAAAGCAGTAGTTGAACTTAAACTAAACTCAAAACTGAACTGAGACTCTTTTTGATAAACTTTCTAATAATGGGCAGCCTGTCCCCACTTCTCACCCAGATTGAGCATTAGGCTTTCTTCTGCTAGAAGATTCTCAAAACACAGGAATGTTGAATGAGAATCAAAAACTGCAATAAGCTGCAAACAGATGTTCCTGCTTTGCCTTTCAGCTTTCCCATGATACACTTCACTCCTGTCCATCTTGACAAAAGTTTCAGGCCTCAGTTGTTTACCTGAAATCTGTCAGCTGAAAAGGTGGCACCCCATATAGACCATTTGTAATGTCTGTTCTCCAGTAATGCAAAATTTGTTATGATTTCTCCTTATTTTCTGTCTTCATCATCCTCTTCATCTTTTCCTACTTCTTTGTGTGGTTGGTGTGCTTGATCAACTTACTTGTTGTAACCTCAGATTATCTAATTTCTTATTCTGTCCTTCTTTGTAACTCCACATATCAATCTCAACAATCTCATTTCTGCCACATCTAATGTCTTCTCCTTCTGTGCTCCCTTAACTGCCCAACCCTCACATACGTCTCTGGTACTCCTTTGCTTCTCATGCACCACCACACCTCTTGCCATTGCACCTTCTCCAAATCAATGAACTTCATATGCAAACCTTCATGTGTTTCCCAATGCTTCTCTATGAGCTTCTCAATGCAAAGACTTCATCAGTTGTTCCTCACCCTGGCATAAAACCAAATGCTCCTCCCCTATTGAGGTCTCACCGCTAAGCCTTCTCTCTTTAACCCTTTCCCAAATTTTCATTGTGTGTGGCATTAGCTTTGTCCCTGTGTAGTTTCTACAATCCTGAATATTTCCCTTCTCCTTATACATGGGTACAGTCACGCTGTTTCTACACTGCTCTGATATTCGCTCCTTTTCAGATCTTCTACATTATATTCCACAACACATCTAGTCCTTTTTCTCCTAACCTCTTCCACACTTCTACTGGCATTTACTCCAGTCCTGTTGCTTTCCATTTTCCATTCTTTTTAGTGACTCCTTTACTTCTGCCCACCTTATTCTTGGTACTGGTCCTTCATTTGAGACTCCAACCCCAAATACCACTCTTTGATTGTCTTCATTCTTCTTCTTTTCACAGTACCTCTTCCAGCTATTTTTGTTTCTATCATTCTCATTTAAGACCGCACCTTGCTCATCTTTTATCTGCTTTTTCTGACTAAAATCCTTCCCAGCCTTGTTCCTCATTTTCATTATTCCAAAGGTCCTTCTCTTTTGTCTCCAATTTTTCATACACCTTCTCCAAACCTGTCCCCGGGCCACTGCCTTCTTTGCTTCCTTGTTTGTATACCAATACGTTTCTTTATCTTCCACCCTCACAGATTGGTACCATGTCTTATTTGCCTCCTTCTTAGCCTTTATCATATCCTGCACACTTTGTGATTCTTCTTCCACCATTCCTCCACATTTTCTCTTTCTCTTTAAATCTGTTCATAAGGTTCTTGATCTTTACATCTCCACCACTTTATCCATGGTGTTGTTTGCTCTGGTTTTGCTCTCCTGCTGATTCTGATGTTCCAGTCCATTACCACCACTTTATGCTGCACAGTCACACTTTTATCATTTATAACCTTACAAATCTTCTACACTTTAGACAGTCTATTTGCTTTTCCAAAATCAGCTTTCACAAGTTGATTTACTTTGTTTTCAAAGAATGTGTTAACTATTACAAAATAAGATGCCATGGCAAAAGCTACTATCCGTTCCCCTTCCCTATTTCTCTCCCCTACTTTCCACACTCCATGTCTACTCTTCATCATCTCTCTACTGTTACCAACAAGCCCATTTAACCACCACCAACAATCACCTTTTCCACCTTTTGCACTGTGCTAAGGTCTTCATCCATTTGCTCCCAGAAAATATCCTTCTCCTCTTCCTCACAGCCCACTTGAGGAGTATATGCACAAATTACATAAACTACAGTCTCACCAAGGCCTCACCCTATCGTTCCTCCTATTCACAATAGCTCTTTTCTTCAATTTAATTCAATGTTATTATGGCATAACTGAGCAGTTTTGTTATTCTGCACTATACTTCAAAATTACAGTGCAAAGAAAAGATAATACAACACGGTTCAAAATTTAGGTGGGGTGCAATGCAGAAATAGTATATCTGTGTGTATAATTATCAGGACACACAGAGGATATGAGTTTCTCTTTGAAGAAGCCAACGTAAAATACAAAACTGTGAACTTCTGCAGTCAGTGATAGCAGCGATGATTTGTCCAATGCTGTAAAAATGACAGCTGAGACGTAAAATCGAGGTCCTGACTCTCTGTGCTCATAACAGATCCTTCATAAAGAGCAGGGAGTACCCCAATGTCCAGGCTAAATTGCCCACCATGGCCTAGTCAATCTGGTCCCCTAATCATCCCCTGTCTGTAATTGGCTAAGTATCTCTCACCACTTCACCACCTTACAGCTAATCTGTGATGTGCATACTGCTACAAAAATGGCTGCTGTTCTACCATCCAGGTTGATGCTACACATTGGTGGTAGTTGTAGCTCCCCACTCACTATGTAAAGTTGAACAATGAGGAAAGTGCTATGTAAATATAAAGAATTGTTCTTATTATTATTCCTCTTATTATTAGTAGTAGTATTTGTGGTTGATGAATTTCCTGGGTCTCCTTTTTTGAGTCCACCTGAAATGTAAATGTTTAAGTGAGATATCTTTGATTTATTTGTGTTTATTTTATTCCTTAGCAGAATGTTGGACATTTCTTTTTCAGAGTATATCATTTTAATGCATGACTTCTCTTACAGTAATGGCTCGAACGGTATGTTATGACAATTAAAGGTAAGGCACTGAGTGTGAGAGTACCATATGAGTCTGTCATTGTGTTTGCTCTGTCTGTGTTCCAATCATCTTTGGGTAACCTCCCTAGTGTGGCAACTAAAAGTTTGAGTTTTATTTTCAACAAAAAATGTTATCATGTGTAACAGAAACACGTGAATGCCAAACTGTTAACAGAATCACAGTAGAAGAGATAAGTCACATGTCCACTGAGGTACTGGTTCAGATTTAGTGCATGTCCTTTGTGCAAATTGTTTAGTAACAGTTGCCAACTCACATAGGCACTGTTCAAGCAAACGTCAAAAGATTTATTTTGTAATATTTTTTATGTTGCTTGTGCATGACAGTATCACCTTCGCCATTCAGTGTTTGGTTGAAAGACAATGGCAAAAGTACATGAAAAAAAGAATTTCAGCAAATGTGAAGTTGAAGCCTGGAAAAATTTACTATTTGTTGGCTTAAGCAGTGGTATAAACAGCAAAAGGAAGTTGATCAAGTGATAGCATAGCAGCACTGGAAAAAGTCCAGAGAAGAGCAACTAGGATGATTCCAGGACTACAAAGGATAAGGAAAGATTAAAAGAGCTGAGCCTTTTCAGTTGAAGCACAAGGAGATGAAAAGGAGACATGATTGAATTTTTTAAACTATGAAAGGGAATTAGTCAAGTGGATTGAGACTGTGACTTTAGAATGTGTTCATCAAAAACATGGGCACACAAGTTGGAAATTTGTTAAGGGTGAATTTTGCACAGACATTAAGAAGTTTTTCTTCACATGGCGAACCACAGATACATGGAATAAGTTACCAAACAGTGTGGTAGACAGTAGGACTTTAATCCTCACAGGAGGCGCAGTGGTAGTGCTGCTGTTTTGCAGTAAGAAAACTGTGGGTTCGCATCCCGGGTCCTCCCTGTGTGTAGAGTGCTTTGAGTAATGAGAAAAGCGCTATATAAATGTAAAGGATTATTATTATTATTAAGGACCTTCAAAACTTGACATGATGTTATTTTGGAAGAATTCAATGGATAGAACTGGTGAGCTTTATTGGGCTGAATGGCCTGTTCTCATCCAGATTATTCTAATATGATGCTCTGTTTCCTAGACAGCCTTCCATCATAACCCATAAGTGTTTTGTCAATACTTAAGTCACAATCGGGAACATACCTCTTCTGCATATTTTTGATGATCACCTCATACACATCCCACAGTATTTATAGTTTTGCTTCTGGATGATTAACTTCATCATAGTCGTCATGATTAGTGAAATGTAGGTATTTTGTAACGAGTGATAAACGATATTCAGTCTTAACTTCATCAGAGATGGGTATCAATTAGTTAGTGGACCAGCACCATCTATGGACTGGCTTTCCCACTATGAACTGCTGTATCAGGAGATTGAAAAACACTCACATGTCATCTGCAGAGACAGGCTGTCTGCGACTGTGACAAGCAAATGTTTTACTGTGACTTTTTTGACACTGCTCAGTATACTGATTCATTTCAGCAACTATTTTGTCCACCAAACTGTCATTGGCAAATCATAAATAGTCCTGATAATCATGATCTACAGGCATCTTGATAGTGGGGTTACTCATAAATGTACAACAAGAAAGTCAGCAGGATTGTCTGCAGTTGTAAGAAGAATACTGCAAACATGAATACCACCAAAACAAGGCAGGACGGGATCTACCAGACAGGTGTTAGTTTCACTATCCATGTCGATGTTTGGTGATCAATTCACATCATCGTCACTACTGCACAATTCTAGCAATGATTCAGTTTCAGTTTGTTCTAAAATATGCTGTAGGGCTTTTCATTTGCCATTGTGTTTTTGGATGAAGGCTCTGCTCCAGTCATGAATATTGAAAAATTACAAAAGAGTTACCATGAAGTGGTAGAACGTATAGAAAAATTATTTTTTGCACCATGATGTTATTTCATCCACTAGATGGCAGCAGAATACTGTCCCTTGAGTTCTTAGGGCTTAACAATGTAAAGTGGATCATTACATGTTACCCTGAGTCTGACACGGGCTTAACTGTTGTAATGAAAATCCCAACAAGCATAAAGAGTTGGGGCACCTGCAGGCAAACCACATATAAATAAAAAACTAACATGAAGTATAAATACATTAAGAAGGGGAAAAAACGCCTTCAAAGACATGAGTGTCAAGAGTGACTGATCCAATATGGCGACACTTACGATTAAGTACAGGCCAGGCAAGAAGTGGCAGGTCCTGGTGGACAGACACCAGAAGTGATGTTAGAGGTGGTAGGGTTGTCAATCATTTATTCTGTAGAGGGAGGAAGAAAAGAGATGCAAGTAAACAGCATCAAACTTCAGATCGGTGAGGAATTACCACCACCAGAGCATTGAAGCTGTCTACAAGGCATATGTGTGTGACACCATACACCATAGTTACATAAAATTCTGAGCCCAAGTCATTCTCAGAGTTAACATCAACTTTAGTTCTTTTTAGTTTGTTGTTTCATGTTTCACAAATTCTTTGCTTTGTCTCTGTTAGTCATTGGTTCACACTTCAAATTTTTTTTCTGCTTTTCTTACTTCAAGATGTTGTAGGCAGTACATTTCACTCTAAAAATGAAACAACTGTTTTCTGATGAGAATTGAGGGTCTTACATTATCTTAAGAAGGTAATCGGACTTCTTCACTTTCTTCAAAATGTATTGTTTTGTAGATTTAATTTTAAAATGGATAAATTTACCATTTTGCCCGTCAGTCTACACTCAATTATCAATAATAGATAGATAGATAGATAGATAGATAGATAGATAGATAGATAGATAGATAGATAGATAGATAGATAGATAGATAGATAGATAGATAGATAGATAGATAGATAGATAGATAGATAGATAGATAGATAGATAGATAGATAGATAGATAGATAGATAGATAGATACTTTATTAATCCCAATGGGAAATTCACATTCTTCAGCAGCAGCATACTGATACAATAAATAATATTAAATTAAAGAATGATAATAATGCAGGTGAAAAACAGACAATAACTATGTATAATGTTAAATGTTAACGTTTACCCCCCCGGGTGGAATTAAAGAGTCGCATAGTTTGGGGGAGGAACGATCTCCTCAATCTGTCAGTGGAGCAGGACAGTGACAGCAGTCTGTCGCTGAAGCTGCTCTTCTGTCTGGAGATAACACTGTTTAGTGGATGCAGTGGATTCTCCATAATTGATAGGAGCCTGCTGAGCGCCCTTCGCTCTGCCACAGATGTTAAACTGTCCAGCTCCATGCCAACAATAGAGCCTGCCTTCCTCAAAAGTTTGTCCAGGCGTGAGGCGTCTTTCCTCTTAATGATGCCTCCGCAGCACACCACTGCGTAGAAGAGGGCGCTCGCCACAACTGTTTGATAGAACATCTGCAGCATCTTATTGCATGACAAAACATTATTAATGACAAAACACAAGCATGTTTTCAGAAAGGTTTGAAAATATATTCAAAATCAAAAGCTGAAATTTCTCATTCATAGATGAGGTACTACAAGCTTGCAACAGCTGGATTTTGCCAGTTTATCCCATTGATCCTGATAGATCCCCTCAAGCTTTGTTAGACTGGATGGAAAGTGTCTGTAAACTTCTATCTTCTATGTTCTGCGAGATTTTATTCTGTGCTTTTGATGGATCATTCTCAAGGACAGTCAGAGATTTCTCCTGAAGCCACTCCATCTTTATTTTGGCTGTACACTTCAGTCATTGTAATGCTAAAAGGTGAACCGTAACCCCAGTCTGAGGTGGCATGCATTCAGGATCAGGTTTTCTTCAAGGACCTTTCTGTATTTTTCTGCATTAATCTTTACCTCAGTTCTAACCTGTCTCCCTGTCCTTGTCTTTGAGAAACATCCCCATAGCATGATGCTACTACTACCATATTTCACCTTAGGGATGGTATTAGGGAGAATCAAAGAATTACATTTTTGTCTCATCATACAAGAGAATCTTTTTCCTAAAGCTCTAAGGGTCCTTTAAACCAGTGGTCCCCAACCTTTTTGACAGCAAGGACCACTTTATTAGATGCAAATTTTTCCACGGACCGGTCTGGGGGATGGTTCTGGGGCGTGGGTAGTTTTATATACAATTTACATAACATTTCTATTATTATTAAGTTATTAAGCAGTTCACATACGTTTGAAACCAGAGATTTTTCTTCATTTTTTATAACAAAGACATATGCTTTGCAGTTGCCATTCCAACAGATTGCACATCACAAACATTAACACTGTTATCGTTTTTTTCGTGTCTGCCGTTTCTATAGGAGGGTGACAATGAGTTAAATTCCAATGGATGTTTTTCAAATGTTGACAAGCAATAAGCAAAAGGAATCAATGAAAACCACAGAAAACAAAAACAGGAAAAAAAAAAAAACAGTACGAGGAAAGTTCGAAGAAAGAATTTTTTTTTACAATGTTTCTGTTTGGGGATCGTTGTGTAAATGTGTACAACTGAGCTGCGACCACAGATCTAACTGCACTGTGGATGATTCATTCAAGCATTTCAAGGTCACTTCGTTGTAATGAAAGCATCTGCTGAATGTACTTCGTAGTAACGAGATTTCTATAGACTCGTGTCATATGGGGAAACTGTCAGGACCATAAAAATACTTTGTTGTAATACTCTCTCACCTCGGTCTCTCTCCTCTCTCTGTGCCGCTGCAAAGCCCCACCCGCCACGTGTTCTGAAAAGTCTGAGTGAGTCTCCGTTGCCGGCAGTTCTCTCGCGGCCCGGCTGTCAGACGGCTGCGGCCCGGTAGTGTGTCGCAGACCGGGGGTTGGGGACCCCTGCTTTAAACTGTTGCATGCCTTCTACTTCTATCAAGCCTCTCTACCATAAATGCCTGATTGATGAAGTGCTGACAAGATGGTCGTCCTTCTGACAGGTTCTCATATCTTAGCAGACGACAATTGGGTTTTTTGTTGCCTTTCTGTCTAATTTCCTTCATGCCTGGTAACTCCATGTGGCTGAACGGCCAGCTTTCGGATGAGTCATGGTGGTTCCAAACTACTTCTATTTCACATTTCATGAGGTCACTTTGATCACTCCATACCTTTAGAAATGGTCTGATAACTTTGGCCTGATTCAGGCTTCACAACAATTTGTTTTTGGAGGTCCTCAGAGAGCTCCTTGAAATTCATGGCTTTGTGGTTGTCCTCACATGCAGTGTGAATTGTGGGACCTTCTATACACGGGGACACATGTGTGTTTTTCAAAATGATGTCCAATCTAGTCAGTTTGTCACAGATGGACTCCAATCAAGTTCTTGGCACAGTTCAAGGATCATTAAACAACAACAACAATAACAACAACATTTATTTAAATAGCACATTTTCATACAAATGATGTAACTCAAAGTGCTTCACAGGATGAAGAAAGAGCAAAAAGACAAAATGCAGAAATAAAATTAAGCAATACTAATTGCCATAGAATAAAAATAAGGTCTGATGGCCCAGGAGGACAGAACAAGCAAAACAAAAAAACTCCAAACAGCTGGAGAAAAAAAAAATTAAATCTGCAGGGGTTCCAGGCCACAAGACCACCCAGCCCCCTCTAGGCATTCTACCTAACATAAATGATTTCAATCAGTCCCCATGGTTTTCAGGCTTCATGTGGAAGAATTTGACAATGATGGTCATGTGAACATCTGGCCTTCAAACCATCAATGTAGGGACATCACGGTGCTTTGATCAGGTGGTGGTGGTGCAGATCGCCACCACAGAAAACCAGAAAAAGAACAGCAGAGAAAGTAGGAGTGGGTACGGATTGTGGAGATATGAAAAAAATGATTATTTAATGCATATACAGAATATCAGGGTTACACTAAAATGAAGATGTGATAAAGCCATGTTAAAATAATGAGTTTTCAGCAGTTTTTTAAAGTGCTCCACCATATTAGCCTGGCAAATTTCTATTGGTCAGCAATTCCAGATTTTAGGCACATAACAGCAGAAGGCCACCTTACCACTTCTTTTAAGTTTAGCTCTAGGAATTATAAGCAGACACTTATTTGAAGATCTAAGGTTACGATTTGGAGTATAAGGTGAAAGTCATTCTGAAATAGAGTATGGAGCAGATTATTGAAGGCTTTGTAAACCATAAGCAGTATTTGAAAGTCATATTCTAAATGGCACAGGTCACCAATGTAGTGATATCAGAACTGTAGAGATGTGCTCAGATTTTCTTATTCTAGTTAAGATTCTAGCAGCTGCATTCTGCACTCGTTATAATCCATTGATGTCTTTTTTGGGTGGTCCTGA